>NW_028234420.1:20814638-20819638 GCF_977035675.1 Penaeus japonicus
CTAGCAGTTAGATGCAAGGTACTCTATAATAGCTGATCAAATAAACAGAGTTGTAAATGAGGTGTTGACTTGATCAATGATTTATTGCTCTTGCTTTGCAGAAATAAAGTTTCTTATCTAGCTTTTAACCCAAATCCTCCGGATCGGCGATCCCTGGCCCGCAGTGCATTTCCGGGAGGCTACCGCGTAGGCCTAAACTTGCATTCCGGGTTCTTATCGGGTGGGGTGGGGTATGCGCTGCATGCACACAGTGCGGGATTACTGCAATGCTTCTTGTTTTTACTAAGATTGATGAAAGTTTTATGTATGAAATTGAGAATAAATCGTTTTTTGCAACCTTATATTGGAAAATGTATTCTATTTCTCATCCGTTTTACTGTTTTTTTTATATTATCCTTTCTCCATACTATCCATATCAGGTATTATAGGGGAGTACCCAGCTTTTGTATCATGGTTATATTATGTTCAATAATAATAACTTTTTTTTTTCCATGCTGAATAAAAGGGAAAGTTTTATGTCTTTTTTTTATATTTGTTCATGAGAATATGTAAAGATTACATAGATACATTATTTACATCATTTACATTCTTGACATTTACATCATGTGTGAAAACTGCTAAAGCATGTAGCACACAGTGCTACGTCACATTGTCGGCATATGTAACGAGACATACTCATTTTTCCTCTTGTCTGCCGACAGTGTTTGCATTGATGGTACTTCCCCCCCGATATTCATCACGAGGGTATGAGCGGGACTAGGAATGAGCCCCGGGAGGGTAGGGTTAGGGCGTTGAAGTAGGGGGGCCCGTGGAGGGGGGGGGTGGTTGGGGGGGGCCTGCGGGCACGGGATTCTGGTGGTGAACGAAGTGAACGTACAGGTGTCTCAGAGCGATGAGGAGTGACGCTCCTTCTCCTCCGCTCTGCAAACCATGTCAGACGATGTAATAATTCGGCGATTAGCTGGATGCGGAAGTCCAATTGTGTTATTTTCCCACCCAGCCACTTGTGAACAGCATGCGCATTTACTACTGCCATGTTCAGGAGATTGTAAAATAGTTTTACATACCATTTGTTTGTCTTTCTTGCGGCTGGGTAGGACTGTGCAAGCTGGTCACTTACGTCGACTCCCTTCATTCCGTCGTTGTAGTCAACAACACAGAGGGGTTTCCTTCTTATTTCTCCTCTTCTGTTAGGTGGGAGGTCGACAACTTCGTTTCCTTTATGAATTGTAGATACAGGTTTGTCTCCTTCTTCAAAGTCTCCCACAGCTCAGGGGGAAAGAAACAGTTGAGGATCTCCTTTGGCGTAGAGTCCTCCTCGAGGCCGAGTCCATCCTTCAGACCAGGCGTGCCGCTGTCGTTGAAGTAGTCAGGATCATCTACGTCGTCCTCATCCTCCCAGTTGGAATCTCCAAACAAGGGAACAGAAGGTGCTGGAGCGACGACGGGTTCATAAGACGATGGTTGAGGCTCACCCATGTCTGTGAAAGACATGAATCCCTCATGAGCATGGGCTCCCCTTGAGGCAGTTGGTGGTAAGAGATCGCTTCTGCAGCCAGATGGTCGTCTGGCAGAATAGCGAGAAGCTCGGGCGCGTGTTGTGGCAAGAATGCATGGTATGTTGAGTCAACAGAGGTTAGACTAAGAGTGATTTTAGTCAAAAGGTAATGTCATAGGTCACCTCGTCACCGTCATATTTTTAGCCGGCCTCGTTTGTATAACTACATCCGGCCTCTTTTCCGGAAGATTGATTGTTATGGGGGAGGAGCAATGAGGGGTCTCCCCAAGAACGAATCTCCGTCACCTTCGTAGATGACTTCGTTTGTGAAGATGGCAAAAATGACTTAGTAACATTGTTCATGTATGTCTTGCATAATAGACTTATTAATTTATTTATAATTATCTTTACAAGACAATATAGAGTCTCATTATATTGGATTCTCCAAAAGAGGGAAAAAAAAAAAAAACGTAATTGAAACGTGAAGACATAAGCCTGTAGACTTTTATACAAAAATTATGAACAAATGTAAAACTCGAAAGAATAATTGTAGGTCTTGCTGAGAATGATTTGAATCATTAGGTAAGTTTACAGATCAACTTGTCAACACCGCCTTTTTAGCTGACCTCATTTGTATATCATCCGGCCTTGTTTCCAGAAGGTTGGGGATGGGGTGGGGGGAAGTGGATAGGGGACAGAGGGAAGTGGGAGGGGGAACACAGATCAAACACTGTCAGTTTCGTATCTGGCTTCATTAGTAAAGGAGGGGAGAGTCCCGAGAAAAATATGAAGTGACACTGAGATCGTCACTTTGCATGATGTCCGGAGTTTGTGCCAGGAAGGTGCAGTCTTCACTGCATGCCACCCAGAGGATTTGGTAGTTGTTTGTTTTTTTTTTTATGGTTATTGTTTTTTTTTATGTTTTTTTGTGTTTTTTTTTTTTTTGTTTTTTATTGTTTTTGAGTTGTTTTTGATTTTGTGTTTTTTTTTAGGTTTGTTTTTTTTTTTTTTTGTTTTTTTTGACGTATTTTTTTTTTTTTTATTTATTTTGTTTATTATTTTTTTTTTTCAAATTTTTTTGTTGTTTTATTTAGTTTGTTTTTAGTTTTTTTGTCTGTGATATTCTGGTTTTAATTTAGTGTTTTAAGGATTGTTTTGGATTATTTACGTTAATGTGTCTTAACCTGTTAACGCCTATACAATATGCGAGGGTATTTCAAAATGTGCTGGCCTAACGGCAAGGGCTATTTGTCTGCTGAGGCAGCGAGCAGACTCTATGTGCCAGATCACCAGGTGTGCCAACCATACAAAAAGCCTTAAAGTGGTATCATGTCCCTAGTTGCAAGTGGCATAGCTGGGAGTTTTGCTTTTGGAGTTGCATAGTGTTGGCTTTGCATCTGGCTAGCTCCTCCTAGTTGACTCAACTATGAGTGAGTATTGGCATCTGCTAGGGCTAAAATCAGAGCAGAAAGGAACTGGATATGTTACTGTAGTATTCCACAGCTCAGTGTGCATGCTCTTGTATAGATAATTCTTCAAAGTTCCATTTGCATAGAGGACTTAAATTGACTTTTTGTTTTTCAAAGTTTATCCATTTTTCTTTCTTCTATTATAGATATCTTAATTCTTGGCAGGATGAAGCGTGTATAGCAGGTCTCAGAACAGCTCTTGTGGAAAAAAGTTCAGTCCATGCCAGTGATGCAGCGAACCAAATGTTGCGGGAAATTCTCAGTAATGAGAGTAAGCACGTGGGATTTTTGATCTCAGAGAGAGTGGTCAACCTTCCACCACAATTTTCACTGCCAGTGTTTGAGAGTCTAGGGTAAGTGTAAATTTAATGAAGTATAACTATTATATATATATATATATATATATATATAATATATAGATTTATATATATTTTTAATATATGATATTATATCTATATCATAGACATGATTTATATATATATATATATATATATATATTTATATACACTATATTTATATATACATACAGTCTGACTATATATATATATATATATATATTTATCAATATATATAGATTTATATATAATATACATGATATATATTCCATATATTCACTATATTAAATACTTTATATATGTATTTATACTTATATATATACATGATTTATATATATTTATATAGATATATCATGAAAAGAATTTTAAACTTATATTAAATATAATTAATATTCTATGTTATATATATTATATATTATCAATATATATCTCAATTATTATATATATTTATTTATTTTTATTATATATTATATATATCAATGGTATGATTGTCTCATGATTTTTATTTATATTTATGTGTATATAATATATTTAATATATATATATATATACATTATATTATTCATGATATATATTATATATATATATATATCCATATTGATATATTCATTATCATGCTGTACATGATATTGTATATATATATATATATAAGATTTATCTATCACAAATTATATTTATATATATATATCATATATATATATATATTTATATATATACTATATACTGTTATATTATATCATATATATATCATATTATATATATCATATAATTCCTATATATATATATATAATATATATAACATGTTATATATATTATATATATATATATATATATCAGGTTATATTATATATATATATATTATATATATATATATATATATATCTATATATATATATATATATATATATATAATTATATATATACAATGATATCATATAATTATATAGATATATCTATATATATATATATATATAGATATTCTATAATATATAATAAATAGTGATGGATGGATTATTATATATAATATATAAATATATATATGATGTATATATATATATTATAAATATGTATATATATATTATTATATAGATTATATATATATTTATATATGTATGTATTCTATATCATGTATATATGTAGGTTTATATATATCGTGGTGATTTATATATGGATATAGATATATATATTTAGAATTTATATATATTGTATATATATATGTTATATATATAATCATGTATATGTTATATATATATTATATTATATATTATTTATATATTTCTATATATATCATATATATATTATTTATGTATTATTATTAGATATATATTATATATATAGATATTATATCAAATATATATATTTATATATGATATATAATCAATTTATATCATATCTATATATATATATATTATATCTCATGAATTATATATCTTTGTTCATATATATATTATATGTGTTATATATATTATATATAAGGTTTATATCATATATAATCTTATATATATATATATTATGTATATATATTATATCATATGATATATCATTATATACCTTGTGTTTCATATCTATATCAATCTATATGATATATAACAATATATTATCACAATATATCTGAACATCGGATATCTAATCTCTATCTCTAAACTCATATCTATCTCATATATATTAATAACTTATTCCAATATATATATATATATA
>NW_028234420.1:20822138-20827138 GCF_977035675.1 Penaeus japonicus
TATATTATATGTATTATAAATATCAAATGTACATCATATATATCTTATACATATCATATATATTCTTGTATCATATATATCTTATATATTATAAAAAAAAAACAATATTTTTTATATATTTATCATAATATCTTATATATATTATACATATATATATATATTTATATATATTTATCATATATATCTTATATATATTGATACATAATCATATATCTATTTATATTTTATATATATCATTTAGATGTATTCGATATGTATCATATATATATCATATATATCTTATATATATGATATATCATATATATTTCATATTATATATCTTATATATATCATATTATATCCTTGAAATATATCTTATATATCATAATATGATATGTATATCATATATATCATATATATCTATATATATATATATATATTCTTATATATCACATATATATAATTTAAGTATATAATATATCTGTACATATCTTATATATCACTTATATCTCGATATTTATATATTTATCATATTTATATCATTATAATATCATATTATATCATATATTCATTCAAATCATATATCATTTTCATATATTTGTAAATATATATAAATGTACATATAAATGATATATTTATATGTGTATATTTATATATATGTATTTATAATATATATATATATATATATTTATATATATATATATATATAATTTATATATGATATATATATATATCATATTTATATCATATATATGATATATGTGATATATGTATGATGTATATATATATGACATATATATGATATATATTATATATATATGACATTTATATGATGTATATGAATATATATGCTATATGACATATATATCAGATATATGATATATATATATTATATATATCGTATAAATGATTATATGCATATATGCATATATATGACATATATATCATATATGATATATATGACAGTTATATCATATATATGATATATATGTATTATTTATATTATATATATCATATATGTATATATCATAAATATCATATATATAAATATATCATTTATGTATACATATACATAAATATATATAACATATATGAAATATATATAACATATATGATTTATATTATAGATGTCATATAAATATATTATATATATCATATATATGTATATGATATATATGATATATATACATATCTGTGCATATATTTGATACATATGTATAATATATATGATATATATGATATTTATATTATATATTCATATTATATATATATGGTATTTATTATATATATTATATATATGATATTGATATATATGATAAATATGATATATTTGATATATATCATATATTTGCGATTATGATATATATGATATATATGCTATTGATATGACATATATGAGATATATGATGTATATATGATATATAGGATATATGATATATATAAGATATATGATATATACATGATATATATATATATATGACATATATGATATATATATGATGTATATGTAATATATAGGATATATGATATATATATAGGATATAGGATATATATATGATATGGTATGTATAGGATATATGATATGGTATATATGTATCATATATATTATATGTATATCATATGTATATCATATGTCATATATATCATGTATATCATATATTTGTCATATATTTCATATATATATCACATATATAAATATATATAGATATATATATATACATAAATATATAAAAATTTATATATTAATGATATATATATATATTTATATATGATATATATGATATATATGATATATATCATGTTTATATGATATGTACAATATATATGATGTATATATGATGTATATGACATATATATGATATATATGACACATACATAGATATGATATATGTGACTATGATATTTATATAACATATATGATATATATGATTTGTAAATATCTTATATATCATATATATGTATATATGATATATGTGACTATGATATATGTGACTATGATATATATATATATATATATATATATATATATATATATATATATATCAAACATGTATGATGTATATGTTTTATATATATCTTATATATCATATATATGTATTTATCATATATATAGAAATATATTTATATATACATATATATAAATATATATGACATATATGATATATATATTATATATGTCATATGAATATATTATATATATGATATATATACATCATATATTTGATATATATACATATATATGATATATACATGTATACGATATATATATCTATATATGATATATATACATATATAGTATATATACATCTATATGATATATACATATATTTTATATGTACATATATATGATATATATCATATTTATATGATATATATCATATATATATGATATGTGTCTAATATATATGGTATATATGATATATAGTATATATATATATATATATATATGATATATTATATATATAGGATATATTATATATATGATATGTTATATAATAGTGATATAAATGATATATGTATGATATTTATCATATATATGATATATTTGATTTATATATTATTTTTATGATAAATATTATATAAATGATATATAAGATATAAATGCTATATATATAATATATATGATATGTAGGATATATGATATATATGATATTTGTGTGATATATATGCTATATATGAATATTGGATACTTAGGATATATGCTAAATATGATATGGTATATGTATGATATATATTATATATATATTATATATATGATGTTTATGATATATCTAATATATATATGATATATAACATATATGATAAATTTGATATTTATGAAATATATGATATATCATATATGATATATATGATATGTGTATATGATATATATCACATATATGATATATAATATATGTGATATATATTATTATATATGCAATATATCATATAAATGATATATATCATATAAATTATATATATATGATATATATAATCTATATTATATATATGATTTATATTATATATATGATATATATCATATGATTTATATCATATAAATGATATATATCATATATATGATATATATTACATATATGTTTTGTTGCATATATATCATTATATTTAAATACCATGGTTATATATCATATATATCATTTATATATCATATTTATCATATATATATCATATATAACATTTATTTATATAATCATTCATATAACATATATATTTATATATTTATATCATATATATATTTATCATTTATATATATCTTATATATGTGTATATGTATTAATATATATATATATATAATTTATATATATATGAATATATATACATACATACATATTTATTTTTATATACATGAAGATATATACATACATATATATTTATATATTTATATATCTAATGTGTTTGTTTGTTTGTTTGTGTATATGTATATACATATGCATATGTTCATATGTATATATATATCTGTATATCTATATATCTATCTATATATACATATACATATATATAAAGATAAAATAAACATGTATATACATATACATATACATATATGTATTCATACATACATATACATACAAACACACATAGAGACATACATATATACATATATAAATATTAACTTTTCATTGACCTTTAAAGTTACCTGAGCTTTGCCATACTGATATATTTATATATACATATGCATAAATATATATATATTACACATATACAAATATATGTATATATATGAATGTATATATATATTATGTACATATATATTTATATATATATTATATACATATACACACAGATACAGACACACACACCACACACACTTACGCAGACATATGTATATATTTTATATTATATACATACATATACATATACATACACATATGTATACACATATACATACACATACAGACACATACACACGCACAGATATATATATATATATATATATATACATATATAAATATAAACTTTCTATTGGCCTTTAAATTTACCATAGTTTTGCCACTGATATATGTATATACATATACATATATATACATATAGATATAGATATAGATATAAATATGAATATAAAAAAATATATATACATACTGTATATACATATATACACACTCAGACACACTCATACACCCACAGCATTATACATATATACATATATAAATATAAACTTTCCATTGACCTTTAAATTTACCATAGCTTTGCCACACTAAAATAGAAGTTGGCAAAAATGTATGTATAGAAATTTATGCTGTTGTGATCAACAGGAAGGAAGTCGAAGAAGCGAAAAAGAAGAAAATGCCATACAACTTTGCCTACCTTTTGTTGATCTCAAAGGTGTATAAAACAGAAAAGAAGAAGAAGAAGAAGGTGATAGAAACAGAGATATGGAGCAATGCAGAAGAGGAAATCATGTCAGAGGTAGCTATTATTTGTAACCCTTGTGCAACAAGAATGTTAGCAGGGGGTCAGATCACTTTTGTACTGCATTTTTCCTTTAGTTGAAGTTACGAGCTGTTTATTCCTTTAGTTGTTATTACCTATTTTACCAAATGCTTTTTAGTATCACTTTGCTAATATATCATATGAGGCCCCGTGCACCAAACAATCGTAACCCTGAATTTTGAGGTTTTGAGATAAGGGTAGCATCATGGAGTAGAGGGGTGTAAAAATCTTATGGTGAAGTCGGCCAAGCAAAATCCGACCTTCTATGTACCTAAAACACGGTGGGAAGTCGAGCGAAAAAACGCGCTAAAAAGGAGCGAGATACCCCGCTGTTCCTGCCTGACGTGCGTAACCCAATCAGCGGTGCGTACGGCTGTGACGTCACACCCACGCCGCGCCTCAGCCAATCACAGCCACGCTAACGCTCTTGCTTGCGCCACTCTAGCCCAAAAACTTTATATTTATATAGAAAAAATATGTAATTTTTCGCTCAATAAATATTTATATAAAATTTACTTTTACACCTATCATCATGAAACCTTCACATATTCCTATTTAAAACAAGTACTCTTAAAATGATAACTTAGATTTATTTT
>NW_028234420.1:20842138-20848463 GCF_977035675.1 Penaeus japonicus
CCTAAAGTCAGTCTTTAGTCAAGGGGACATTTTTATTTTATAACGGTAACACGGTATTATACCGCTTATATCATTTCAGGGAAAGGACAAACCACGGGCAGCAGAGGGGAACAAACATGTGTAAGATGAACTGTGACTCACTCCTCCATTGTTCCCCAAAGAGAGTACATTTTCGAAAGTATTTCTTATATATATGCAATTTGCCAAAGCAAACTTGAATCCTACTGATAAACTTTGATCATTCTTTGGCTACTTGCTTCCTTTTCCAGTTGCTTGATTCCCTCTAATTTTAGAACACATCCTTTATAACACACACACACGCATCCTTGTATGCGTATTGTGAGAGCTTTGGCCCCCTAAGGAGGCTGACTCTATGTTCAAGGAATTATGCATTTGATACACTTTTTGCTATATTATTACTATATACATATATTTCTTGAAAAGGATCATATTGATCTTAGCTCTTTCGATATTCACACAATTATTAGACAGTTGCACCACAGGACAAGGAAAACATAACATAACAATTCAAAACTCTTGTCACAAGATGACTAGATTATATATGCATTGACATACTTTCTAAATCTACTTGAAACTAGATTCATTAACAACTTCAAGTTAGTTCCTTCATCTACAGTATCACTATACACTGCTTTCTGCTCTGTGTGTCGGTCGGTCTGTAACAGTCATAGATTTGGGACTTCGAGAGATGTCGTGCAAAAGAGGTGTGGCCTTATATAAAGGGTGGAGTGGCTGGGTCGAGGACAGAGTTGTTTGGCTTGACATGGCAGTTGTAATTTGAGGAATATCAACGGGTGTCGGCAAGAGGGAAGGCTGGCGAGACAATGGCGGATCTGAAGTGAGTGGGGAGGTAAAGGAGTCAGTGTTGGCGGGCGAGGAAGGGGATAGCTGTGGTGACACTCCTGAGTACACATAGTGGTGCACTAACGACGGCTGCCCACGTCCATATTCCTGCTGCTGGCCGCCCCAGGGCGAGGTTTGGATACCCCATTCGCTGTTGTTGGCACAGAGAATTTCGTAACCATTAAGTTTCTCGCCATAGCCGGAGTCCCGCGACATTTGTGAGGTTGTCAAATCAAACTTGACCCTATGTGAACTTTGAGAGGACCCCGAGGACGAGGCTCGGCTAGGACCGCTGCCTGGGGAGTCAGGTGTATCACCTATACTTCTTCTGCTGTCGGGAACATTCTCTGCTTCCTCCATTTCCTTTTCCTCTTTAGATATGCACACTATTTCTGGGTTGTCATGGACGGTTTCTGACATCAGAGCGGAGACTCCCTGTATGGAGTCGGCCTCGGGGTCCTCGCCCAGCATTGTGGGCATGGGATTCAGATGGAGGGAACTATCGGAGTCCTCCCGGCCGCCTTTTCGCGGCGTAGGGGGTGTGGGCATGATGGGATCAATAGTGATGAAAGTAGTTGGTGTAATGGAGTGTGGACTGATCTCTTCATCGTCTGAAGACTCTGGGAGTTGCTCAGCCGCCGGCAATACTTGGCGTCTGGAATTCAAAGGTGGTGTCTCGACATAGAAGCAGTACCCAGTACCGAGACGAGTAGGGGGCGGACGATGATTTAGAACTGGGGACTGATGCAAGGGCTGTAGTGCTGATGAAGCCCTCCTACCTTCCCTGAGCAAGAGAGATGCCCGGGATACCACGCTTGAGGCTTCGCTCAACGTTTCAGGCGAGGCTAGTGGCGCCACGCCCGCCAGCCAATCTTCTCCACGCTCTAATGATCCTCGTGTCGATTCCCTGACTCCAAGGAGCAGCTGTTCCTCAAGGGCCGAAAGAAGCTCCCACGTAATAGCCGGTGAGTGAACATGAGCCGTCTTGCGGAGATCCAGAGCGGGCTCTGGCGAGGTGACAGGCGTACAAGTAAAAGAAGTCTCGAGGAGAAGCTTATGCGGAGGAGTAGCTAGACGATTCCCACTATTTGACAGAGCGACATTTGACGAAAGGGGGGCACTGTTTAGAGGTGTCACCCTTCTGGACTCCTCTGCAGGCGTTGTCGGATGAGGCAAGAGGCTGGTAGGCGTGTGTGGTCGCGAGCCGAGGAGCCTTCGTGTTTCTCCGCCCTCAGGGATGAGGCCATCACTCCTCCGGCGAGATGGGCTGTCCGTCATCCGCTGGGGTTTCGTCGGGCCCGGATTCTCCAGCACCTGAAGGACCCCAAAGAGGTTACCTGATGATCTCACATGCACCAACAGTTCCGAAGTGCCATGAAGGACATCTGAATGGTTTTCGTTTTCAATAAGAAAATAACACTGCTACTTTCCTACAATGCTAATATTTCCTACTATAAAATCATTAACTATATACGTATAAAGTAAAGTAATGTAGAAAAAAAAAACAGGATGAGTCAAAACAGAAAAGAAAACAATATATCTACATATATATCAATAAAAAATGAGAAAAGAAAAAATCTAATGTAAAATTAGGGTAGGTAAGATTTTACTTTCCAAGGCAAACAAAAACTATTGAAAAATACTAGACATGGATTCAATAATTAAATGAGATCGAATCACTAACACCATGTTCACCAAAGGTATTCACCACGATCTTACAAGCCAAGAAAGAAAATGGCGATTGATTCATTCAGACACCCTTCTGTTGAACAGTGGAACTCAAAATCAAAAGTCGTCTTTATTCTCCTGTTACTAATATTTCAATAGAAGAGATCGTATTTTTTAGCAGGAAACAAAATTGCTGGAACAGGCAATGTGTTATGCAGTATTCATTAAGAAGCTATCACAACAGAGTACAAACGGCATCAAGCTTTGATACAATTCATTAGTTTGCACTGGAATACAAAGTACATTTTAGGGAGGCATATAGAACATACATCATTACCTAAGGCTGCTATATTTGTTCAAGGCTGTTATTGAAATGGCTGTCAACCATTAATTTTTAGCTTAGCGTTTCTCTTGGCCTGTAAAGTATTTGTTCTATAATGTAATACAAATGAGGGCAAATTTCTGCCACTTCGTTGCATCTAATAAACTAAAAACAAGATTCCTATTATATTTCGCTTTCATTATTTTAGCAAAGAGTATTTACATTTGAACCAATTCATATATACTCGTATTTGGAATAATGAAGCATGGTCACCCATCTCGAAGAAATACAGCATCATCTAAACATTTTGGTTACTGGACTAAACAACGACAAATACACGTAGAGATGTGACAGCTATCCAACCAGCATATAAGAAAGAGAGAGATATGCAGCAAGCAACTAAACCTTGTACCAATTATATATAATGATAATATTGCTTTTACGTGCATGCAGAAGGAAATTCACTCCATTACCAACGCACTTGTTACGTCAAGTGGCGATATATATTATATATATGTGTGTATGAATATAGGGAATAGAGACTGGAAGTGACTTAAAGGGATAAGTCCTAGAAGGCGAAACGAGAAGACGCACAGCTGCTGTGAGAGGTAGGCTATATTATATTAAAGAAACTGATAAAAACGAAAATAATATGTGAGCATTATGCGAGGCGATAAAAAAATGAAATTCTAGAGAAAACAGTAAGCGGTAAATCATATCAAGAGCAGTTGGTGATAGAGATTAGGTGGTGGTGATGATTTAATGGATCTAGATTTAATGAGTGTGAAAATGAAGTGATTAGGAGGAACACACAAAGAAACATACATAAAAAAACATAATGTAAAATTACAGGTACGGTAAGAAAAAAAATACATGGACACGCATGCACTTCTGCACACACTGCCTACACGAACACATAACGAATCACATACGTACGTACTCATATCCACGCACACGCACACGCACGAAGATAGAAGAGAAGAATAGAAAAAAAGTAAATGGGAAATAGAAAAGGCCTCTGAAATATATGAGAAAATTGAAGAACAAGAAGATAAAAAAAAAAAAAAATATGAAGAGAGGCAGGAGAAGGAGAGGGTAGGGGTTTTAGAAGGAATAAAGAAAATGAAAAAAGAAGGAAAGGGGAAGAAGGAAGAAGAATGGGAGGAGGAGTAAAGGAAGGAGGGGGGAGGAAAAAAAGAGGGAAAGGAAACAAGAACGAGAAAAAGGAGGAGGAAGCTCAAGAAGAAGGGAAAAGAGGAGGAAGAGGAAATTGAAGAAGAAAAGGAAGAGGAGGAACGGTTGGTAGAAAGCACGAGGTAGAGGAGGTAGATGAAGCAAAAGCAGATGAAAATAAACAGGAAGATGAAAAGAAAGAAAAAGGAGAGAACATAGATTTTTTTATTCATATAAAGCGAGGACAAAAAAGGGCAATGGCAAAGAGAAAAGAGAAAGAAGAAGGGAGATAAGGAATTTAACTGTGACATGGAGATGGCGGAAATAACTTCGCTGGTAACGTCCATAACTCTGTTCAGCTAGTCTGGATTTCTGGATTCTTGAATAGATCTCTCGGAACTTGCCTTTGGTAAGTGCTGGTATGGAGTCAGGAAGATGTCCTTCCGTTTTAATTACGGTTGCACTACACACTGAGACAATCAACGCACTCATTATTTAAACCGTTACTAGAGTTACTCGAGAGGATGATGGAATATGAAGAAAATGAAGAAAAAGCGCTTGGATATAATATGAAGTGCACTTTGGCAAATCACAGACTTGATAAAAGTAATCAGCTTACGCAGGGATGAAATTGAATTTCGAGGGAGCTGAAAGAGAAGAGGGAAATTGAAGACACAAGGCAATGTTGAGAAGAGCTGTAATGCAATTCAAATTTCATAAACTGAGAAACACATGAATGCAGAAAATCAATCGCTATTTTGACATTTTTGACGAATGAGGAAGGGAAGTACTGTTGCTGTAGACTACAGACATTCGGAACAATAAGACTAGTTTCCAAGTTTACGCATAAAGCCAAAACATCAAGAGAAAACCGGAAAACGGAAAATATAGCCAAATAGTTGCTTTTCCTCTACATAAGACAATAAACCACATCGGAAAAAACATACTAACAAACTACTACAGGCTATTGTTGTACTGGCGATTGCCTCACATTTTTGTCAAAGGAAGGAAATATATATCATAGTAAAGTAAGAAATAAAAGGTAAAGTCCACCATTCACAGAATCCATGCAAAAGGTCAAGTGCAAGAAAATGGCTAAGCGTCAACGCAACAAAGTGGTTCGTATAATGAATGATAACACGTAAGCCAGGACGTATAAAATGGAGACATTCTTCTACCCCAACTATGTAAATCATCACCATCAGTCATGATCATTTAGTCATCAGGCAGTTCAAAATACATTAATATATGTATATCTATCTATCTATGTACCTATCAATCTATACACACATAGTGTGTATGTGTGTGAGAATATATATATATAATATATATATTATATATATATAATATATATATATATATTATATATATAAAAAAATTAATAATAGTATGATATAATATATATAAAAAAAAAATATATATATAACTAAAATATATATATATATATATATATTTACACAGTTATAATTATACATATAGTAATAATATATTTACTCATATATGTATTATATATATATATATTATATATATATATGATTTATATGATATATATATATGTTATATTGTTACAGTAGTATTTGAAACGATCCCTACATCCCATATATATATTATATATATTATATATATAAAATATTTATACAGATTATTTAAACATACATACATACTATATAATATATATATATATATATAAGATGTATATATATATATATATATATATACTTATATATATACATAAATTATATGTATATGTATTTGTATATTATATATATATATAAATATTATATATATATAT
This sequence comes from Penaeus japonicus, assembly GCF_977035675.1. Taxonomy (NCBI): domain Eukaryota; kingdom Metazoa; phylum Arthropoda; class Malacostraca; order Decapoda; family Penaeidae; genus Penaeus; species Penaeus japonicus. Next base: position 20,847,958 of record NW_028234420.1, read on the forward strand.
AAAATATGATGGTATAAAATAAAATATATATATATAATGTATTTATATATATGTGTGTGTGTGTGTGTTTGCTGTGGTGTGGTGTTGTGTGTGTGTGTGTGTGTGTGTGTGTGTGTGTGTATGTAAAGTATGTGTGCGTGTGAGTGTGTGTTAGAGAGTGTGTGTGATAGTGTATAGGTTATATGTGTGTGATTGGTGGGGTGTGTGTGTGGTGTTATGTATATGGTGTGTATGTGTTAGTGTGGGTGTGTGTGTATGTTACAACATATGATATAATAGAATATGTATATATATATACATATATATATACATGTATAATTATATATATATACATTTATATATATCTGTATATGATATATAAATTGATAATAATATATAAAATAGATATATATGTAAATATACCTGTATATATACTTATATATATATAACTATATATATATAATATATTACTATATATATATATATATATATATATATACATATTCTTAGTATATATATATATATAT
>NW_028234420.1:20848563-20851063 GCF_977035675.1 Penaeus japonicus
AATGTGGGGGTGTGTGGTTTTGTGTTGTGTGGTGTGTGCGTGTGTGTGTGTGTGGGTGGGGGGTGTGTGTCTTTTGTCTTTGTGTTTTGTGTTTGTGTTTTGTGTGTGTGCGTGTGTGTGTGTATACATACTACATACATATGTAATACTTATATATATATATATATATAATATTATAATCTATATATATCAATAATATATGAGTGTGTGTGTGTGGGTGTTTGTGTGTGTGTGTGTGTGTGTGCGTGTGTGGGTGCGTGTGTATGTATGTAGCATGTAATATATGTAATATATGTATACATTGTATATATAGTAATCTTATAATAATATGTATATATATATATATATGTGTGTGTTGTGTGTATGTGTGGTGTGGGTGTGTGTGGTGTGTTGTGTGTGCGCGTGCACGTGGTTGGGTGTGTGTGAGTGTGTGGATGATTTGTGTATTTTTTTAATCTTTTCTTTCTATATTTAATGCACTGTGACAGATAAAGAATAATTATCTACTCGACAATATTATATATTCATTCTAATTTGTATGTATAGCTTTTAGATGCATGTTGCAAGGTATTATGCTAAAATTATGCATTAGATAAGTGTAAAATATCTATTGCCAGTAAAAATATTTATGTGATGATGCATGATTTTCTCTAAATAGATGTGTAAAAAAATAATCTTATATATTTGTTTGTTTTGTATGTCCCATTTATTAGGTTATGTTTATTTATTATATGTTATTATCTCTATGAAAAGAATGAAAACTTTATATCGTTTGTAGAAATCCATATTGATAGAATGTATTAAGTGAAGCAACTGATTAGAACACAAACATTTGGCGCGCACCAGATAAGGTTGTATATAAAAGCATATTGTTTGGTTAGCTTCCCGCCTAGCGTAAAAGAAACTGTGAGTGAGCCGTGCGCGTGTGTGTGTGTGTGTGTGTGTGTGTGTGTGTGTGTGTGTGTGTGTGTGTGTGTGTGTGTGTGTGTGTGTGTGTGTGTGTGTGTGTGTGTGTGTGTGTTCTTACCTAAAAGCGACCCGTCTGCGATATCTAATTTTGCATTGCTTTATTTTTCTTGCACATGTAATGTTTTCTGGAAGGTAGTTCCAAAACAACAAAGTCATCCTCCACTGATCCTGAGACATAATTGTAAAGCATAATGATGTCACTCCTTTTTCTTCTTTCATCCATTTTTGTAAGTTTTATTTCATTCAGTCTGTCTTCCGTTAATTTCAAGTTGGCGCCCATCTTTTGAGAGTCCCACTCGTTTGAACTCGTTCCTAGTAGTGAGTTTTACGTATTTGTGATAAATTCATTTACACGCGTGCTTGGAATTTCATCATTTGTTTCAATCAGTGATATCATTTTGTTACCACGTGAAGTTTTTATTTTTTTCTTTTTTCTTTTTGGTGGCGTATTTAGTACGAGATATTCTATTTTGTATGGTGTAGAAGACAATTTTTGCTGTCACCATACCTGCCTACATGGTATTTACTGGTTTTAAATTCGATGTTCCAAGTTCAACCATGTCAAGCCAAACTGTCGCTATCATTTTGAAGACTTTAGCCTGTGTCCTGGTTTGTTGCTCTTTGAATTTTGCGACGTCTGCGATTGCATCACGAACTGTCTTATCTTTTCTCCTAAAGTTATAATGTCTAAGTCCTAATGTTGACCATTCTAAAGATGCTCCAAGTTTGGTTTCAGTGCAGCATATTGGGTCAAGATTAATCGTTTCATTTGATTAAACATCAGCACTTGTGTAAGCAACTCCCAAGTGGTGTTTTGTTCTTCCGGTTTGATTGTCAGCTATACTAATTCCCGCCTGGCTCTCTGTTCCTGTTCTGGAAGGAAACGTTTTTAGTTTGGAGATCTGCCCTTTCAAGCTTCTTCCTCTTTTGACCTTTCGTCGTTTTAACTTCTAGTTTCTTTTTAATGTTGCGCTGATAGATTTTCTCTTTTCCAGTTTGTTTATGTATCCTTCTTGGTTAGCAAGGATTTAAGCTTGCTTAACTATATTGACTACCATTTGGTTATTCTAGAATGTCACTTTGAATGGGAGTTTTGCCTCTCTCGATCACACCAATTCTTGGATGGGCAGCGATGTCTCTCTCTGAAATTTCAGAATTCATGGTTCTCAGCATATCCCCAGTCATCTTTTATCCTCGTTATGCCTTTCAGTGCCACATTCTGAGACCTTTTAAGTGTGTTCCAATATTTATATATGTCAGCTAAGTTCGCTATGTATTTAGCATTTCAGTTGTATTTTCAAAATCTGACGTCTTATCTGTGCTTGCTAGTTGAGTTTTGATCCCATTCATATCGACGATCGTAGCTTTCAGGTTAATATCTACCAACACCTCAGCTTTTATTGTTTGCCATTTTGTTTTCAGTTTCAGTGATTTTTTCACTTACCATGAGGACTACCGGCTTTTGGTTTTCAAATTTCTCTACCTTGACATGTTCTAGCTCGTGCCTGAACTTCTTCAGTCGACGTTGTTT
>NW_028234420.1:20856063-20858563 GCF_977035675.1 Penaeus japonicus
CTCCTCCGAATAGACCTGAATTTCATTTATTTTTGCTCTGGTACGTTTTCTTTCTTTCTGTCAACTACTCCTACACTCCTTTCCTTCCCCCTCTTCTTCTTTCCCAAATTCTTCTTTCCTATCTCTTTCTTTCCTCCTCTTCCTCCCACATCCTCGACCACTCACCTTCTCTCCTTCCCTCCGACACCCCCCATTCCCACTGCCACCTGTCCCTTAGTGCGATGGCTTGCGGAACGCCCAAGCCGTTGTATCAGGCGATTTGGCCTAGGACTCAATACGAGGACTTCGACGAAGTGCTCATCTCGCCGTGCAATGATTCCAGGACCAAACATGCCTCCGATCCAGGTCCTCAAGGCAGCTCGAAAAGGTAACTAGGACTTAATACGGAAGAGCTAGTTCCAATGGAGGTTGAGTAGGAGGGAGTTTTAATATGCGATGAAAGGAGAATAGTTCTCATGTGTAAAAAAAGAAGGGCATGATGAAATTGACTTTGTTTTAAGGCATAAAGGAATAGAGTGGAGACAAATTGATACAACGGGGAAGCGAGAAAAAAAAGGGAAACGTTAGAAATTTCCCGAGATTCATTTTGGAATTCCACTTGCGTTTTTCATAAAATGAACACCTTACTAAACATTTATACCACGTGGGGGGGTGAGATATATAATTATGATATTGAACAGTAATTCTTTTCTATTCGGTTATCCATGTCAAAAGCATTTGGTGAAAGGATAGTAAGATACTGAGCTACCTGATATACGGAAGGTAGAATTGTTAGGAGCACCCAAAAGGATTGCAGATTACTTTTAAGGATTACTAAAGTATTGTTGATTTCATGCAAATTAAAAGTTATTTCTTCAAATTTATGTCATCTGCAAAATTTAAAACGTTTAGATATGAGTTGGAATTTTCAACATATTTTTTTTCCATGTATTAAAAAATAAAAAAGCACATGATGTATTTCATTTATTTACACAAGCAGACGCTAAAGTTGCGCAAATCATAGTGCATGGACATGGCGAAAACTGAAGCTGTATTACTTCTATGTATTGCTTTGTTACTCGTATATTTTGAAATATTATTAACTAAACAAAATCAATTTTATGCCATTCGCAAAGCTCTGTTTGTTAGTGTACATGATAAGATTATATTTTTTTTATTATTTGTCTTTCCGCTAATGACAAAGTTTTTTTCGTAATACCAAATTCATACTGATAACCAATTCCTCAAGACAGTTCTTTGTGACACTAACAATTCAGGCACACTGATTCTTTTATTTCAGGAACAGCAATCTCCCTGCATGGGTGTAAAAATCACTTTGGGACGAAAAGTCTTTACAACAAGCAAAGCATTTAAACAGAAGCATATTTGTACATTATTCCATCTAACTCCCTTTTAACATATTTAAGTTGCTTTTTGCTTATATGTGTTGCGCCGGATATTTTTCTCTTAGAGTGACTTTAGAGTTGAATTCACTAATAAACCGTAAGAGAAAAACGCTGATCTGACCGAAAGAAGTGAAGGACTAGAAATATGACATTAGATCACACAGTTTACCACTGGAAATTGAAGAAAAAAATATTTTGTAAGGAAATGTACATTATTGTGATATTCTTATATTCAAATACTTTTTTTTAACAATTATTTTCATTACAAGTAATATAAAAGAATCTTACGATTATTATATATTACTTGTAATGAAAATAATTGTTAAAAAAAAGTATTTGAATATAAGAATATCACAATAATGTACATTTCCTTACAAAATATTTTTTTCTTCAATTTCCAGTGGTAAACTGTGTGATCTAATGTCATATTTCTAGTCCTTCACTTCTTTCGGCAGATACGTTTTTCTACGGTTTATTTAGTGATCAATCATGTCACTCTAGAAAAATATCCGGACAACAAAGCAAAGCAACTAAATATGTTAAAAGGGAGTTAGATGGAAAATGTACAAATTGCTCTGTTATGCTTTGCTTGAAAGACTTTTCGTCAAAGATTTTACACCATGCAGGGAGATGCTTTCTGAATAAAAGAATCAGGAGCAATGTAGTCACAGACTGTCTTGAGGAATTGGTTACAGAGATTTGGATTAAAAAAAAACTTTCATTAGCGAAAACAAAAATAAAAAAAATAATCTATCATGCTAACAAACAGAGCTTAGCAATGGCATAAAATTGATTTGTTAGTTAATAATATTTCAAAATAACGAGACAAAGCAATACAAGAAAATACAGCTTGTTTTCGCCATGTCCATGCACATGATTGCCAACTTTACGTATTGTAAATAAATGAAATACACATGTGTTTAATTTTTTATACATGGAAAAAAATATGTTGAAAATTCCAACATATCTAAACTTTTAAATGCAGAAACATAAAATTGAAGAATACTTTAATTTGCATGAAACAAAATACTTTAAATCCTTAAAAGTATCTGCAATCCTTTGGGTGCTCTAACATTCTACCTTCCGTATATCAGAGCTCAGTATCTTACTATCCT
>NW_028234420.1:20876063-20880090 GCF_977035675.1 Penaeus japonicus
TTATATATATATGTTTGGATAGATTGAGAGTAGTGTTACATATAGGTATTTATAGGTAGTTTGTGAGGTAGACTACACTCACTTACACAAACTTAACTCAAATCCACACATACACACACTCTCACACAGTGTGATGTTTTAGATATATATGATTTTTGATTTATTGATATAGATATAATGTAGATGTTATTATAGTGTTATATATTTTTTGTGATATATAGTTTTAGTTTTATATTTAGATAACTTATATTTATTGTTATATATATATATATATATAGAGTTTCTGAGATTTTGTTGATATAGTATGAGTATAGTAGATATATTTTTATATAGAGATATATATTATACATTATATGTTTACTACTAGTTTGATACATATATATATATAGATTGTGTTTGTTAGAGAGTGTGTCTATTCAGACTTAGTTAGATATACTAGATTTTTATTTATATAATATATATATATATATATATATATATATATGTATCGTATGCTAGCGCTTATACATATGATATATATATATATAGTTATATATATTTATATATATTGATATATATATGTATAGTATCTATATCTATATATATATATTATATATCTATATTTAAATATATTTATATATATATATATGTGTGTGTGTGCGTTGTGTGTGTGTATTTTTTTGAATATATATTATACTATTATGATATAACATATATTTATATATATATATGGGTGTGTGTGGTGTGTGTGTGTTTGAATATTTTATTTTTTATATAATGTATACATATAATATAATATTTATTAGTATATATATATATATAGTGCGTATATATATATATATATATATATATATTTTTTACGTATATAGATTTTTATATATATATATATATATATATATATAATTTAAGATATATATATATATATCTTTATATATATTATATTATTATATATGTATGTATTAGTATATATGTATACACACACTACTCACACACACACACACAATGATATAGGATATATATTCATATATATATATATATGTTATATATATATCTAGTGATTTATAATATATTAATATATATATATAGTATATATATATATATGCAAATTGTATGTATATATACATATATATTTATATACTATATATGTACATAAATATGTATATATATATATATATATATATATTATTATCGATTATAAATATATTAATAGTAAAAATATATATTTATATATATGGTTATATTATATATTAGGGATTAAGTATATATGTACATAATTTTACATTTATATATATATATATAGTAGTTATATATATATATATATAGTTTATGATATTATATATATATGTATATATATATATATATATATATATATAAGGGTGTATAGTAATATCTAATATTTATATATATATATAATATATATATATATATATATATATATATTTAGGTACATACATACATACATACATTTATATATATATATATATATATATTTATATATATATATATATATATGATATATATATATACATATATATATGTGTGGGTGTGTGTGTGTGTGTTTATGTGTGGTGTGTGTGTGTGTGTGTGTGTGTGTGTGTGTGTGTGTGTGTGTGTGTGTGTGTGTGTGTGTGCGTGTATGTGCGTGTGTGTGCGTGTGTGTATGTGTGTGTATGTGTGTGTGTAGTAGCAGGCCTATGCAAATATATAAAAAATAGTGCCTTTGAATTGTAAATGAATAAACTTTTGGTTAGATTCTTAAGAATCTGAAGGTTTGATATGTAAAAAAAACTTGGGTGCGTTTTATGTTGTAAGATTTACCGTACTACTCTATTTGCTAACTAGCTTCACATTCCATTATATAAGTATAAAACAAAAGATATCAACATCTGCAATGAATTTGTACACATACACAGAAACTAAGGGAATAAAAGTACGAAGCCACAGCAAAGCATCAATCCCGACCAGTCTTTAGAATTTATGATAAAGGGGTAACAACACAAGGACATATATCAGACTTGGTTAGGAATAAGAGATGAAAAGGTTTCATTTCAGAACTATTCAGATGATGAAATCATGAAATAAAACGAGTAATCTCGTGTCTGATTGGTCGCTTAATGAGAGATACTTGCCATGCATCCCTCGCTTAAGCCTTGGTACACACCATATACACAAATGAATTCAAAATAAAACAGAGCACTGAAACTGTTCCATTTTTTCTTTCTCTTCATGTAATTGTAAGGACTATTTTGGAATATATTTTACCGGTGACATTATCGCTGACACATTTTTAACATCAGATCATAAATGTAATAAACATTCAGATTTCTCAGATTTTCCAATGTAACATTCAGAAAACTTTCTTGTGATTCATAGCTCCTAAGATTGCTATTATATCTTTTTCTGCAGTTAAATCTTTCGTATCCTTATATCTCAGTTTCGGTATTCACATTCACTGAATACTGAACTGAAAGTCTAAATCTAAATATTCTGTCTTTATGACAGAACTATGTTTGTTTCGAATGTCTTGATAAATCTGATTTAGTCATAAAATAATTTCACAGAAGTTTGAAAAGCTGAAGATAGTAATACACTTCCTAAAAGAATGTATCTCATCTTGGTGTATCCGCATCATGATGCATGTGTATTATGAAATTTCCTATGTGATTAGCCTAATTTTATAGTGTTATAAGCCCAAACTGCGGAAGACCCTGAAGTTCAAGAAGAGAATTAATCGCGAACCACATACTGTCTCTTATTGGGATGATGACGAACAACATGGAGAATCCTGCCCGGAGGAAATAGCGGCTGGTGCACCGTGAGAGCGATGGAGGAGTCGGACGGGTGGGAGGCGTGGTCCCTCATGGCTGCTCTTGTGGTCGAAAACTCTTCTGCCTCGCCTCCGCTATCTTCCCACGCCCCGCAGCAACGGATAGACGAAGCAATAGTCTTCCACTGCAAGGAAGAATATCCGAGTGAAAATTGAGATAGATCGATTGAAAAAACAGCAAGGAAAATATTAACGATGTTGAACTCTAAAGGACTAAAGGACGGGGGGCATTGTGTTTTTTTATTTTTTCATCTACCAACTGACAGGTAGATTGTTCAGTACCCGTCTAGTCGTGCGCCTACTCAATGCAATGGCTCTGAGAGGAGAGCTCTCGAGACGCTCGTCAGCTCATCGCGTCCTCGCGCGCGCGCTCTAGTCTCTCTCTCGTCGCTCGTGACTGGTATAGGCTTTAGCATACATACAGAAAAGTGTCTATATATAGTATGAGGTGGGATATATAGTATATATAATATATATATATATTCACATATATATATATATAATATATATATATATATATAATATATATTATATATATATACATACATACATATATATATATATATATATATTTATATATATATATATACATATTATATATATATAGGTATAATATCCTATATATATATATATGAGGGCGTATACATTATATATATATAATATATATATATATATAAATATATATACATATACATATATATAGATATATATATAATATATATATTAGTTATACTGAGGATATACATATACATATATAGTGAGTATATATACCCCATAGAGCACATATTACTATATATATATATATCCCATATATATATACTAGCTTATATATATATATATAATGATAATATCGCATATATATATATATATATATAATTTATATATATTATAGCGGATGCGTAGGCACCAAAGCACACACACACACACACACCTCGCCACACACATCAAGCACAGTGTATGCTATATGGGGTTTTATATAGGAAAAAAGTTCAATGCTGTCACTTAAGTAGAACCTGATATGCACATTTTACAAATGAAGTGATGCCAGAATTACAAATTAACCCATTTTTTTGTCTTGGAAGAAAAAGCATAGTTGGATTGTTACTGTAGGGGGTACATTGCTGGAGGTATATTTTCACTTCGTTAGCATAGTGATGATAGTGATACCATGGGTTACGACTATTCTTAATTTATTATCGTGTGTCCATATGTAGAATGATT
>NW_028234420.1:20891065-20896065 GCF_977035675.1 Penaeus japonicus
CCCTATCCTTATCCTTATCCTTATCCTTATCCTTATCCTTACCCCTATCCATGCCCCTTCACCTTTGCCTTCTCATTTGCCTTCCCCTTTTCCATTCCCTTACCCCTTCCCCTTCCCCTTCATTTTCCCCTTCCCCTACCCATTCCCATTCCCCTTCCTCTTCCCCTACCCCTACCTCTTCCCCTACCCCTACCCCTTTCCCTTCTTCCCCTTCCCTTTCCTCTTCCCCTGCCCCATCCCTTCTCCTTCCCCTATGCTACCCCCCACCCCTCACCCCTACCCCTACCCCTACCCCTACCTCTAACCCTCCTCCTATCCCCACCCCTACCCCTACCCCTACCTCTAACCCTCCTCCTATCCCCACCCCTACCCCTACCCCTACCTCTAACCCTCCTCCTATCCCCACCCCTACCCCTACCCCTACCTCTAACCCTCCTCCTATCCCCACCCCTACCCCTACCCCTACCTCTAACCCTCCTCCTACTCCTACCCCTCACCCCCACCCCTCACCCCCACCCCTACCTCTAACCCTCCTCCCACCCCTACCCTTGCTCCTACTCCTATCCCTAACCCTCACCCCCACCCCTACTCCTACCCCTACTCCTACTGCTACCCCTACTGCTACCCCTACCCCTACCCCTACCCCTATCCTACCCCTACCCCTATCCTCACCCCCACCCCTATCCTCACCCCAACCCCCACCCCCACCCACTCCTACCCCTACCCCTACCCCTACCCCTACCCCTACCCCTACCCCTACCCCTACCTCTTCCCCTACCCCTTGCCTCCACCTGCCCCTTTTACTCTTATTCTTACTCTTTCTCTTACCATCACAGGACATTCTTTGGGTAGCTTAGCATATAAGTTACCCATAGTACATATACTGTGAACTCTATATGTGCTAGGATACCCATAGAATAAGATATTATTCTTAATAGTAATATTTTTTTCAGTACAAGACAAAGAAACTATAATTCTACTGAGTTTCATTAATAGTGTAAAGTATAGGCTGTCAGGGGCCGATTGGCAGCAATTCCCGTTACAAAACTGGCCATTTAACAAACTGCTGACATAGAACTTGTTTGCGTAATCAGCCTTTTTTTTACATAGCCTTTTTTATAATTGATATATATAATTATTTATTTTTATTAATTTTCTTTTTAGAGAAGGACTACTAGTAAATTGAGTTAACTACATATATACTTTTGCATTTTGTTCCAGGTGAGAAGCCATACAAGTGCACATTTTGCAGTAAATGCTTTGGAGACAAATCAGCATGTAATAGTCATATCCGTGTCCATACAGGGGCTGAACGTTGCATGTGTCACATATGTGGGGCATCATTTTCCAAGCGTCAGAAGCTTACATACCATATGCGCAAGCATACTGGGGAAGGTCTTTTACATTGTCCGTTATGTACAAAGCCTACAACAAATTCTTATGCATTAAAAAAGCACATAGAAACACACCAGCAACCACTTATGAAAGTCTTGAGCAACCTAGGTACTACTTCAGTGATGGAAGACTACTCTGAGATTACCCTTACAGCTTTATACAATCTAGCTCATTTGGCAACACAGAGAAGCTCAGAATTGGCATCTAAAAGAAAAATGGATGAACAGAGAAATATGCCTAACAGCAATGAGATGAAAAACCAGGAAAGTGATATGTCCAAAGAAGACATAGAGTCTTCAGCTACAGCTCAGCAAGGGTGCAGCACTAATCATAAATCTCATAATAAGTCTAAAACAGAAGATAACTCCCAAAAAATAAGAAAACTGAAAACTGAGAAGTATAACAAGGATAATAAAAGACAGTCTGTTGATACCATAAAATCAACTAATGAAAAATGTCTTTTAAATGATTATTCCAAAGGAGATGATGATAGTATAGACATTAATAACTCTGATTGTGAGCTATTACAGGAAGACTCTTCTATTGTTTTGGCCGAAGAGAAAAAGAAAAGAGATCTGACAGGAAATCAGAAAAAATGTTTTGTTGACAATGACAATGGGGGTGGACACTTAGAATTGGTAAAGAATGCAGAATCAACTCCTCTAGCTCCACAAGAGCAGACATTTGGGTCATTGATATTGCAGGGGACCCCAGCAGTTGTTCTTATGCAGTTGATAAAAAACATTGTAGAATCTCATTTTGGATCGTTTCAAGCTGAGGAAGTTCGACCAACACTAGGAGATCAGTTAGTAGAACAGTGTCTAGAGGTAATGATGCACGATGATACCTCAAGATCTAGTGATGATGGGAAGAATGCAGATACCTACACTATATCTAGTTCAGTATGCAATGCAAGAGTGAATGCTGATGAACAGAATATTTCAAATGTTAATTATGATTCTGAAAATGCAGGAGAAATAGTTGATGTATATAAAACTGACACTTGGTTAGACTCTAGTTCACAAATGAATGATAAATTTCTTTCTTGTAAGAATGAAAGTGTTTTCTCTGTACATACAGACAATGCTGATTTTTGTGACACAAAGTCTAGTAGCTGCTTAAAGAAAGAAAAATCTGATAGGGCAACTGATGTAAAAGAAATGGGTTTATTTCAAAGGGAGGTTTTAGGTGATGACAGTTGTGTATTTTCTACAGTGGCTGAAACATTAACAGATCCTTTGCCAACATTCACTGAAACCAAACCATCCCATAAAAACACATTGATGTGATCTTATAATGAAGATGGAAATAGTTAATCTCAGGAAGATGTCGAAACCTCAAAACCATATAGAGCAAGGTAATAGAATCGATGCCAATTGGAAAAGATTACTTTATAAAACCAGTACATTATAGTATAAATGATTGTAAAAGGAAATGAAGTTGAAGTGAAGAGAGGATTATGAGGAATACATTCATAATGATTAAAAAAAAAAAAACATGAACATAAGTGTAAATGAATATGGAATGTAAACTAAAGTGTTGGGTATTAGGGAGACACTGAACATTGGAAAACTTGTTTGATGATTTAAACATATTCTTTATGAGTTTACCAGATACAAAATACAGATAAAAGATAGTATTGTGTATATAGTAATATCAATAAATTCTCATTCTTATTGGTAAGTCATATCCCTACCAATGTTGCACACACACACACACACACACACACACACACACACACACACACACACACACACACACACACACACACACACACACACACACACACACACTCACTCACTCACTCACTCACTCACTCACTCACTCACTCTCTCTCTCTCTCTCTCTCTCTCTCTCTCTCTCTCTCTCTCTCTCTCTCTCTCTCTCTCTCTCTCTCTCTCTCTCTCTCTCTTTCCCTTTCCCTTTCCCTTTCCCTTTCCCTTTCCCTTTCCCTTTCCCTTTCCCTTTCCCTTTCCCTTTCCCTTTCCCTTTCCCTTTCCCTTTCCCTTTCCCTTTCCCTTTCCCTTTCCCTTTCCCTTTCCCTTTCCCTTTCCCTTTCCCTTTCCCTTTCCCTTTCCCTTTCCCTTTCCCTTTCCCTTTCTCTCATTCTCATTCTCATTCTCATTCTCATTCTCACTCTCTCTCTCCATATGTACATATATAAATGTATATTTTACAGCATTATCTTCCAGAATTCTGACCCAGAAATAATCTGGAATCTCTCATTTTTTATTTATGCAGCTTGCTATATCAATAATTGTGATTTTTGACTAATATTGAGAGCAGGACTTTTGACATTCCAATCTAGGGATTTCCATAATATGAAAGAATTTATTGAAAGAAGTAAAGGGTTAAAATTTAGGAGTTATAGTTTAAGAATTTATATTTTTATGCATAATAGTTTTATTTTGATAGGTGCTATATATTTATCTCTTAGTGTGCAATATTCTTGCTGTTTTTTTCTGTTTTTGTTTTTGTCCAGACAAAGGCAGCATAGTGAAATGAATATCTTATAATTTTCATTTTGTGGATATGAAAAGTATAAAGTAGGTATATACCTCATAGTTGTCTGGCTTTTTTGATTAGCATATTTTCATGCTCTTCATGTCAGTCATTCCCTTTTCATGGATGAAAAAAGGGGGCATGTGCATGTCTCAGAAATTGGCTCTCTCTGGTAGCCAAGCTAAAAATTATTGGCCTAGACAATTTGTCACTGATATAACAACAGACAGTAAGCTCTCTAAACCTTTATTGTCTATTATTAGAGAAAAATTATTGATCATGAAAAATCTGTTCTCTAGGATTTTAAACATTTTTTGCTTATCTGCATTTCCCTATTCTATATTAGTTAACAAGTTTGTTGTATTTTTCATTTTTAGGTTTGACATGTCTCATGAAAGTGTTGATAGAGTTTAAATGAAAAGCTTTATTAATTTGTATTTATCTCTGAACAGAGTAAAAATTTGACATACTTTAGTCTTTGAATATATGCTTTTCAGTTGTAAAGTGAAAGTAGATTTAATGTATATTGCAACTCTTATAAATTTCTTTTACAAAATCATAAGTGTTATTATTAGTATTAATCTCCAGATTTTAACCCTCCAGAAATAATTGTCATTGTTGTTGTTCAAATGTGTGTATTGATAACACATTTATTATAAACTTTCTATTAAGAATAGAATTCTAACTTAATGATGCACCAAATGATTGTTTTTATGGACATATTCCATAATTTGCAATATTGTCCGTTGTTTAGCATATGTTTATTTCTACTACCTGATAGTAAAAGCCAGAATAAACAAGAATATTGCTATATTTATTTGATTTAAAGATTCCTTGTTGTCTTGTCAGCTGTTCAGTTAAATGGAATTAACAACAGGTAGAGAGAAGAGGAGAGTAGAGAGAAGAGTGAAGGAGAGAGTGGAAAAGAGAGAGAGTGATTGAGTGGAATAAGAAGAGAGGGTGGGCGAAAGAGTGAGAGTGGATAAGTTGGTGAATGAGTGGGAGTGGGCATATGGATGAGTGATTGGATAGGTAAGTGAGTGAGTTAGTGGGAGTGAATGAGTGAATGAGAGGGAGGAAAGAGGAAGGAGGATTTTGAAGGA
>NW_028234420.1:20901065-20916065 GCF_977035675.1 Penaeus japonicus
TCTGTGGGCTGTGTCCCACTGATCTATTTCTATTTTGTGTTTAGTGACTGGGAGGTCGGTCCACTCACTTTGTCATAGGAGATGAGTTTTTGTTTTTATAAAGGAAACAAAATACCTGAGATCTGTGCAGACAATGCCAGGCTCCAAATCATCAGTTGACCCGGCTAATTTGTCAGCCTGTTCATTGCCATGGATACCCGAATGTCCAGGGACCCATATCAGCTTGATTGATTTGTTGGCACTATGTAATTTACGAATGATATTACTCTATAATTCATTTTTGGTGGTTTCTAAGGATTTATTTGCTTTAAGTGAATTTAGTGTCTGAAAAAATGACTATTTTATCGTGGGTCGTCGATAGGGCAAAATCTAAGGCTTTGTCTATTGCAAAAAGTTCAGCAAGAAAGATCGATGTATGATTCGGCAATCTGAATCTCAACTGGCATTCAGTCGACCATACACCCGCACCCACACACTTGTCTGTCTTGGAACCGTCGGTATAAATATGAAAAAAAGAAAGATGTTTAGAAAGTGTCTCTCTGAACCGCTGGCGTACCCCCACCTCCGGCACCGTGGCTTTGGCTACTGGAAGCCAGTCTACCACGATAGTAAAATTGGGTGTTTCCCACGGCGCTATATTTGATTGAACCTGGGTATCATTGATAGAGAGATCTATACCGACTTTATCTGTGAGGTCATCGAATCTATTGCATAGCGGCCTTGCTGTGGGCCTAACAGCCGGCGCAAAATATTCCCGTTTTGGTGACGAGGCTGCCTGGCGATTTTTACGGGGTAAGTCAGCGCAAGCTGGCCGCGTCTGAGACGGAGGGGAGGTTCTCCCGACTCTACCTCTAGGCGCTCGGTGCGAGTGCACTGAAGGGCTCCAAGACAGACGCGTAAACATGCATTCTGTACAACATTCTATCCTTTCAGAGTTGAGCTCGTTCGCGAGCCATACACGATTGACCCACAATATACTTTAGACCTAATCAGGGATTTATATAGCATTAGTAAAGACTTTCTATCAGCTCCCCATTCGTGTCCAGAAATGCACTTTAATAAATTGAGTGCCTTTTGACATTTATTCTTTAACTGACCAATGTGGTCTTTCCAATTTAGTCTACTATCAAAGAGTAGACCAAGAAATCTGGCAGAATTTTGAATAGGTATTGGGTGGTTGTCTAGGCTTAGCCTGATGCTGGACTTTCTTCTATGGGTAAAAATCACGCCAATACTCTTTCTTTTGGAAAACTTAAAACCCCACTGGAGGCCCCAGTTATGAATCATATCCAGTGCCAATTGGATTTGATTTGCCGAGAACTCTGCATTACTGCTGGAGTGCCATAATGCACAATCATCGGCATACTGAGTATTTAAGATTCCCAGATGGTAAAATGCCATTTAAGAATAATGCTGGTGACAAGACATTTCCTTGTGGGACCGAAAAAGTGACATTGTCAGAAAATAATTTGACAGAAAAAGTTCTGTCAGTTATGAAATTCTAAATAAAACAAGACAAGTTTCCACGTAATCCGAAAGCATGAAGTTTTCTGAGTAGGCCATGTCGCCATGCCATAGGCTTTTTCTATATCTAAAAATACTGAAATCAATAACTGCTTTTTGGCAAATGCCTCATGAATATGACTTTCCAGTTTTACTAGCTGATCGAGAGTTTGGCGTCCCTTTCGGAATTAATAATTTGACAAATTCAAACATTTTATTTCAATGACATAGTTAAAAACAGTAAACATATAAATATATAAATAATTTTTTGTGTTTGCATTAATTTACATACAATTATTCATAATCTTATTCATTTGAAGGGTTTGATTAGCATTTCTTTTTGGAAAACGTTGATACAAATAACATCACCATTGCGTGGAGCCATTGCTTCTTTTCTTTTGACTGCAATTATATATGACCCATAAGATCATGCAATATAATATGCTTTCAAGGAAATTAATTTATATAGAAATAATTTAACACAGAAGAAATGTTTATCATTTCTTTCTTGAAACAAAAATATCTCGCTGTTGGATCAGGTTTTGTTTACATGTTACGGGATTGGTCAAAGGTGTCTCTTTTGGCTTGTCTGATTGTTCTTCGAGCCCTAGCTTTCGCTAGTTTGTAGTTGCGAAAGTTCTCGTTTGTGATGTTATTTTGGAAAAGCCTGTAGGCCCTATTTCGTTCACATAGCGTGTCCATGGTGCTTAACGCTATCTGTCGAAGTCTTAGGGATAGTTGCCATTGCTGCATTTACAATACAATTTTGAGCATTGTTTACTCTATCATCAATGGTTTCTCCAACAACTTCGAGCTTGACGCTCCTTGTGATGGCGACCCAATATGCTATTTTTACGTTAAATTTTATGTGCTGAAGGCGTTCTCGTAGTGCCGCATGAATATTTAATACAAATAGGAAGGTGATCGCTTCCCAACGAGTCGTTAATGGTGTGCCACAGGCACTTGGCTGCTGGTGTTGAAGAGACCAGTGATAGGTAGTATCGTCCACTCGCGTCGGCCTACCGTCGTTTAAAATGACCAGATCAGAGTCACTGATCATCTTCACTACTTGCTCACCTCTACCATTCACCCGCAGGGAACCCCATAAATTATGATGAGCGTTGAAATCACCTAAAATTAATTTGTTATTTGGCAGACTATCCTGAAGAGCAAAAAGCTCACCATAGATTACCACATTATCAGGTGGACAATAAACTGAACATATAGTCAGATACGTGTTACTGAATTTTACTTTGCATACGACGTGTTCCAAAGTAGAATTAATCGTCACTTCAGTGAAAGGGAAGTTCTGGTGGATGTACATGGTGACCCCGCCTCCACCCCTTCCTTCTCGGTCTTTTCTACACAAATGATAGTTTCTCAGCGATACGACCTCGTCAGAAACTTGGTCGTTTAAAAGGCTTTCTTGGAGAACTATAATATCGGGAGATTAGGGTGAGGCTAGTAGGCTAAGGGAGTTTAATTTTGATCTGAGACTTCAACAGTTCCATTGCATAACGGTAAACGCGTGGATTACGTTTTCTAGGGTTTGGAAGTGCCTTGTCCGCCGGTTTTTATTTTCTTTTTTTGGGAGGGAGGCGCTTCCTCCTCTCCTTCGCTTCCCGAGGGCCACTCTCGGGAATTCTTGGAGACAGTAGCCTCCATGGCCTGCTCCCCACTGCTAGGGAGACGCCCGGTGGAAGATGATCTGCTTTTACGAGCAGACCAAACACCAGGCGAAGTCCTAGTAGGGGTCGCCTGGACAAGAAGGTGCGATCCAGATTGGGATTTGGTATCATCCTCCTTATGATGATTTTTTGCTGGGCTGATTCAGCAATTTCCTTTATTTTTTTATTCAATTCTTTAATCTGATTCATTAAGTCCTTAACAGTCTCCTTCAATTCCGAAATTTCCTGGTCCTTAGCTGCGAGCTGCTGACTAACACTGCTTATACTGGAAACATTGTTAGTTACTGCTGAAGCGTAAGAAGTATTGGGTTTGTTTGCCAAACCTTCAACTTTTTTCTTGGCCTCATGGTAGCGAACATCGTGCTTTCTCATGTATGCCAATGTCTCAGTCTCCTCCAGGCTGCTGCATTCAGCAGAGCCTGACTGATGGGGACCTCCACAGTTAGCACACTTGAGTGTCTTTTCCGTGCATGTAGTGGTATCATGGGCTCCAGTACATTTACCACACGTGAATTTATCAGTATCCTTATCAATGCATCTTAATGAGGTGTGTCCAAATTTTTGGCATCTATTACAACGCATTGGTTTTTGGATATAAGGTCTTACTTGAACGATCTCATATCCGACTTTAACAGTATTCGGAATTTTGGGTGTAGAAAAGGTCAAGAAACACAATCCGGTTTTTACTTGCACATCTCCATCCTTCTTGGTCATGCAATTTACTTCTACTACGCTTTGGTCTTTCATGGCCTCAAGAATTTCGCTTTCTTCCATTGTCCTCAAATCCTTGTGAAAGATTACTCCCTTACAGGTGTTTGGGTCAACAGAAATAGTTACTTTTACTTTAAGGTCATGAATTTGCGTCAGTTTAAGCAAATCCTTAACCTGAGATTTAAACCTCACTTTAACAAGGAAGCTACCAAACCCGCAATTTTCTGAATTTTCAGACAAAATCAAAACCGCCTTCCACTTGACCATCAAGGACCTTCTTAATGATAAAGGGGTCGACATTCTGCAGGGATTGATTTTCATTCATGCATCGAATGTTTACACACCTTGCATTCTCTGGAGGGATATCAATTGGTCTTCTGGGTCGCTCATTGGTCGCTCTTAACTATTGTATCAACCTAATCTCAATAGCTAAGAGAAGAAAAAACACAAATCTTATTGTTACACGTCCTCGCCCCCCCCCCCCCCCCACCCCTAGCAGAAGCCTGGTTGCGTTCTCCAGTACTAACTAAGGAATTGGAGTTGTGTGGAAGACACCTTCCTACCGCCGAACCTGCCTAGTGCGAGGCACCCCATCCCCAAACGAATACGGGAGCTCACAAGAAAACTCCGGTAGGCTCAGGAAAGTCACACGGAAAAATTGAAAAAAATTCAGGAGAAGAAAAGAAATGCGCCCAAAGGACGCCCCAGACTACTGGGCTTCCCTACCCAGAGGTCACAGCCCCTAAGGGCTACCCTGGGGTAGAAGAGCGCTGCGGGTCTGGGGCGGGGGCCGACTACTACTACTGTAGCCTCCTCGTGTCACCTGCGAAGTCAAAGCACTGAAGGTGCAGGCAAAGCACTAAAAGTGCGCAAAATCTGAAAAGCAACGTTTACTCGACTTTGTTTACTTTAAACAACTCAGAAACGACAATATCTAACGAGACAAGAGGCCCCGAAAACCAGGGTAGCTCTGGTGTCACAAGACATGATTTGTTGCTGCTGCGTTACTAAAACAAAGCGTGAGCAGTACAAAATCTCATACACGAGTGTGTGTGTGTGTGTGTGTGTGTGTGTGTGTGTGTGTGTGTGTGTGTGTGTGTGTGTGTGTGTGTGTGTGTGTGTGTGTGTGTGTGTATGTGTGTGTGTGTTTGCGCGTGTGTGTGTGTCTGTGTGTGTGTGCATGTCTGTTTGCTTGCTTGCTTGCTTGCTTGCTTGTTGGATTTATTGGCTATCAACCAGCGGCACAGGCCAAGGTTATTAAGCCAATGATTCCATTTTATTTTATCAATCTATATAAGGTCATAAAGTTTTGTCTCCTTTAGAAAAGTGATTACTTTACTGACTATTTTTTCATTGTCAGATAGTATATTGTTTATATTGAAATCAATATTTTTAATTTGTAAATAATTTTTAATTTTTTCTCTTTGGTTTTTATACTGATGGCATGATGTTAGGATATGTGATATGGATATAATTCTATCACATATGTTACATTGTAGAGGGAAACTTTTTTCTATGTAGGGAGTGAGGTGTGTGTATCGAGTGGCATTTACCCTTAATCGGGCCAACACCACCTCCTCCCTTCTAATTTTTCTGTGGGCTGTGTCCCACATTTGGATTTCCTCTTTTATTTTGTTGTTTAGTGTGAGGTCGGTCCACTCACTCTGCCACAGGAGATGGATTTTTGCTTTTATAAAAGAGACAAAACACCTGAGATCTGTGTGGATAATACCAGGCTCCAGATCGCCAGTCAACCCGGCTAGTTTGTCAGCCTGTTCATTACCATGGATACCCGAGTGTCCAGGTACCCATATCAGTTTGATTGATTTATTGGCACTATGCATTTTACGAATGATATTACCCTGTATTTCATTATAGGTGGTTTCTAGTGATTTAATGGCTTTAATTGAACTTAACGAGTCTGAAAAAATGACTATTCTATCGTGGGTCGTCGATAGGGCAAAATCTAAAGCTTTATCTATTGCAAAAAGTTCGGCAAGAAAGATCGATGTATGATTCGGCAATCGAAATCTCAACTGACATTCAGTCGACCATACACCCGCTCCCACACACTCGTCTGTCTTGGACCCGTCGGTATATAAATGAAAAAAGGAAAGATGTTTAATTAGGATCTCTCTGAACCTCTGGCGTACCTCCACCTCCGACACCGTGGCTTTGGCTGATGGTAGCCAGTCTACAACAGTAGAAAAATTGTTTGTTTCCCACGGTGCTATATTTGATTGAACCAGGGTATCGATGGTAGAGAGATCTATACCGACTTTTTCTGTGAGGTCATGGAGTCTATTGCCCAGCGGCTTCCCGCCGCGATACTGGGGCCCTACCTGCCGGCGCAAAACATCCCTGTTGGGATGTTGGGGCTGCCTGGCTACCTTCGCGGCATAGGTCAGCGCAAGCTGGCCGCGTCTAAGACGGAGGGGAGGTACTCCCGACTCTACCTCTAGGCGCTCGGTGCGAGTGCACTTAAGGGCTCCAAGACAGACGCGTAAACACGCATTCTGCACAACATTCAAACCTTTCAGAGTTGAGCTCGTTGCCGAGCCATACACGATTGACCCATAATCTACTTTAGATCTAATCAGGGATTTATATAACATCAGTAAAGACTTTCTATCAGCTCCCCATTTGTGTCCAGAAATGCACTTTAATAAATTGAGTGCTTTTTGACATTTATTCTTTAATTGACCAATGTGGTCTTTCCAATTCAATCTACTATCAAAGAGTAGTCCAAGAAATCTAGCTGAATTTTGAATAGGTATTGGATGGTTGTCTAGAGTTAGCCTGATGTTGGGCTTTCTCCTATGTGTAAAAACCACGCCAATACTCTTTTTAATGGAAAACTTAAAACCCCACTGGAGGCCCCAGTTATGAATCATATCCAGTGCCAATTGGATCTGATTTGCCGAGAACTCTGCATTATTGCTGGAGTGCCATAATGCACAATCATCGGCGTACAGTGAGTATTTAAGATTTCGAGGAGGAGATGGTAAAATGTCATTTATTACACATAAAAATAATGTGGGAGACAAGACACTTCCTTGTGGGACCCCGTTTGCCTGGACAAAAATGTCCGAGAAAGTGACATTGTCAGAAAACAATTTGACAGAAAAAGTTCTGTCAGAAATGAAATTTTGGATGAAACAAGGCAAGTTTCCACGTAATCCGAAAGCATAAAGTTTTCTGAGTAGGCCATGTCGCCAAGTCATGTCGTAGGCTTTTTCTATGTCTAAAAATACTGATATCAAAAAATGCTTTTTGGCAAATGCCTCATGAATGTGACTTTCCAGTTTTACTAGCTGATCGAGAGTTTGGCGTCCCTTTCGGAAGCCACACTGCTCGTCAACTAGTAAATTTCTGGTATTTAAAAAATGCAATAGCCTACTATTAACAATTCTTTCCATGACCTTGCATAAGCAACTTGTCAACGCAATTGGGCGGTAAGAGATGGCGGATCTGGGATTTCCCCCTCCTTTCAATATGGGAATGATGTGGGCGAAGTGCCATGAATTTGGAAAAGTCTGGCTTTTCCAAATATCATTGTACACTTCTAGCAACTTAATCATGTCATCATGATTAAGATGCTTTATCATCTCATATCGAATCTCATCGGGGCCTGGGGATGTTCCTCTACAGGCTTCTAGGGCTCGGACAAGCTCATTCATTGTTAGATCTTTATTGTAATCAAAAATATCTCCTGTGGCAAAGTGAATTGGTTGCAGCTCGGCTGCTTCCTTGGTGGTCAGGTATGCAGGGTTGTAATTTTCCGAGCTGCTTGTATAAGAGAACTGCCTGGCGATTGTGTTAGCAATGTCTCTAGGTTCATCATAATTATTTCCCTCATGTAAGATGTTTCTGATTTTTATTGATTGTTTTTTTCTATTGATTCTATTGACTGTGGACCAAACCTCTGAAATTTTAGTATTGCTGTTTATCGTAGAGACAAAGCTTCGCCAGGAGTCTCTTTTGGCTTGTCTGATTGTTCTACGAGCCCTAGCTCTCGCTTGTTTGTATTTGCGAAAGTTCTCATTTGTGATATTATGGAAAAGCCTGTATGCCCTATTTCGTTCACATAGCGCCCTGCGGCAATCTGGTGTCCACCATGGAACTCTATGCTTAACGCTATCTGTCGAAGTCTTAGGTATGGTTGCCATTGCTGCATTTATAATACAATTTTGAACACTGTTTACTTTATCATCAATGGTTTCTCCAACAACTTCGAGCTTGACGCTCCTTGTGAAGGCGACCCAATCTGCTCTTTTTACGTTAAATTTGGGTGCTGAAGGCGTCCTCGTGGTGTCGCATGAATATTGAATACAAATAGGAAGGTGATCGCTTCCCAACGAGTCGTCAATGGTGTGCCACAGGCACTTGGCTGCTAGTGTTGAGGAAACCAGTGATAGGTCAATAAAGCTCAAATTACCGGTATTATCGTCTATTCGCGTTGGACTACCATCATTTAGAAGAACCAGATCAGAGTCGTTGATCAACTTAACTACTTGCTCACCTCTACCATTCACCCGCAGGGAACCCCATGATGTATGACGAGCATTAAAATCACCTAGAATTAATTTATTGTTTGGCAGACTGTCCTGAATAGCAAAAAGCTCATCATAGATTAATCTTTTATCAGGTGGACAGTAAGCTGAGCATATAGTCAGATACGTGTTATTGAATTTTACTTTGCATGCGACGTGTTCCAAAGTAGAATTAATCGTCACTTCAATGAAAGGGAGATTCTGGTGGATGTACATGGCGACTCCGCCTCCACCCCTTCCCTCTCGGTCTTTTCTACAAAGATGGTAGTTTCTTAGCGATACGACCTCGTCAGAGACTTGGTCGTTTAAATGGCTTTCTTGTAGTACGATAATATCGGGAGCATAGGACGAGGCTAATAATCTAAGAGAGTTTAATTTTGATCTAAGACTTCGACAGTTCCATTGTATAATGGTATACGCGTGGATTACGTTTTATGGGGTTTGGAAGTGCCTTGTCCGGTGGTTTTTATTTTCTTTTTTTGGGAGGGAGGCGCCTCCTCCTCTCCCTCGCTTCCCGAGGGCCTCTCTCGGGAATTTTTGGAGACAGTAGTCTCCATGGCCTGCTCCCCTCCACCAGAGAGACGCCCGGCGGAGGATGATCTGCTCTTACGAGCAGAACTACCACCAGACGAAGTTCTAGTAGGGGTCGCCTGGACTAGAAGGTGCGATCCGGATTGTGATTTGGTATCGACCTCCTTAAGATGCTGTTTTTGCTGGGTTGATTCAGCAATTTCTTTAATTGTCTTGTTCAATTCTTTAATCTGATTCATTAAATCCTTTACCGTTTCTTTCAATTCTGCAATTTCCTGGTCCTTAACTGCGAGCTGCTGATTAACACTGCTTGCACTGGAAACAGTGTTAGTTACTGCTGAGGCGTAAGAAGTATTGGGTTTGTTTGTCAAACCTTCAACTTTCTTCTTGGCCTCACGGTAGCTAACATCATGTTCTCTCATGTATGCTAATGTCTCAGTCTCCTTCTTCAGGCTACTGCAATCAGCAGAGCCTGACTGATGGGGACCTCCACAGTTAGCACACTTGAGTGTCTTTTCCGTGCATTCAGTGGTATCGTGTTCTCCAGTACATTTACCGCAAGTGAATTTGTTAGTATCCTTATCATTGCATCTTAATGAGGTGTGTCCAAATTTTTGGCATCTATTACACCGCATTGGCTTTTGAATGTAAGGTCGTACTTGAACAATCTCATATCCGATTTTGACAGTACTTGGAATTTTATTTGAAGCAAAGGTCAAGAAACACAATCCGGTCTTTGTTCGCGCATTCCCATCTTTCTTGGTCATGCAATTTACGTCTATAACGTTTTGGTCATTCATGGCATCAAGAATTTCGCTTTCTTCCATTGTCCTCAAATCCCTGTGAAAGATTACTCCCTTACAGGTATTTGGGCCAACAGGAATAGTTACTTTTACCTTCATGTCATGAATCTGCGTCAGTTTAAGTAAATCTTTAATCTGAGACTTAAATTGCACTTTCACAAGGAGGCTACCATCTCGCAATTTTCGGACAAAATCAAAACTGCCTTCCACTTGACCATCAAGGACCTTCTTAATGATAAAGGGGTTGACATTCTGCAAGGATTGATTTTCATTCATGCAACGGATGTTCACGCACCTTGCGTTCTGGGGAGGGATATTAATGTGTCGTCTGGGTCGGTCATTGGTCGGGGTTCCATTACTGGTCAAAGTGGTCTTAGAAGAAAGTTTAGGAGTCGCCCCTCCTCCTTGGGGAGGAGGAAGGGTAGCCGGGGAATCAATCATACTGGGTGTCGGACCAGGTCCGAACCCTGGGCCAAAGCCCGTTGTCCTGAGAGGACTACCTTTTCCCTTAACTATTGTTTCAACCTATTCCCAATAGCTAAGAGAGGATAATAAAAAAACAAGTCTTTCAGTTAAGCGTCCTCACCCCCCTTAGTGGAAGCCTGGTTGCGTTCTCCAGTACCAACTAAGGGATCGGAGTCGTATGTAAGACACCTTCCAACCGCCGAACCTGCCTAGTGCGAGGGACGGTAAGTTGGTGCCCACCCCCCAAGCGAATACAGGAGCTCACAAGGAGACTCCTGTAGGCTCAGGAAAGTCACACAGAAATATGGAAAAAATTTAGGAGGAGAGAAAAGTTGCGCCCAAAGGACGCCCCAGACTACTGGGCCTCCCTACCCAGGGGTCACAGCCCGTAAGGGCTACCCTGGAGTAGAAGAGAGCTGCGGGTCTGGGGTGGGGGCTGACTACTCCTACTTGTAGTCTCGTGTCACCTTCAAGAAAAAAGCACTGAAGGTGCAAAAAAGCACTTAAAGTGCTCAAAATCTGTAAAGAACAGGGTTTACTCGACTTATTTTTACTTTAACTGAACAGAGAAGCAACAATGTCAAGCGAGACTAGAAGCCCTGAGACAGGGTAGTTCTAGCGGCACAGGACTTTTGGTTTGTTGCTGCTATGTTTTTTGAAAAGTGTGAGGCCAACAAAGTCTCATACACGAGTGGTGTGCATGTCTGTTTGCTTGCTTGTTGGATTTATTGGCTATCAACCAGCGGCACAGGCCAAGGTTATTAAGCCAATGATTCCATTTTATTTTATCAATCTATATAAGGTCATAAAGTTTTGTCTCCCTTAGAAAAGTGATTACTTTACTTATTATTCTTTCATTATTAGAAAGTAGATTTTTTATATTTAGTTCAATATTTTTAATTTGTAAATAATTTTTTATTTTTTGTCTTTGGTTATTATATAGGTTGCAGGATATTAAAATGTGTGCTATTGTCAGGTAGTGGTTGCAATGGTCACACTTTGGAGGGAAGTTTTTTTCTATATAGGGAGTGAGGTGTGTCAGTCGTGTGGCATTGACCCTGAGTCGGGCCAACACCACCTCCTCCCTTCTATATTTCCTGTGGGCTGTGTCCCACATTATGATTTCTTCTTTGGTCTTGTGTATTGTGAGGTCGGTCCACTCACTCTGCCACAGGAGATGGATTTTTGCTTTTATAAAAGAGACAAAACACCTGAGATCTGTGCGGATAATACCAGGCTCCAGATCGCCAGTCGACCCGGCTAGTTTGTCAGCCTGTTCATTACCATGGATACCCGAGTGTCCAGGTACCCATATCAGTTTGATTGATTTATTGGCACTATGCATTTTACGAATGATATTACCCTGTATTTCATTATAGGTGGTTTCTAGTGATTTAATGGCTTTAATTGAACTTAACGAGTCTGAAAAAATGACTATTCTATCGTGGGTCGTCGATAGGGCAAAATCTAAAGCTTTATCTATTGCAAATAGTTCGGCAAGAAAGATCGATGTATGATTCGGCAATCGAAATCTCAACTGACATTCAGTCGACCATACACCCGCTCCCACACACTCGTCTGTCTTGGACCCGTCGGTATATAAATGAAAAAAGGAAAGATGTTTAATTAGGATCTCTCTGAACCTCTGGCGTACCTCCACCTCCGACACCGTGGCTTTGGCTGATGGTAGCCAGTCTACAACAGTAGAAAAATTGGGTGTTTCCCACGGTGCTATATTTGACTGAACCAGGGTATCGATGGTAGAGAGATCTATACCGACTTTATCTGTGAGGTCATGGAGTCTATTGCCCAGCGGCTTCCCGCCGCGATACTGGGGCCCTACCTGCCGGCGCAAAACATCCCTGTTGGGATGTTGGGGCTGCCTGGCTACCTTCGCGGCATAGGTCAGCGCAAGCTGGCCGCGTCTAAGACGGAGGGGAGGTACTCCCGACTCTACCTCTAGGCGCTCAGTGCGAGTGCACATAAGGGCTCCAAGACAGACTCGTAAACACGCATTCTGCACTACATTCAAACCTTTCAGAGTTGAGCTCGTTGCCGAGCCATACACGATTGACCCATAATCTACTTTAGACCTAATCAGGGATTTATATAACATCAGTAAAGACTTTCTATCAGCTCCCCATTTGTGTCCAGAAATGCACTTTAATAAATTGAGTGCTTTTTGACATTTATTCTTTAATTGACCAATGTGGTCTTTCCAATTCAATCTACTATCAAAGAGTAGTCCAAGAAATCTAGCTGAATTTTGAATAGGTATTGGATGGTTGTCTAGAGTTAGCCTGATGTTGGGCTTTCTCCTATGTGTAAAAACCACGCCAATACTTTTTCTAATGGAAAACTTAAAACCCCACTGGAGGCCCCAGTTATGAATCATATCCAGTGCCAATTGGATCTGATTTGCCGAGAACTCTGCATTATTGCTGGAGTGCCATAATGCACAATCATCGGCGTACAGTGAGTATTTAAGATTCCGAGGAGGAGATGGTAAAATGTCATTTATAATACATAAAAATAATGTGGGAGACAAGACACTTCCTTGTGGGACCCCGTTTGCCTGGACAAAAATGTCCGAGAAAGTGACGTTGTCAGAAAATAATTTGACAGAAAACGTTCTGTCAGAAATGAAATTTTGGATAAAACAAGGCAAGTTTCCACGTAATCCGAAAGCATAAAGTTTTCTGAGTAGGCCATGTCGCCAAGTCATGTCGTAGGCTTTTTCTATGTCTAAAAATACTGATATCAAAAAATGCTTTTTGGCAAATGCCTCATGAATATGACTTTCCAGTTTTACTAGCTGATCGAGAGTTTGGCGTCCCTTTCGGAAGCCGCACTGCTCGTCAACTAGTAAATTTCTGGTATTTAAAAAATGCAATAGCCTACTATTAACAATTCTTTCCATGACCTTGCATAAGCAACTTGTCAACGCAATTGGGCGGTAAGAGATGGCGGATCTGGGATTTCCCCCTCCTTTCAATATGGGAATGATGTGGGCGAAGTGCCATGAATTTGGAAAAGTCTGGCTTTTCCAAATATCATTGTACACTTCTAGCAACTTAATCATGTCATCATGATTAAGATGCTTTATCATCTCATATCGAATCTCATCGGGGCCTGGGATGTTCCTCTACAGGCTTCTAGGGCTCGGACAAGCTCATTCTTTGTTAGATCTTTATTGTAATCAAAAATATCTCCTGTGGCAAAGTGAATTGGTTGCAGCTCGGCTGCTTCCTTGGTGGTCAGGAATGCAGGGTTGTAGTTTTCCGAGCTGCTTGTATAAGAGAACTGCCTGGCGATTGTGTTAGCAATGTCTCTAGGTTCATCATAATTATTTCCCTCATGTAAGATGTTTCTGATTTTTATTGATTGTTTTTTTCTATTGATTCTATTGACTGTGGACCAAACCTCTGAAATTTTAGTATTGCTGTTTATCGTAGAGACAAAGCTTCGCCAGGAGTCTCTTTTGGCTTGTCTGATTGTTTTACGAGCCCTAGCTCTCGCTTGTTTGTATTTGCGAAAGTTCTCATTTGTGATATTATTATGGAAAAGCCTGTAGGCCCTATTTCGTTCACATAGCGCCCTGCGGCAATCTGGTGTCCACCATGGAACTCTATGCTTAACGCTATCTGTCGAAGTCTTAGGTATGGTTGCCATTGCTGCATTTATAATACAATTTTGAACACTGTTTACTTTATCATCAATGGTTTCTCCAACAACTTCGAGCTTGACGCTCCTTGTGAAGGCGACCCAATCTGCTCTTTTTACGTTAAATTTGGGTGCTGAAGGCGTCCTCGTGGTGTCGCATGAATATTGAATACAAATAGGAAGGTGATCGCTTCCCAACGAGTCGTCAATGGTGTGCCACAGGCACTTGGCTGCTAGTGTTGAGGAAACCAGTGATAGGTCAATAAAGCTCAAATTACCGGTATTATCGTCTATTCGCGTTGGACTACCATCATTTAGAAGAACCAGATCAGAGTCGTTGATCAACTTAACTACTTGCTCACCTCTACCATTCACCCGTGGGGAACCCCATGATGTATGACGAGCATTGAAATCTCCTAAAATTAATTTGTTGTTTGGCAGACTGTCCTGAATAGCAAAAAGCTCATCATAGATTAACCTTTTATCAGGTGGACAGTAAGCTGAGCATATAGTCAGGTACGTGTTATTGAATTTTACTTTGCATGCGACGTGTTCCAAAGTAGAATTAATCGTCACTTCAATGAAAGGGAGATTCTGGTGGATGTACATGGCGACTCCGCCTCCACCCCTTCCCTCTCGGTCTTTTCTACAAAGATGGTAGTTTCTTAGCGATACGACCTCGTCAGAGACTTGGTCGTTTAAATGGCTTTCTTGTAGTACGATAATATCGGGAGCATAGGACGAGGCTAATAATCTAAGGGAGTTTAATTTTGATCTAAGACTTCGACAGTTCCATTGTATAATGGTATACGCGTGGATTACGTTTTATGGGGTTTGGAAGTGCCTTGTCCGCCGGTTTTTATTTTCTTTTTTTGGGAGGGAGGCGCCTCCTCCTCTCCCTCGCTTCCC
Organism: Penaeus japonicus; assembly: GCF_977035675.1. Taxonomy (NCBI): domain Eukaryota; kingdom Metazoa; phylum Arthropoda; class Malacostraca; order Decapoda; family Penaeidae; genus Penaeus; species Penaeus japonicus. The sequence continues at coordinate 20,915,892 of NW_028234420.1, forward strand.
GAGGGCCTCTCTCGGGAATTTTTGGAGACAGTAGTCTCCATGGCCTGCTCCCCTCCACCAGAGAGACGCCCGGCGGAGGATGATCTGCTCTTACGAGCAGAACTACCACCAGACGAAGTTCTAGTGGGGGTCGCCTGTACGAGAAGGTGCGATCCGGATTGTGATTTGGTATCG
>NW_028234420.1:20923565-20928565 GCF_977035675.1 Penaeus japonicus
GGTGGTGGGCATTGAAGTCTCCCCCCATGAGAATTGGCTTGTGTGCTACAGCAGCACAGACTTCACTAAACTAATCTAAACTCCTACATTTTGGCCTGCTATACACATTGTACAGCTTGAGGGGACCCCGGCCAAATGGATCTCAACGGCAAGGAATTCGACGCATTCTCCACACTGCACAGGATCGGCAATCAAGGAGCAGGGGATAGTCGACTTTACAAGGGTAATCAAACCTCTAGTGCCTTGTGTACTCGGCAGCACAAAAGGATGATATCCCGAATAACAAACAGATTCCCGTTAGGGTCTCCTGGAACATGACATCAGTGTTCCATGATCGCACGATCGTATGGAGAAGGGCATTCCTTGAGGAAAAGCTGTTGATATTCCACTGCAGTATGCTTAGATTAGAAGCCATTGTGCTAATCTGAGTCCATTAAGTCTGTGTCGTCAACGACGTCGACATAATCGGTCTCAGTGTCCGACGTCCCAGTGTGGGTAACGTCAGACATTTTGGAGTCTGACAACTCCTTGGTGAGTTCCTCACTGAGCGTGATTTCCTCACTCGACTCGTCACTGTCGTCAGGACAGGTCGAGCCATTAGTAGGGCTGGGTCTCCTGGGAGGTGGAGAACCCTTGGTCGCTTTGACCTTCATTGTAATCCACCAGCTGGCACTAGTTATAACCAGCTTGCTGGCCACAGTTGTAACCCACCACTGAGAGCAGTTGTTATAACCACTCGATGCCCTGGTTGTGATCCGGTGGATAAGAGACAGACGTTCACGTGCCATGGTCTTTATTGTGGACTGTTAATACACCAGACTCTGGCCGAAGGCCAGAGGTCAGAGCTGTTTGCTCTAGTCTGTCTGTCTGACCTCTCTATCTCTCTCTGGTTATCTCTGTGATCTGCACCTTGTTCTTATGACCCGTTTCGGTGGTGACGCTGGCAACTCTGTGACACTTTCCCTGCCTCAGGTCATTTGACCAACGGAAACAGCAGAAGGGAATGGAAGCAGACTATTGCATGCTACACAGCAATGAATATACACATACTATCAAATAGTAATGAAGATGAGAAGGAGGGAGATGTCTACAGATTCCTCCTGCTATAACATATAAAATGTACTTAGGTCAACGAAGAGGTTTTGATGGTGCTTCCGGTTCAGTACACATGTGGGTGTGTCAGCTGTGACCAGGAGAAGGTCGGGGCAGGGAGCAGGTGTCGGTCAGTACTTCCGCTAGTCGCTAGGGAACAGTGTTTGGGTGCAGGACTCATCTCAGCCATAGGACTCATTTTCCTCTCCTTCAGAGCAGCGACAGTCTTAGACATTGCCGTCATGGCGACCTTGACTGCCTTCTCCGTCTCCTCACTGGTCCTCCCTAATGCTGTCGCAACTGCTGTAACGACTGTCGTCAGCAGGAGCGTCAAGTCCTTCTCTGTAAACAGAGTTGGTCTCTCCACTCTTAGGGTAGAATTTGTGGTGTTCCTAGACCCCTTCCGGGTCTGTTTCTATCTTGGAACTCCTACCAGAGCCGGAAACTCCTGTGTTGGAGGTGTCCGGCGGTGCTTTGGGCAGTGCGTTCTTCCTCTTTGGAGAGGGGGGCGGGGAGCTCTTACCCCTTTGCTCTGCCCCCCAGACATAAGTGCCTGGAGGGGCGGGAACAAAGTCTTGTCGCTTTGCAACGACCTCTTGCCGCCGAAGAGCCTCTTCCATCCTTACGGAACAGCTGAAGCTCCAGGGGTGGTGCTTTTTGTGGCAGTTGGGACACTTTGCAATGGTGTCCCGCTTGCCCTCCTTGTGTGCTTTGAGGTACATCTCTGTACTGTGTGCTTGACTACAGACACCACACTTTGGCTTTGCAGAGCAAGTGGCCTGGTGGTGCCCGTACTTTTGGCACATGAAGCAGCGGAGCGGGTCAGGAACGTATGTCCTGAGGCTGTAGGAGCCCCAATTGCCAAGGTCTAAGGACGCAACTGGGGCTTCCTTCAAAGTGACGAGGACTTGTCTGGTTGGGTGGTTCCCTTTGGAGAGTCAGTAGGCTCCCACCACCTTGGGATGAGACGTGATGACCTCAAAGTCATATATCAGAGGGAAGCCAAGAAGCACCATCTTGGACTAACTTTCTTAGGGAGTCAGAGCCGACAGTCTCACCTTCTGCCCATCCAGGAGCTTGTCTGTCTCCTGGAGGAAGAGTGGCTTGGTCCCTTGGTACGATTATCATGCCATTGTCTCTGGCAATTCTAATCGTCAGACGGCACTGTCTCTGGTTTTCCAGAGCCCGTACCATCTGGTAAGCATTGTCGAATCCTTCCGGTTTAGGGGGAACCGCCTTGGTCGATTTCTTGCTGAGGTTGTCAGCGGGGGTATCAGTCAAGGGTTTAGTGGTGAAAGTTGCCATATATTAGTGATTCAATTCATCCTCCCACGCCCCCACCCACCACCGACTCCAACAAGGGGAAGCTGTGCACTGAGGCCATGCTCAGAAGCCACAGGGGTGATGGGAGGATATACACAACCCCCGCCTCGCGTTAATGGCACTCACAAGACCATGCAATTGCCTGCAAGACAGGGTCTGCTTGACCTTAGCCTAGCTCAAAAGAGAGACCAGCCAATTGACCTAACTGAGTTAAGATTAGGCCACCTGTCTTGCTGGAATAGAGGACCAAAGAGGCGTGTTGCTAGCCGCAGGGCGTACTCATACACGGCATCGCACAACCTCCAGGACTCCCGTCTCCCAGTGCACAGGGGCGCTACGCACAGTAAACACGTGGGCAGGTGTGAGCCCCCCTGGGGGGAGGACCTGAGGGGGTGCGACCCCACCTACTAGATCAGCTCCTAGGAACACTTAGACATCCCTCCCCAGAGAACCCGCTGCTGGAAGGCCACCTCAGCAGGAGGAAAAGACTGGCCAGATTCAGAGCAGGCTCATCCGAGGAAGGAGTTCAAGCCCCCGTGCCAACGAGCGGAGTGGTTGTTAGCCAAGCACCGCTTCAGCTGTTAGAATTGTTTGTTTAGCCACAGGTATGCATGTATCTTAATATAAAAAATAACAGATTTTACTTTTGCATAGCAGGCCTTGCAATATTGCAACACCCCTCCCCCTGTTGCGGGTCGAGAAGTTGTGAGGATGGATCGACCTGAGGTGACCGAACCGAAGGCTTGAATTACCAAATCTGTAGGGAGAGGTCAAATACATCCAGATCAGGAAGCAGGTTACAAACTGAAAAGAAACCATGCATGGATACTCTTGTCTATGGATAAATGTAATGGTTGCTTCCGGTATTCTAGAAGGTTTAGAACTGTGACATATCTATTGATTTGTTTACAGAACTTAAAATATCTTAAACACTAGTTAAAATAAGATAGCAACTTAAAGTAAAAACAATAGCAAGGTAAAATCAAGCAGAATAAATAAAATGGGTAACACAAGGAATGCAGGCAAAGTAAATGAAAATGGGTAAAACCAAGTAAACAATAAATTGACCAAAATATAAAACATCCAGATAACATAGGAAACGGCATAAATTCTAGCCAAACTTAAATAACAGATTAAAATAAAACCTAAAAAATAGCCTGACTAAAAATGAAAACGCCTTACCAAACATGACACTGAGTGACTTAGACACACACTGAATATTCACACTTTCAAGTATACCAAATCACTCACTCTCAACCCACAGCATCAAAAAAGTTTTTCGTAAACAAGTTTTTCATCGACATACACAACTTCACTAACACTTCCAGGGTATGGGAGCTTGGCAGTGTTTTCTTTTCCTCCACTGCATTAACACACCACTGAAAACACTTTTCAGTGTTTCTTACATTGACCCGTCACTTCACATTACAAATATGCTACTGTGCGTATGGGTATGGAGAACCTATTTGCAACATGCATCTAAGCTTAGAAGACATCCACTTAGAGTTTGGGAAACTCCTAGAGTGTCTTCTACTGCAATCTCAGGTAACTGGCATGGATCTACACCATCCACATAAGAGTTCCATCTGGGGGCAGTACAGCTTAAGGTAATTCGTGTATAACTTAACAACTGAGAAAGGCTGCTGAAGCTCCTTCACTTTCCAAGCTACAGGCCTCAACCTCTCCAATACTCAACAAGGGCCTCTCCAACAGTCAGAAAGGGCACCCGGTCTGACCATGATATAGTGTGTTACAAGTGCTCCTTCAGTTAAAAAATGGGGCGGACCCTCTGGTCATGTACTTGGGCATTGGCATCAGTGCGTTGTGTAACATGGACAGCATTGCACTGTGCCTCTGCAAGCTGCTAACCATGTAGGTCATTGTCCATTAATGTCATATTAGTCAATACCTTATCAAACAGTGCCATGCAGCCAGTCAATAAGTAGAGTGGTTGGTTACCTACTGAACGATGGACAGCAGAATTGAGAGCAAGTTACACTGCCAGTAACGTGGTTCTTGTGCCACCAAACCAGCCAGAGCATCCTTGACCACTCTGTTGGTATGCTCAACAGCACCGTTCGATTGGGAGCGGTATGCAAGTCCATTGTCCGCATGCAACTCCTTAGGTGGACCACAGACTTTCACGAATGACTCACAAAAGCTATAAGGACTGTTTCTTAGCTTTTATTTCGTAAGGGAATAAGCTAGAAATACTTAAGAGTGGTAATCAACCACAGAAAGGCCATAACGAAAACCTCGAGAAGATCCTCTTATGTCCATGAGGTCAGCACTTACTACCTCTAGTGGATCATCTGGTGGAGTACGCCCTTGCATACAGGCTCATCCCATGGGTCCCTTGCGACGCTGACAAACACGACACTGCCGCAGAAACTCACAAGCGGCTCACAAGTGGGGAAAGTACCATGCATTTTTCAAGTTATGATATGTCCTAAGCCCTCCAGGAAGAGCCACAGCAGAGGGGTAGTGGGCCAACATAAGTCTCTGGAGTACAACCTGTTTTACAACTCACTGGCAGGAAGCTTTGCTTTTGGGATTTCCCCATTTTGGTCTCAATACAAAATGAG
>NW_028234420.1:20938565-20943565 GCF_977035675.1 Penaeus japonicus
TGTCTCTTTCCATGAACAATTTCAAAACAAAAATAGCATTTCTGGTCCATTTTTTCTGCTAGCTCTAATCTACATTTCTGGTTCATACTTTTTCTCAACACTTTAAAAATACTTTTTGTTATTTTGCTCATTAGACATTCTGCAGCTCCCGGTTAGATATGTAAACTGACCTTTAAATTTCATTATTGTGGGTTCTTGTTCACACACACACACACAAACATATAGACTCGCACACAAGATAAAATACATCAGTACTACTGCTGATAACCTGGTCACATCTTCAAATCTGGGTTGTGCGCATGAGAGGGACATTGTCCAATAAACAGACAATATCTAATATCTAAATACTTTAAGCAGTACAGTCTTAAGACATCAATACCCCACATTTCAGTTTCTACAAATGATCATTAAAACGAAATACATATGAAACATTTCATATCCAATTTTACCTAGATGAAAGACCAAATATCGAACGCTGGCATGGCAAAGGCACATCAAAATGAAGGAATGAATTAATGTCTAAATGAGGTGGCCTGCTGTGTTAAAGCATAGCTGAATACCAGTTAGGATGCGTAGTGCACAATAATTATTTAGTAACGTAATTTATTGAAATAATGATACTCATTTAAATTAGTCTGACATCAGATCCCTCTCTTTGGTTTCCTATCTTTAATTCAGTAACCTAACATGCCTATAGACCAAAAAAATGTAATAGGGGTAACATACCAATTAAATACGGTTCAGTAATTTCACACACAAAAACAACAGCAAAGGTCAGTGACAAAAATGCGGACCAAAAGATGAGAAAATTACTAGTCTGATAAACTCACTCCCAAGAATCCCGACTGATTCAGTGTTAACTGGAGGGGGGATACTTCGCTGTATGACTAAAAAAAAAAAAAAAAAAAAAAAAAAACAGAGCGTTGAAGACCGTGTGAAGAGCGGCTTCCAGTCATCAGATCTCACCTTTTCGTCATACAAAATCTGAAATATCAAATGATAATGATAAAAATCTTCCAGTCTTCCTTTTTCAGGGAGAGCTGAAAAAACAAACAAACTGCCTTGGCACTGCGTAAAATGTCGGGTAAAAATTTTGACACTCCTCCAAAGTTTAAGGGGTAGTTATAGCCCTGGGTGTCCCACCCAGGGGCGCAACTAGCCCTATGAGAAAACCAGGACGAAAGTACAAATACACGTTAACACACACACACACCACGTGGCGGTATGTTATTACCACGTGGTAACGGTCGAGGGAAAACTGTCCGACCAGGAAACCTATTAATAGTTCAAAGTCAAGGTATAAAGGTTTGACTTAGCTTGGCCGCTCTTACTCACTCTCTCCACTTACCCTCCGACCGGGTGGAGCAGCAAGCTGCCGCTCCCGCTCCCGCTCCCGCCTCTGCCTTGAGACACGCCAGCTATCAAAACACGTCCCACAAGTAAATATCGTCATGTACGTATGCCGTTTTCACCAATAAAGGAATCCAGAACTACCAGACTTTGGCTCAAACCCTTTTGTGAACACAACCTCACACACACACACACACACACACACACACACACACACACACACACACACACACACACACACACACACACACACACACACACACAAACACACACACTCACTCACTCACTCACTCACGCACACACAGATATATATATATATATATATATGTATATATATATATATATATAATATATATTATATATATATGTATATATAAATATATATATATATACATATATATGTATATATATATATATATATATAATATATATATATATATATATGTATATATATATATATATATATATATATATATATATATATATATATATATATAGGTAGATAGATAGATAGATATAGACGAATTGTTAGAGCATTGGTTATATATGTATATGTGTATGAATGTATATATGAATATGTATCACATATAATCCGTGTAATATGTATATACATATATGTCTAATATAGCCTTTGCAATAGGTATGTAACTATGTGCTTAATATGAAACAAAAATCGCAACATAGAAAACACAAGAAAGTGCGAAATTGAAAAAAAGAAAAGTGCGAAAAACTAACTGAGACAAAGAAAACTGATCTGGGAAAATAAATGCGAAAGATAATTAGCAATATCATAAGAATTATTGTGACATGGGCACTGAAAATGCTAAGTATAAGCAAATAAACGAAAATGAAAACAAAGAAAGATGCGAAACAAAAGATAATGCATAAGAGCGTGAAATAAAGGATGTAATATGTATGGATAAGATGGATGTAATTGTAGACAAAGTACGGAAAAGAAGTGGTAAATAAGTGAAACAAAAATAAATGAATAAATAAATCTGCAAAGTAATAATAAGTCAAATAACGAAATGGAAAAAGTACAAAAATTGCGAAAAAGAAGAAGAAAAGGTACGAAAAAAACAAATAAAAGTACGAAATAGAAATCAAAGAAGTCAAAGTAAAATCAGATGAAAGGAGGTGCTTCATGTAAAATGATAAAAGAATAAATAAAAGACTAAGATAGAAGAATAGGAAAGTGAGTGTAGAAAACAGTAGATTAAGCAAGCCTTATTATCATCATTATCATCAATATTTTTATTGTTGTTCTTGTTACTATTATCATTATCTTTATCATCATTATTTTCATCATTACTATCAGTATTGCCATCATCCTTATCATTTTTATTGCAATAGATATGATAAAAACTATTGCAGTGCTGCAGTAAATATGACAAATAATTTTGAAAAAAACATTGATATTTAAGAGCAATGATTAAACAAGAGGAAGATGAAAGAGGGTGGCGTCCTTGCAACATTTAACAGTTTCTACAACACTGCTCCTAGAGGGCTCGGTGTGTAGCGATTGGAGTATCGGGCTCTGAATCGGCGTCTGAACTCGAGCGCGGTTGGTGACTTGCGAGCGCAGCGCGTGGAACTCGCCGAGTCCAATCGCGTCCGGCGAGGCAGCTCCGTCAAGACTCGGTGTAGCCTAATTGCAAGTCTTGTGAATAATTATACAATCATCATCATCACTATCATTTTTATTTTCAAAGTACACGGTAATTGTGGAATAGATTTAACCTAATTTTGTACCACATGAGCATTATACCTTTCTCTCGATTTTTTCCAGTAATTTACCAATAAGAAAAATAAAAAGAGAAATAAACGACTCTCAAACAGTTCACAAACGTTCACTTAAAAGAGCCAACTCACAGGACCTATGAGTCGACTCACGAACGACACATCACTATTTCATAACATCTAGGATGCTCTTGAGCTGTCCGTTGGGCGTATGTATTACTGACTGGCTGATAAGGAGAAACGTCAGGGAGCTCCGCCTACTCTATCAACAACCTACCAATCATTCGTAACCACGTGATAGGGACCGGCCGATAACAATGCAGTGTCTCTCCGCCCACTAATATCTAACATACCAATTATCTGCCAGCAAATGCGTCAGATACGTCTTGTTATCTGTTGGGGAAAGAAAAAACAATACTGTAAGAATACTTCGGAATGTCTTCCGAAAGATAGATTATTATGGGAAAAGGGTGATGATAATGTATCACACACAATAAACGCGCTCGTAAAAGCATCTAAAAACTATTTGAATAAATGACTGGATCGCAAATCGGAATCTTATGACGAATGATTTCAAAACATCGTTAAAGCTCGTATGGTTGTCCCTCCTGTCACCCCCCCCCCCCCAAAAAAAAAAAAATCGCGCCCAGGACGGAAAACATTCCCTCTCCTGACACAACATGCTGATCAACTCATCATCACTTAACTTTTTCATCGCGACCCTGTTTGGTTTCAAGTATCTCGCGATCACACTGGACGTCTCTTGTACAATAGTGAGTGGTAATTACGCCTCGCTCCATCCGCCATGAAGAAAAGGTTTATTTTATACCCGTACTTACATATTTGATATATACCATTGATCCATTTGTGCTCACTGGCCAATAACTCGCGACCCGTACTAGCGGACTAATATTTCCTCGGAGTAGACCCATATTCCCTTTACACTCAACTATATTCATGACATAATTTTGTACACTACCTTTGTGTTGCCTTCAGTTCGTTTGGCTGTCACGCTTTCGGGAACACGGTTGATTTAGATGAAAGTGTGGGATCGGAAGAGAAATAACTTTTCGACACTAGTCTCAGACTACTCTTTACCTGGCTTCGCGCCCCTTCCGAGCTAACAACGTGTGGAAACCTAGGGCTTATGAGATATAGGATTCTTGGATAGAAAAGCTAGGAAAGCGAGCTAGAGACAAAAAGCAGCAACTGCGAACAAAGAGACAAGTTATATAGAGAGGCCAGAGGCTCTGACCCACACACACGCACACGCTCACGCACACACACTCACATGCACACGCACACGTACACGCACAGGTACACGCACACGCACGCACACGCGCACGCGCACACGCACGCACACACACACACACACACACACACACACACACACACACACACACACACACACACACACACACACACACACACACACACACACACTCACACGCACACGCAATGTCTAGCAATGAATGATAAGAATTATAATGGGCCTTCATAACGTACGTGCTCATAATGCCATGCGAACACACTGCACCAGAGTCCGAGCGCTTCAATGCCCGCCTGTGTTTCTCTTTTCCCTGTTACCCCAGCTCTTCAGTTTATGTTCTGCTTTTAATGTTCTATATTTGCTTTCCCGCGTTCTCGTGACTGTGGGTCCAAGAGCGGCTGGGGAGGAGGGGCAGTTAGAGCGGCGAGGGAAAGGGTCTGATTTTCATACAATCTCCGCATAAGTCAGTTCGACGCCCCGGCAGTCCGAGGGTCTGTACGGACAGCGTATTGCCTTTCCTCCGTCCGACCTCGCTAAGCTGAACCGCTCATGACAAATCTTACAAGTGGAGGTTAAGAGGGTTTTAATAATTATCCGGCTATATATCCTTGTAGGATCGTTACCTATAAGGAGCTGCGAT
>NW_028234420.1:20973565-20976065 GCF_977035675.1 Penaeus japonicus
ACACATCTAAGTATGGATACCAGTCATTAACCTACACTTTAAAGGTTTTTGTTCACTGAGATTCATGAGCAAGTCACCCGATCTTATCAGATTACTCTAGTGGCAGCATTGAAATCTCCGCATATTTCTCATTCCCGACTTCCCTCCCATCCGTTTCTATTTCTCTCTGCACCTGTATACTTAGATGGCCACTTACATAAAATGTCTCCTGCTATTTTGTGACTATTGATCTAATATAAGTGCACATACCTTAACATTAGTAATTAGTTTTATTATTATTATCATAATTGCTATTATAATCATCATTATCATTATTATTGTTTCTCTTATTTTTATCATTATTATTATTATCACTATTATGATCATTATCATCATTGTCATCATTATTATCTTTTTTTATCATTATTATTATCTTTATCATTATTTTTTTCAGTATGATTATAATAATAATTATTATTATTTCTATCATTATCATTATCATTTTTATTATTATCATTACCTTTATTATTATTATTATCATCATTATTATCATGATCACTGTTGTTATCCTTATTATCATTATCAATGCTGCTATCATTTTTATCACTATCATTATTATCATCATAATTATCATCGTTATTATTGTTTTTGTTATCAACATCATCAGTACTATTACATCATCGTTATTGATTTTCTGTATTGATATTAGCATTATGCTTTACGATATATCGGTGCTAAAAAGAGCAGTTTTCAGTGTGTACGCGCCAATCTGTGGTTCATTACTATCATGGCCTTAAAACCTCCCAGCTGGTTTCTCACGACGTTTAACTTTCCTTGGCTGTTTGTCCTGTTAACTTGTCAAGCTTGACGGCTGATTATGATCATGGATACACAGTTAGCTTGTTATCTCTTTAGGGAGAATTCTATCCGTTCATTCATTATACCCAAGAGTCTGTCAGACGAAAAACGTTCCTCTACGGTGTTTGAAAGTTGTGTTTAAGAATATATCAAGAGGTTGTTTTATCAATTAGATGGGAGACTTTCCAGCCGGCCGGAAATGAAGATTTAAATCAAACTCCTAAGTTTCAAAGGCAAACACAGCGCTTTTCACTAAAGAGTAGAGTGGTGTTGTCAACGCATTAGAAAGTTAGAAAAACAGCTGTTGACGCGACGCTAAGTACCCACAGTGTTCTTTTACGAATCCTCTTCATGGCATGTCATTCGGTTTAAGACCTCTCTCTCTCTCTCTCTCTCTCTCTCTCTCTAGCTATACGTATATATCTAAGTATCTATTTACTCACTATCTATCTGTCAGTCTATTTGTGTATATGTATATTTACGTGTGTATGGATGTGTGTGTGTGTATCCGTGGGTATAATCGTATGTGTGTGTATGTGCGTGTCTATATCTATCTGCCTAATAACCACACATATATTTAGTTATCTGACTGTCTATCAATTTTCATCAGCACACGCACACACACACACACACACACACACACACACACACACACACACACATATATGTATACAGCCATATATATATATATATATATATATATATATATATATATATATATACATTTTTATATATGTATATGTATATATGTATATATGTATATGTATATATATATATATATATATATATATATATATATATATATATGTATATATACATACATATATGTGTGTGTATAAATGTATATATAAATATATATGTATATATATATATATATATATATATATATATATATATATATATATATATATATATGTACATACACATACACACAAACCTACATACATACATACAGATAGACAGAGAGACATTCATATATACATACATAAAACATACATACATATATATGTATATATATATATATATATATATATATATATATATATATATATATATATTATATATATATATATTATATATATATATATATATATATATATATATATAATATGTATATATATATATATATTTATATATATATATTATATATATATACATATATTATAATATATATATATATATATATATATATATATATACATATATATATATATATATATATATATATATATATATATATATATATATATATATATATATACATATATATACTGTATATGTGCTTTGAGTCTGGGGTCTAGTATTAACAAGGCACCCGCCTCCCCCCACACACACGCATCGGGCACCGCCTTCTATTTCATGATTCTCCGCCCACCGGAACCCGTGATCACACAGCGAATGTACTGACTCAATTACACGGTCACCCAGCCTTAACACTGCCATAACAGCAGCACAAAAGTAAAGTGGTCCATGAAACCTCCCTATGCATTTCGTTGACGTAATGACTGTGGTCGTGGGGGCGCAGGCTGCCATTTGAGAGCATAAAGCTGCCTTGAGCTATGGCTCCCTCAGTGACTGCCTACACGTTGGTTTAACCACTAATGTGATGGACTTATGGAGCCATTTCTTTGTTGAAGCTCGCGATCGTTTTTCGTGGTTTCTG
>NW_028234420.1:21008565-21013565 GCF_977035675.1 Penaeus japonicus
TAAGAAGAAAGACTTTATACCCTAGAAGGTAGCACGAGCACTTTGCTATATGGTATTTATGAGACAGTGAGAATGGATACTCTTAGGTGACCAGGTAGGCATCAAAAACACACACACACGCACACACACACACACACACACACCCACCCCCCGCCCCCACACCCCACCCCCCCCCCCACCCCACCCCCACCCCCCCCCCCCCCCCCCCCCCTCAACAACATAACCAAATCCACACACAACACAACACACTCACACACACACATACACAACACACACACACACAAACACACACACATATTATGTAATATATATATATATATATATATATATTATATATATATATTTATAATATATATATATATGGTGTGAGTGTGTGGTGGTTTTGTGTGTGGTGTGTGTGAGTGTGATGTGTGTGTTGAGTGTATGTAAATGTATATAAATGTATATATATATATATATAGATATAATATATAATATAATATATCTATATATAAATACATATAAATAAATAATTTTGTGGTGTGTGTGAGTTGTGTGTATATGTATATAATGTGTATATAATTAAATATTATATAATAATATATATATATATATTATATATAAAATATATATAACTATATATATGTGTGTTTGTGTGTGTGAGTGAGAGTGTGTGTGTTGTGTTGTGTTGAATTTATTGTGTGTGTGTGTAGTGAAATGTATATATATATGTGTACTCTATATATTATAATTAAATATATATATATATATATATATATATAAAATATATATAAAAGAAATAATGTATATGATATAATTTTTAAATCTTTATAAATATATAAATAATAATATAAATATAATATATATCATATATATAATGAGAAAGAAGAGATTCAGAGTTAAAGAGTAAAGAGTAAAAGTGTAGGTGAAGTGAGAGTGAGAGAGAGAAGAGAGAAGACAGAGAGAAAAAAAAGAGAGAGGAGAGAGAGATGAGAGAGAGAGATAGAGAGAGGAGAGGGGAGAGAGCGAAAGAGAGAGAGAGAGAGAGAGAGAGAGAGAGAGAGAGACAGAGAAACAGATAGAAAGAGAGAGCAAAAAAGGGAGAGAGAAAGAGAGAGGGAGAGAGAGAGAGAGAGAGAGAGAGAGAGAGAGAGAGAGAGAGAGAGAGAGAGAGAGAGAGAGAGAGAGAGAGAGAGAGAGGGAGAGAGATAGAGATTAATCTATCTATATACACGTACATATATTTTATGAAATTGTTAAGTATTGCGTCCGCAATAGGCACAAATGCACACTGATAACCTGGTGACCGTGTAAGCAAGTGGCAGCCATTAACGCACGCGCGTCGGGGCTTCCCAGACCATTAGGCCGTCGGACATGGCGAACATGGAGTCACGTTAGTTTTATGGATATCGTGGACAAAGAAGGGAGATGAACGGAGATATCATTTCTAATAAGAAGATGGGAATCACTTTGACTTGCTGTTGCTTTGTGCGCGTCTGAACGGATGGACAAACAAATTATAAATAGTACGCAAATAATCACAAGCGCACGGACACTCACATACAACACGCAACAGCAAATAACAACCAAAATCAAGTCAAGCACAAGCATAAACACTCAAACAAAGACACACACACATAGAGAGTCAAGACTAATAAAAGAATCACACACAAACGTAAGCACAATGAAGAAGAAAAATTACAGAGCTCCACCACTAGACTTCACATCTTCTGAGGAACCACGGGATGGGCAGGTAGCAGCAGCAGCCTTTCCGAGTACATCATAATATATAATATGTTAATAGCCTGGCAAATCCAATTAATCATTCCTGGGTAATACCCGTAATCACAGCTGGGTCTGTGATTCAATTATACCTGTGGAGGTGACCAGTAGCGCACACAGGTACCATTAAGACGCAGAGTTTGTATGCTGCGAGAGTGATGTAGCATCTTTAGCGCAGGAAGGGTTTCTTATCTAAAGCGAATCCCATTATTTTCGTGCCTTTTTATTGATTATATAGAACGTGTTAACCGCCAGGGGAGTATTAATCAGGTGAGAAAGATAATTGCAAAGGGAAAGTGGATATTATGTTCTGGATGTTGTACTCCGACACGCATGCTCACAAACACACACGCACACACACACACACACACACATAAGCACACACACACATACATACAAACACACCCACACCCATACCCACATACCCGAACACCAGTACCCCCACCATATATATATATATATACATATATATATATATATATATATATATATATATATATATATATATATATATATATATATATATATAAGATAATAATAGTAGTGATAATGAAGCTTGTCCCTTTAAGAACTAAATGGTCAGAAAGCAAAGATTTGCCTGTCCGAAAATTGCTACTAAATAATACCAAAGCATTACCAGTGCTGTAAATAGAATCAAAGAATCAAATACTTCTTTAAGATGATAAAATCTGACTTGTGTAAGATAGGTATATATGTTGTTATATTGACGATGGTGTCCCGAGATCATTTCCAGCTTTGCACCCTCCAGTATTTGCTATCAGTTTAATAGAAAATAAAGTAACGAAGGAAATAATTATGTTACATAACTCCTGACAGAGAGTGGACTCCCAAGCCAAAGGAAATGACTCTAAACGAGTTACGGCATCAACATACCTTCATAAGTTTCCTTATAAAGTGCTAGAAAAACTAAAGAGTACACACCAAGTCTGAAATATAAATCTCTAGAACGCAATTGCAGCTTGGTAAGAGATACATAGATAGACAGAGAGAGAGAGAGAGAGCGAGAGAGAGGGAGAGAGAGAGAGAGAGAGAGAGAGAGAGAGAGAGAGAGAGAGAGGAGACATGTTGAGAGAGAGAGAGAGAGGAGAAGAGAGAGCGAAAAGAGCGGGAAGAGAGAGAAGAGAGAGAGAGAGAGAGAGAGAGAGATAGCTGGAGAGAGGCGGAGAAGAGAGAGAGAGAGGGAAGGAGAGAAATGGAGAGAGAGGGAGAGGGAGAGAGACAAAGAGAAAGAGATGAGAGTTAGAGAAGGGAAGAGAGAAAGAGAGAGAGAGGGAGGAGATGTGAGAGAGAGAGAGAGAGAGAGAGATGGAGAGAGGAGAGAGAGGAAGGAGAGAAGAAGAGGGAGAGAGAGAGAGAGAGAAGGGAGAGAAGAGAGAGAAAGAGAGTGAGAGGAAGAGAGAAGAAAAGAAGGGAAGAGAAGAGAGAGGAGAGGAGCCGAGGAGAGAGAGAGAGAGCGAGAGAAGGAGAGGAGAGAGGAGAGAAAGAGAGAGAGAGGAAGAGAGAGAGGAAGAGAGAGAGAGAGGAGATTAACATGTCCAAGTTGGACCTCTGCTTAGAGGTGGAGAACACGGCCAGACAGCTTTCATTCAATGTTTTTTGGAGAGGATGGCGGACAGTAGACGTTGCGAGTAAGGGAGCGCTTCTCAGACGGGAAGGGAGGAGGTGTTGCTCCTCTGCACCCCGAAGGATACTCTCGTAACCCCAATGTATGATTTGCCTCAGGAATCACGAGTGAATCACGTGTTTTCTGAGAGAGAGAAAGAGAGGAGGAAAGAAAGATGAAGGAGAAAGCGAGGAGAGAGAAAAGCGAAAAGGACAAGAGGAGGGAGGAGAGGGAGAGAAAGGGGGTGAAGAGGAAGAAAAAGGACAGAGTGAGGAGAGGGGAGAAAAAGGGAGAGAGAAGAGGAGGAGGGTGAGAGAGAGGGATGAGAGAAAGAGCGAGAAGATGAAAGAGAGAGTGGGAGAGGTAAAAGAGGAGGAGGAAGGGGAAAAAAGCTGGAGGGGACAAAGAGGGAGAAAGAGGGGGAGGTGGAAAACGAGAGATGAAAAAGAGAAGAGAGAGAAAAAAGAAAGCAGGAAGAAAAAGAAGAGAGTTGAGAGGCAGTGAGAAGACGGAGAGGAGAGAAAGACGGCGAGAAAAGAAGAAAAGAGATGAGAGGGCGAGAGGGAGGAGAGTAGAGGAGAGAGAGAAAAGACGCAGAGAGAGAGGAGGAGAGAAGGAGGTAGGGGAAAGAATGAAGAGTGCGAGAGCGGAGTGATGGAGAGAGGAAGAGAGAGACGATGAGAGGCGAGAAGAAAGAAGATGCAGAGAGAGATGAGAAGAGGATGAGGAGAGACGAAAGGTGAGGAGGGGATGGAAAGGAGAGGGAGGAGAGGGGGGTGGAGGGAGGAGAGAGAGGATGGAGGGAGAGAGAGGGACGGGAGGGGGAGGAGGGGAGAGAGAGAAGAGAGATTGAGAGAAGATTGGGAGAGAGAGAGAGGAGAGAGGAGAGAGAGGAGAGAGCGAGAAGACGGAAGAGAGAGGGAGGAAGGAGAAAGAGAATGAGAGAGAAGTGAGAGCGAGAGGAAGAGAGGAGAGAGGGAGAGAGAAGGAGAGAGAGGAGAGACGGAGAAAGAGAGAGAGGAGAGAGAAGCGAGAGGACGAGTTGAGCGGGGGAGAGAGAGAGAAAAGGAGAGTAGAGGGGGAGGAGAGAGAGAAGAGAGGGAGGAGAGAGAGAATTGAGAGAAAAGAGAGTGAGAGAGAAGAGAGAGAGAGAAAGAGAGAGGAGGGAGGAGAGAAGAAGGAGGAGAGAGATGAGAAAAAGAGAGGGAGCGAGGAGAGAGGAAGAGAGAGAGAGGGAGAAGAGGAGGAGGGGAGGGTCCGCGAGAGAGGAAGGGAGGAGAGAGAAAGAGCGAGAGAGAGAGAGAGAGAGAGAGGAGGTGAGAAAGGAGAGAGAGAGGAAGAGAGAGGAGGAGAGAGCGAGAGGAGGGAGAGAGGAGAGAGAGAGGAGGAAGAGAGGTGAGCGAGAGAGGGAGAGAGGAGGAGGGAGGAGAGAGAAAGAATTCGTAAAGAGAGAGAGAGAGAAGAGAGGAGAGCGAGAGGAGAGATGAGGTGGAGAGAGAGAGCAGAGAGAGAGGGGGAGGAGAGGAGAGAGGAGAGGGAGGAGGAGAGAGAGAGAGAGAGAGAGAGAGAGAGAGAGAGAGAGAGAGAGAGAAGGAGAGAGAGGAGAGAGGAGAGA
>NW_028234420.1:21028565-21031065 GCF_977035675.1 Penaeus japonicus
GAAGAAGTGAAGAGGAAGGAGGGAAGAGGAAGAAGGAAAGAGGAAGAAGGAGAGAGGAAGAAGGGAAGAGGAAGAAGGGAAGATGAAGAAGGGAAGAAAAAGGAGGGAAGAGGAAGAAGGGAAGAGGAAGAAGGGAGGAGGAAGAAGGGAAGAGAAAGAAGGGAAGAGGAAGAAGGGAAGAAAAAGGAGGGAAGACGAAGGAGGGAAGAGGAAAAAAGGAAGAAGAAGAAGGGAATAGGAAAAAAGGAAGAGGAAGGAGGGAAGGGGAAAAAGGGAAGAGGAAAGATGGAAGAGGAAGGAGGGAAGACGAAGGAGGGAAGAGGAAAAAAAGAGAAGAAGAAGAAAGAAGAAATGAAGAAAGGAAGAGGAAGGAGGGAAGAGGAAAAAAAAAGGTAAGAGGAAGGAGGGAAGAGGAAGGATGGAAGAGGAAGGAGGGAAGACGAAGGAGGGAAGAGGAAAAAGAAGAAGAAGAAGGGAATAGGAAGAAGGGAAGAAGAAGGAAGGAAAAGGAAGGAGGGAAGAGAAAGAAGGGAAGAGGAAGGAGGGAAGAGAAAGAAGGGAAGAGGAAGGAGGGAAGAGGAAGAAATGAAGAGGAAGGAGGGAAGAGGAAGAAGTGAAGAGGAAGGAGGGAAGAGGAAGAAGTGAAGAGGAAGAATGGAAGAGGAAGGAGGGAAGAGGAAGGAGGGACGACGAAGGAGGGAAGAGGGAGAAAGGAAGAAGAAAAAGGGAAGAGGAAAAAAAAGAGAAGAGGAAGGAGGGAAGAGAAAGAAGTGAAGAGGAAGGAGGGAAGAGGAAGAAGGGAAGAGGAAGAAAGGAAGAGGAAGGAGGGAAGAGGAAAAAAAAGGGAAGAGGAAGGAGGGAAGAGGAAGAAGGGAAGAGGAAGGAGGGAAGAGAAAGAAGGGAAGAGGAAGGAGGGAAGAGGAAGAAGGGAAGAGGAAAAAATGAAGAAGGAGGGAAGAGGAAGGGGGGAAGAGGAAGGAGGGAAGACGAAGGAGGGAACAGGAAGGAGAGAAAAAACGACTTTGGCGAGGTGAAGGCAGAGGGGGGGGGGGGGGGCAGAATGTGGAAGGCAGAAAGGAAAAATGATAATCAGAGGAAGAAATAAAGGAAAAGTATTAAGCTGAAAATGGAATAAGGAGAACTAGGAGCCAGGAGAGAGAAAGCTTAAAATAAACATGAAGGATATAGGAGGGGAATGTCCCCTTAGAGCTTTCTTGTAAGTTTACCCGTCACTCATCGCTTTGAGAATTACGGCCGTCCCTGAGCAGCGACCGAAGGGGAGGCAGGGAACAGACTCGAGATCAAGAGAAGTCAAGCGCCCCATCCGAGGAGGGACCGCTAATCGAAAAGAAAGTTCTTGGCCGGCGGGACGGGGCGACGAATTGACTCACTCATGGAACTGTCAGCGACGAGGGAAGGCGCCCAACGCTCATGCTGGAGATCGTACAATGTTCATGCAGTCTCTCATGCGCGGGCACGGCGCGGGAAGAGAAATGTTTTGGGCTGCGGGGCCTAGCGGCGAGAGGAGGGAACCGCGCTCCGGGCACGCGCGTCGGGTTGCTTGGCCGCTCGGACAGCCAGGATGTGCCGGGAGGAAGGCGCGCACTTGAGGCCGAGCTGAGTTAAAAAACAATAGAAGTAGTCTGAAGTCGAGGGAGATAAGCGTTTGAGCATTTTGAGGGAATTCCATTTCTAGACAAGACTCTAAACACACTCTCCGTTCTTTCATCTCTCTCTCCCTCTTTCACACACACACACTTTCTCCCTCCCCGCCCTCTTTCTCTCTCTCTCTCTCCCTCTCTCTCAAACACACACACTCTCTTTCTTTCTCTCTCTCTCTCGCCCTATTCCTCCCACCTCCCCCTACCCACCTTTCACGCACACACATACACACACACACACACACACACACACACTCTCTCTCTCTCTCTCTCAAACACACACACTCTCTTTCTTTCTCTCTCTCCCTCTTCCTCAGCCTCCCTCTACCCCCCTTTCACACACACACACACACACACACTCTCTCTCTCTCTCCCTCTCCTTCTCCTTCTTCCTCTCCTGACCCCCCTCCTCTCTCTCTTTCTCTCTCTTTCTCTCTCTCTCTCTCTCTCTCTCTTCTCCTTCTCTCTCTCTTCCTCTCCCTCCCTCTCTCTATCTGTCTCTCCCTCCCTCTCTCTTCCTCTTCCACCCTCTCGCTCTCTCTCTCCAATGTACAAGTAAACAACGCATCAAAATTGGAGTTTTACGATTAGGTTTGCTTTTAATGGAGTTGCTGGAATCTAACCCTATCCGAGGCATGATCTGCATCCCGCTTAGATAGCGATAGCTTGTACGAACCAGTGCTTAGCTCTGTTCACGAGTCAAAGGAGTTATTACGTAGCCTCACAAATTATCAAATCGCGCATCAAAAAGCTAGTTCCCTATCCTTAACTTTATTAAGTATAAGAATTTTACCATTCCTAGTCATCAAATATCACCGGATAAGTTACTTACGGTCAGG
>NW_028234420.1:21036065-21038565 GCF_977035675.1 Penaeus japonicus
TGAAGAGGAAGGAGGGAAGAGGAAGAAGGAAAGAGGAAGAAGGAGAGAGGAAGAAGGGAAGAGGAAGAAGGGAAGATGAAGAAGGGAAGAAAAAGGAGGGAAGAGGAAGAAGGGAAGA
The DNA here is from genome assembly GCF_977035675.1 of Penaeus japonicus. Classification (NCBI taxonomy): domain Eukaryota; kingdom Metazoa; phylum Arthropoda; class Malacostraca; order Decapoda; family Penaeidae; genus Penaeus; species Penaeus japonicus. The sequence goes on from NW_028234420.1 coordinate 21,036,184, forward strand.
GGAAGAAGGGAGGAGGAAGAAGGGAAGAGAAAGAAGGGAAGAGGAAGAAGGGAAGAAAAAGGAGGGAAGACGAAGGAGGGAAGAGGAAAAAAGGAAGAAGAAGAAGGGAATAGGAAGAAAGGAAGAGGAAGGAGGGAAGGGGAAAAAGGGAAGAGGAAAGATGGAAGAGGAAGGAGGGAAGACGAAGGAGGGAAGAGGAAAAAAAAGAGAAGAAGAAGAAAGAAGAAATGAAGAAAGGAAGAGGAAGGAGGGAAGAGGAAAAAAAAGGTAAGAGGAAGGAGGGAAGAGGAAGGATGGAAGAGGAAGGAGGGAAGACGAAGGAGGGAAGAGGAAAAAGAAGAAGAAGAAGAAGGGAATAGGAAGAAGGGAAGAAGAAGGAAGGAAAAGGAAGGAGGGAAGAGAAAGAAGGGAAGAGGAAGGAGGGAAGAGAAAGAAGGGAAGAGGAAGGAGGGAAGAGGAAGAAATGAAGAGGAAGGAGGGAAGAGGAAGAAGTGAAGAGGAAGGAGGGAAGAGGAAGAAGTGAAGAGGAAGAAGGGAAGAGGAAGGAGGGAAGAGGAAGGAGGGACGACGAAGGAGGGAAGAGGGAGAAAGGAAGAAGAAAAGGGAAGAGGAAAAGAAAAAAAAGAGAAGAGGAAGGAGGGAAGAGAAAGAAGTGAAGAGGAAGGAGGGAAGAGGAAGAAGGGAAGAGGAAGAAAGGAAGAGGAAGGAGGGAAGAGGAAAAAAAAGGGAAGAGGAAGGAGGGAAGAGGAAGAAGGGAAGAGGAAGGAGAGAAGAGAAAGAAGGGAAGAGGAAGGAGGGAAGAGGAAGAAGGGAAGAGGAAAAAATGAAGAAGGAGGGAAGAGGAAGGGGGGAAGAGGAAGGAGGGAAGACGAAGGAGGGAACAGGAAGGAGAGAAAAAACGACTTTGGCGAGGTGAAGGCAGAGGGGGGAGCAGAATATTGAAGGCAGAGGGGGGGGGGGGGGCAGAATGTGGAAGGCAGAAAGGAAAAATGATAATCAGAGGAAGAAATAAAGGAAAAGTATTAAGCTGAAAATGGAATAAGGAGAACTAGGAGCCAGGAGAGAGAAAGCTTAAAATAAACATGAAGGATATAGGAGGGGAATGTCCCCTTAGAGCTTTCTTGTAAGTTTACCCGTCACTCATCGCTTTGAGAATTACGGCCGTCCCTGAGCAGCGACCGAAGGGGAGGCAGGGAACAGACTCGAGATCAAGAGAAGTCAAGCGCCCCATCCGAGGAGAGACCGCTAATCGAAAAGAAAGTTCTTGGCCGGCGGGACGGGGCGACGAATTGACTCACTCATGGAACTGTCAGCGACGAGGGAAGGCGCCCAACGCTCATGCTGGGGATCGTACAATGTTCATGCAGTCTCTCATGCGCGGGCACGGCGCGGGAAGAGAAATGTTTTGGGCTGCGGGGCCTAGCGGCGAGAGGAGGGAACCGCGCTCCGGGCACGCGCGTCGGGTTGCTTGGCCGCTCGGACAGCCAGGATGTGCCGGGAGGAAGGCGCGCACTTGAGGCCGAGCTGAGTTAAAAAACAATAGAAGTAGTCTGAAGTCGAGGGAGATAAGCGTTTGAGCATTTTGAGGGAATTCCATTTCTAGACAAGACTCTAAACACACTCTCCGTTCTTTCATCTCTCTCTCCCTCTTTCACACACACACACACTTTCTCCCTCCCCGCCCTCTTTCTCTCTCTCTCTCTCTCCCTCTCTCTCAAACACACACTCTCTTTCTTTCTCTCTCTCTCTCCCTTTTCCTCCCACCTCCCCCTACCCACCTTTCACACACACACACACACGCACACACATACACACAGACACACACACACACACACACACACACACACACACACTCTCTCTCTCTCTCAAACACACACACTCTCTTTCTTTCTCTCTCTCCCACTTCCTCACCCTCCCTCTACCCCCCTTTCACACACACACACACACTCTCTCTCTCTCCCTCTCCTTCTCCTTCTTCCTCTCCTGACCCCCCTCCTCTCTCTCTTTCTCTCTCTCTCTCTCTCTCTCTCTCTCTCTCTCTCTCTCTCTCTCTCTCTCTCTCTCTCTCTCTCTCTCTCTCTCTCTCTCCCTCCCTCTCTCTTCCTCCTCCACCCTCTCTCTCTCTCTCTCCAATGTACAAGTATAACACACGCATCAAAATTTAAGTTCTACGATTAGGTTTGCTTTTAATGGAGTTGCTGGAATCTAACCCTATCCGAGGCATGATCTGCATCCCGCTTAGATAGCGATAGCTTGTACGAACCAGTGCTTAGCTCTGTTCACGAGTCAAAGGAGTTATTACGTAGCCTCACAAATTATCAAATCGCGCATCAAAAAGCTAGTTCCTATCCTTAACTTTATTAAGTATAAGACTTTTACCAT
>NW_028234420.1:21056065-21058565 GCF_977035675.1 Penaeus japonicus
TGGCATCATTAGCGATCATGTACGGCGGCGTCTCTCGCACGCAGATCTAGGCTGCGCTCGTGTTCCTCCTCTCAGGTTTATGCAACTTTCTTTCAAAATACATCAAAATTGGAGAAGGAAATAAACTTCAATTGTCTTCCCAGGAGGGCTCTAAAAGTTATAAATATATTCGTTAGTTTTTTTTAAGGATGATGCAAAGCTTAAACAAAAAAAAAAAAAATCAGAAATAACACACAAGGAGATGATCGCCATACAGAAGAGTAAAACACACACACACAAATGTGTGTGTGTGTGTGTGTATATATATATATAGAGAGAGAGAGAGAGAGAGAGAGAGAGAGAGAGAGAGAGAGAAATAGAGACAGATAGACAGAGAGAGAAAGAGAGAGGGAGACAGAGAGAAAGAGAAAGAGAGAGAGTGAGTGAGTGAGTGGACAGAGCGAGAGAGGAGGAGAGAGAGAGAGAGAGAGAGAGAGAGAGCGAGAGAGAGAAGGAGAGAGAGAGAGAGAAAGAGAGAGAGAGAGAGAGAGAGAGAAAGGAAATAGAGTAAAAACTGCAGTGACAAAATTCAGCCACCCACCAGCGGCCTGCCCGACGTACCTTCAGGCTTTTCCGATCCGTGACTAAGAAAAGGGAGATGCGCTCAGAAGGGAAATGTACATCAGTTCCTCGTGGAAAAGAATAGCAAAAAGGAAGCTAACAGGAGTCAAGCATTATGTTCTGCATATTTCGAAATGTAAATGCAGTAAAGAAACTATGTCAAATATTGATGATCATGTATGGATAATTAGCAGTGAAATAGTAAGCCTCATGTTGATTTCACTCTGGAATAAGACAGACGAGATAATCGAGATGCCGACGGGATGATAAACAGCAACACAAATGCAGTGCAAACCAAAGAACGCGCCAAACATTGCCTGGTGGACAGCCCAACAGTCCTGACGCGGCCCGCGCACGACTATGCCAATACAGTCCCTAATGAGCCCCCCCCGTGGACTGCATCAAGTCCTGACCGTCTTTTTTTCGAGCCAAGTGCCATGAACCGTAAATAACTAGAACAAAAGATATTTATGCAACAGCCCAAATATGTGCTTTTCACAACCCCGTCTCAGTTCGGGTCTCTCTGCATGTCTGTTTGTAAGGCTGCTTATCTATTTGCCTTTCCTTTGGCATATGCCAATTTTAGGCGCCTGCGTTTGCATTTGCAGATTTTTGTGTCACCTTTTAACGTGTTATGATCTGCTGTTTTTTATAAGTATTTTCACTCGGGGTCCAACATGCCGTTATTAGGATCATACATCTGATGCTGAGTTAGATATGGAGCATAAATAATATGAAATGTATGTTTCAGTGCCACTAAAAGCAAATATTGCACTGGAGAGTTACTGGCTATAGCCTTACTGAGACATTATAAATACTTGCTACTATGGTACGCAACAAACTATTGCCAAACATTACTCTAGCTGGCAACACCACGGATAGTTTTTTTGGCGGGAAAATGTTGCCGCGCAACCCCCAGCGCCAAAACCCGATGTTGTGTCAGAATCCGACAAATATTTACTTTTCGTTCTCTTTGTCTTTTCCTTCGCACAAGATAAAATATATTAGCGTAGCTTTAAGCAGAAAAGTCTTGGTAAATGATATTTTTGTGGAAGGTTCACTGGAGACAAAGGAGGAGCGTCGTTTCTCAATCGTTTTCTTTTACTTTGGAACTATTTGCTCAGTGTTACCACATAATTTCTTTAAAGCGTCAAGTATTTTCTTCCTTGGAGTTAATTAATCCACACGACTCTTCAACTGGCTATTCGGCTATCAAGAGTCTGTGATGGGTCTCACTAGTCTAGCCTTTATATAGCGCCTCGTAGTACGCACACGTACACATCCGCTCCCTGCGAGATCCTAATCACATGGTACAGTTTGCCTAGGAACGCCGCCTCGAGGTGATTTATGTAAGCGCCTTAGCAAAGATGGCGTTTGTGCTCGGAGAGCATGAGTAAGTGAAGAGATTAACGTAGGATTAAATGCTCCTCGTTGATAAGATGCTGCTCCGATGGTGATGGGAGGGGTACTTTCAGCAACACGGATTTTAAAAATGATATTAGCAATAATAGCTATCAATAATCATGATAAAATATGATGAGATATATATATGACTCAAAATGATGATTTGGTACAGTCCGAGCTGCCATGCTATTACTGTGCTAATGAAGATAAGAATAAAATTAAGGTAAAGATAATAATTATGATGACAATAAACAAAACAACAATAACACTAGTAATGATAATTAGTATAAGATGATGATAATAGAAAACAAAAATCCAAGTAGCAATACCATCGCTATTTCCAAGAATAATAAGAATTACACTAGTAATGACAGTGATGAAGGTTATGGCAGCGGATTATGAGCTTTAGGTGTAGTCCTAAACACTGGAAAATGAAAGTGTAATGATAAATCAAAATATCTTTTTTCAGTCGTTCTTCGGGACGGGACGTACAACA
>NW_028234420.1:21066065-21068565 GCF_977035675.1 Penaeus japonicus
TATATATATATATATATATATATATATATATTGTACGTAATTATAATCATCGGCCTTATCTACATAACCAAATAAAACGTTTCAGATACAATGCATGGTCACGTATGACAAAGGATAAGGAGATCTCAAGCGAGATGGAAAAGACTGCTCCCTCTTCGAAAGGGCAGAAATATTTCCAACACGATGGTAGCTTTTATAGTTTGTTGGAAATCGGAATCCTGTTGGACGAGGCATCGAGGGGCACAGCGGAGTCCCTCCCTGGAGTGGCTCCTGCAGCTCAGCTCTTGAATGACCACAGAGACGTTCCTGGAACAGCTGGATTAGTCGATGATGCTGGACACTTTCCATCTGGTACATTTGGAATTTGTTTATAAGGAAGATATAACTGACACTGGTCTGATAAAATGAACTATGGCATTTGGTATTCTTTGCCTTGCCTAGAAATATCATTCAAAATAGACATGAAAAGTAAGTTATTGTATCAGATGAACTTTGTAAAAATGTGCCAATGTGCAAGGATTTCAAATGATTTTCAGTATTTATTTCTCGAAAGAGCGGAGCTTAAGACATAACTGAACTCTTTAAGATTATGTACCAGTTTAGTTTCAATTTAGGGCGTCGATATTGATTTATTGCAACAGTTCCTGAGACAATCTTGAAAGGTGAGCATGTATTATCAAGTATAATGCTGTTCATTTGATACACTTATTTATAGTGCCAAGAGGCATGGAGCAATTCACTGTAACTTTAAACACCGCCTGTAAGATTAGACATGGCAATTTAAGATGCCCATGTTCTTCTTTTTTCGCGTATACACAGAACCTGATGTTCCTAACAGCTTTTTAAAATAATCATTTTTGATATTATGTGACCAAGCGAGACTTCAAATATCAATGTACTTACAACATAACTTTTATATCTAAGACGAATCTTTATCTAATGCGAGTGTAGTTACTGTGAAGCAAGGCTATTGTTCTTGATGAAGCAAGCCATTTAGAGCTTAACAGTCTATAAACGATGCCTTCCAAATGCAATGATTTTTTTTATTTACCAACAACAAATCTGCATTAAAATTCTATTCCTACTGACGAAAGAAGTCCGGCGCTGCACGCTAACACGTGCCACAAAGACAAGGACGTATTCCAGCGAAATTCCCACCACAGAGAGGCTCAGCTGAACAGTTCGAGCAGTCAACCTCCTCAGCCATCCGATTGTAAACACGTGACATGACTTCTGCATACCGGATGTTGGTTTTGGTTTTAAATTCACTGAAAGGCAAGGTCCGATAACCGTCGTCACTCATAAAACAACGCACGTGTCTGAATTTCTGTCATGGAACTTATCATAAAGAACTTTGCTTAGTTTGACATCTTTTGACCTTTTCTTCTTGTAATAATTGGAGTATCTAGTGATCCTAAATCTTGTACCATTTTATATTTCTTTTACTATATTGTCATCCCGTAAACACTCTCATTAGAAAACACAACCTGCCTCAACCTTACCTCGGAAATGATTGAAATATATTGATACGAGAATCAAACAGACTCAAGAGATTCGATTGATAAATCCTCTCTAGAACGCTGGTGGGTAAATTGGTACGGGAGTGTTTTGGCGGGAAAACGATCCTTCAAGATTTGAACAGAACACTCACCCAAGTACGTCTGCTTTCAGGTATTAGCTAACCTGATTATTGCACACTGGCTCGTATATATGCGATTGTAAATGCAAGTCAAGAGGGAAGTGACCATGGACTCATGCACTGAAACATCAGATTGTATCCCAAACCACGTGGGAATCTGGGCGTGGAATGCAGCCTGACCGCCTACACTATCATCGTTATGACATTTGATAGAATGAAAGGACACTATCAAATGAGGCTCGTTCCTCAGCAATAATTTTTCATCTTGCCACGACGAGAGACCTCGCCATAGTCATGAGTCACTACACAGCATCAGACACTGAATATCCAGCCACACCTCAGCGATCTGAAACAGTTAACCTCCTTTGCAAATATTTTTTCTGAAATAGATTTGTGGGTCGGGATTATTATTATGATTTTTCATTTTCATCGTTATAAATATTAATGTTATTATTGCTATTATGATTGCCTTCATTATTATCATCCTTATTATCATTATCATCATTATTATAATCCTTATGACTGCTATTATTGTTATCATCATTATTATTATTGTTATTATTATAATTATTATTATTCTTTTTATTGTTTGATTATTATTGATATCATTATCATTATTATTATGATTGTTATTGTTCTTCTTCTTCTTCTTATTATTATTATTATTATCATTATCATTATTCTTATTATTCTTATTCTTCTTATTATCATTATTATTATCATTATTATTATTATTATTATCATTACTATTATTATTGTTGTTATTATTATTATTATAATAATAATCATTAGTATTATCATTATTATTATTATTATTATTATTATTATTATTATCATTATTATTATTATTATCATTATTAT
>NW_028234420.1:21078565-21081065 GCF_977035675.1 Penaeus japonicus
GACAACAATTTACTAAAGCGATTTAAATAGGGAAAGTCTGAAGATCGGCCTTAAAATGAAACATGAATAAAGACTAAAGTTCATGTTCACAACAGTCGAACCCAGTTTTAAGCAAGAAAATAACAAATACAGGGCGAGGTACTAGAAGTAGTGTAACGAGTATGTATATCCTAGGGCAACTCTTCTCCAGTCGAGTACATCCTGCGATGCCGAGATCTAAAACGGCGAATCAGGCTAGTGTTGGAGTGCCTCGGTACTACACAGCAATATATTACTGAGGAGTCGTCTGCCACTATGTCTAAAGAGAAAGATTTTGACCAATGTATCCACCCCGTCATGACATATGGATCAGAGACATGGACTACGACCAAGGCACTCGAGAGGAAATTAGTAAGCGCCCAAAGAGGAATGGAAAGGCTTATGCTAGGAGTTAGCTTATGAGACAAGAAAAAGGCTACATTGATCAGGCAGCAAACAAGAGTAGAGGATATACTCAAGAGCATCAAGAAGAAAAAGTGGCAGTAGGCTGGACATATATATCGGAAACAGGACAACAGGTGGACAAAGAAAAAAAAAAAACAGAATGGGAAATACGCGACACATTGAGACCAAGGGCAAGACCAATGACTAGATGGCGGGATGAAATAACGAATTTTGCAGGAGTAAACTGGAATCAGAGGACACAAGACCGGAATGACTGGAAAAGATTGAGAGAGGCCTACGTCTTGCAGTGGAACGATACGGGCTGATGATGATGATAATGATATATATGTACATATATGTATATATGTATATATATATATATATATATATATATATATATATATATATATATATACACACACACACACACACACACACACACACACACACACACACACACACACACACACACATACATATATATATATATATATATATATATATATATATATATATATATATATATATATATACTTAAAAACGCACACACACACACACACACAAACACACAACCTTCCCCCCCAAAAAAAAAGTATCATACATTACATTTATCAATGAAATGCTAATAATGATGAGATGATGCTAATTGTGATAATGATCATTGTCATTATCATCAACATCATTATTAGCTTTATATTGTCATTAACTTCATCATCGTTGTTTCCTTAATCTTTCCCGTTTTTACTCTCCAAGAATGATTGATTTCTCCGCCTTGCGCTGAGAAAGAGAGAAAGCCAGGTCTCCTGCTCAGTTCCGTTTGCAATTGCGGTGCAATAAATCACACGTGCTCGGCAGACCTGTCCCCCTTTCTCGTCTCAATTTATCACAGCTGTCAGACCGCGCTACTTTTTGCCACCATATCTCACCATTCACATGACCTTCCACTTACCTGCTTGCTTATCTCCCGTCTTGCCGTGCCACGTTCCCTTTTCTGTTTGGCTGTGCGTCTGTCTTTCTTTTCGTTCTCTCTCTCTCTCTCTGTGCTTCGTCAAGGTCGCGCATCACGCTGCTGTTTGTTATTCAGCTTATGTTTATATTTACATTTCCTCTCTTTCTCTCTCTCTCTCTCTCTCTCTCTCTCTTTCTCTCTCTCTCTCTCTCCTTCTCTCCCCCCCCCTCTCTCTCTCTCTCTCTCTCTCTCTCTCCTCTCTCTCTCTCTCTCTCTCTCTCTCTCTCTCTCTCTCTCTCTCTCTCTCTCTCTCTCTCTCTCTCGCTCTCTCTCTCTCTCTCTCTCTCTCTCTCTCTCTCTCTCTCTCTCTCTCTCTCTCTTCTCTCTCTCTCTCTCTCTCTCTCTCTCTCTCTCTCTCTCTCTCTCTCTCTCTCTCCTCGCCCCTCTCTCTCTCTCTCTCTCTCTCTCTCTCTCTCTCTCTCTCTCTCTCTCTCTCTCTCTCTCTCTCTCTCTCTCTCTCTCTCTCTTTCTCTCTCTATCTCTCTCTCTTTATCTCTCTCTCTCTCTCTCTCTCTCTCTCTCTCTCTCTCTCTCTCTCTCTCTCTCTCTCTCTCTCTCTCTCTTCCATTGTGTGTGTTGGTATGTCTGTCCTTTCGTGTCCTTCCTTAAAGGCGACAAACCTTGCGCCAGTTTGAATTGTTTTGATGTTTTCTTGGCGATGTTCTGCCACCTCTTTCTACCTCTCTCTACCTACCAATCTCTTTCCGTCAATCTATCTTATCTTTCTATCTAATTTATTTGCCTGTCTATCTATTTTAATCTCTATCTTTCCTTTCCTTTTTTTCCGTGCGTAGAAACGGGGTAAAAACAGAACTTGAGGAAGCGAGCCTTGAGTATAGTGTACAGTACTAACAATCATAACAAATGAGGCATTAGTCGATGTGCAGAAAAATACCTCGATCAACAGAGGAGGTTGCTATCAACTGGCTGCGTGTCTTTTCTGCTGCACGTGCGTGTCACTTTACGTGCAAAAAACACACGCACGCAAACACACATGTACAAAAAAGCAATGTACACGAGGATTTCACGACAGCCAAATAGTCATGTTGCTTGTACATGCCACGCGCA
>NW_028234420.1:21088565-21091065 GCF_977035675.1 Penaeus japonicus
ATTATTATCGTTATTATCATTATCATTATTATTATTGTTACTATTGTGAACTATTATCACAATCATTATTATGATTATGATCATCATTTTCATCATATCATCATCATGATTAATATCATTATCACTACCATCACTATTGTCATGATTATAGTTGTTATTATCATTATCATTATTACTATTATTATTGTTGTTATTGCTGTTATTATTATCATCATAATCAGCATTGTTAGTATTATCATTATCTTGTTCATTATTATCCTCATAATTTTCAGGGACAATAAAAGTAATAATGATAATTGTGATAACAGTAATAATAACGATAACTAGAATAGCAGTGCTGATGATATCATGAACATCATTATCATTGTCATTAATATCAATTTGATCTTTTCATCCTCATCATTCACATCATTATTATCATATTCATCATCACCATCACTGTTATCATTATCACCACATTTATCATTATCATAATAATATTAATACGTATAACGATAATGGTAAAATTAATTTTCATCATCATCACTGATATTGCTATCATCATTTTTATCTTTTTCATTATCAATACTATTGCTATTTTCATTATCTTTATTGTCAACAACAATTTTATCATTGAAACCATTGATAAAAAAATTACTTCTATCGCCATTGTTACTTATCAGAAGACATAACCGACCTCCGCCTCCCCTCCTCCCCCCGCCCACGCCCTTCCCTCCGCCCTCCTTCCTTTCCCCTCCCCGGCGCGCCCTCCCCTTCGCTGGCACTCCTTCGCCTCCCGCCCGACGTCCTGTGTGTGCGCAATAAATCACCGAGCAGCGCGTAGCCAGCCTCCCGCAAAGTATTGTATGCCTAGAAGCAAATAGGCCCAGCGGCGCCCGATACGCGATCTGTCTGGCCAAATAAGAGATTCTCTCCTGACAGGTGTCTGGGCCGCCTAGGCATGTAAGCTTCATCTTCTGGAAGAGAAGGTGGTTCTGCGCTGATGGAAATATGTGATAGAACCAGAGAGAAAGCAATATAAACCGAAAACAAAAGAACATAATATAACCATAACCTTTGACATGTTCTGAAAAGATTACGATCATATTTTGTTGCTCTTTTGTTGCCAGGTTAATCACGGTGTCGTGAATGCTGGGTTTCCTCGCAATACAGCACACATATGCCATCTCTCTGGGTTATCTCTGACTAGCATCTTGTACCTGATATGTTATATGAGTCCTTTTAAACACAAACAACAATGACCCTTGTGCAGAACACTCGAGCGACCTGGAAATATCCACAGAAAGTATGTAAAGATACAATCAGCTGCCAGCACTAGGAGATGCATTAAAAGAGGACACAATATAACATAATAAACTCAGACAAGATCATAATATATGTGTGTAAAGAGGGAAAAATACACGAAATCCTTGGTCGGACTATCATTACTGAAGAGATAACTTTTTGTGCAGCGTTGAAATCACTAGATCCCCGGCCCCCCGGAATCCTCGAAACAATAGCACTGCTTGCGGCAGTGAGTCCAGCAAATGAGATCAAACACGAAGAAAAGTGAAAGAAAAAGAGACGGATATAAGGATTTCCCTGATCCGACAAACGGGGGTGACGTATGGCTCTCTGTCTGCGTGAGTGGTTTAGCGCAAATATTGACCCCCGCCGTCGACTCGACCCCGAAGCAAAATCAACGGCAAGGACCGCCTTATGAATATGTATGCTGCCCTGAGACCTCGGACCACCTTCCTGGGGTGAGTTTGGGGGAGAGACGGAGGAGGAGGAGGAGGAGGAGGAGGAGGAGGAGGAGGAGGAGGAGGAGAGGGAGGGTGAGAAAAAGAAGAAAGGGAAGACTTTATATGCGAGTTTCCCACCAAAAAAATGTTTATGGTCGTGCGTTTGTCTCTTCTTTGATTTATTTCACAATAACTATCATTACCATTTTCTGGGGAGAGGTTGCCATGAAGATATAAACTTTAACTGCTACAACAAATGAGGTTATTTTATCCTTTTGCTAATTGCAAATTGAAGTAAGAAACTATTTTATTTGTATTGCTTATAAATGGTGAAAGGAAGAGGGTATTGGTAACAGTAGATACGACAACAATGATAGTAGTAAATGCTCTTGTGACTCAGAACTAAAATTACAAGAATATTATTCATAATAATTTCGGTAAAGGGGGGATAAGTCATATATCAATTATCACATTCAATTATGAAGAAAGTTCAAATATGACAGAATATCACAATAAAGTTTAGATTGTGAAGAAACTTCCTTCGCTCTGCTAAACTCTACGGAACAGACTATCCACGTTCACCATGTACAGATACGGAATTAAGTAACTCACCTTACGGGGACAAAGCGATCGTTCCAGACGAGGACGGAATTACTTAGTGTACTTCGACACATTCCTCAGGTATCTAATACCTTACTTTTACATCTATACAGATTAATCTGATCTCGAGGACTTTGGCCAAGCTCCTGGGCAAAAAATAATAATACCTACCTAAA
>NW_028234420.1:21136065-21153565 GCF_977035675.1 Penaeus japonicus
ATCAATAGATAGGCCTATAGATAGATAGAGATAGATAGATAGACAGATAGATAGACAGATAGATAGATAGATAGAGAGAGAGAGAGAGAGAAGTGAGGAAGAAAAGGAGAGAGGTAAAATCAAACACTCACACACACTTTGACTCAAGTCAAAGAAAAGTCTAAGAAGGCGAATATTGTATTCCTCCTACACAGTTTGTAAGTTTGTAAACAAAATATATTCTCAGATAGAGTGATGAGCCCACGATTATCATCCAAAGTGGGAACAGGGCCCTCGAGAAATGTGTTGACTGAACTAAAAAGGAGCATTAGCAGTGATAAAGCTACGGGAATTATCAGCCGAAAGTAGCCGCGTCGGCCATACCTAAAGGGCTAGTAAGTAAGCCGGGCTCGGCACTTAGTGTCATCGAATTAAAGTGTGCGAGGATCTAGCAGTGGCGAGCATTGCATGACAAGTACCTAAGGAAAGGCTGACTAAAGGGAAGGGATAGGCACTTTACCATATCTCTTGATGGCTATGTTCATCAATATATATAATCGTTCGAACATGCCTTTCCACTTAGCAAGAAAATTCCCACATGGTAATATGATGCTGGCGGCATGGTGGCGGTGGAACTTGGATGAATTTAGTCATTTGTAGGTCGAAGTGTAGATGCTGGGAGCGATAAAAGCAAATCGTGCGATACCTTGCAGCGACGGCGGCGATTCCAGTTGATACGCGCTTCATACATCATACAAGCCTTAGGGGGGTCCTTTCCGCTGGAGACCCCGGGCACCGCCGTAGAGGAGGTCGGCTCGGTTAAACTCAACCTTCGGGCGCTGTGACACAGGGCCGAGCTGGCACAAAAGCAGAGGGGCGTGGGATGTGTCTTTGTCTACGGGTGATTGGAAGATCAAGTATGTCAGTCCGTGTGCCAAAACTGGAGTGAGTGCATGTCATTGCTTGTGGGGCGTAACTGCTCTCTCCGGCGAGCGTAGCAGCAACCTTTTTGGCCCAAAGCCGTAAGTCCCAGAATCCGGTACCACACTTCGTAGCACCTAAAGCACCAAAGCACTTGGGGGTCAGAGCAGGTGAGACCAGGGTGATTACGGAGAAGCCAAGGGACACCTGGGGAGACACGGGGAGGCGAGGGTGTCGGATCCATCACCAGGGGCCGTCCGCCGCCGCCCCTAGGGGTCGGCACCGCTCCTACAGGCTCCCAGGGAGTAGAGGAGCAAAGTCAGCCAGCGCAAACTTTTGACTATTTAAGCGGATATCGACCGATTACGCCAGGCTTCCCGCCAGCCTTCGCTTCTCTGGCCGACATCCCCTAGTCGGTCTTTAAAACATTTTAAAAGAAAGCCTTGGGTCGGTTGTCAGATGGGATGTGATAAGCAATGGCCGAGTTGTGCTGTTTTGACGCTGTGTGCAAGGATACAAAAATGCAAGCTAAACTCAAAATACACTGCGTTTGCTCAATGGCTCCTTTTCCTAACAGACGATGCCAGAAATTGACTCACGAGCGCTAGCAGCAGGAAACTGATAAAAGTGTTGTAAATTAAAGGTAATGTCAAGGCTGATTTGCACACATTGCAAGATATCCTAAAATAATGGTCAATAAGTAAAATCACATATGATAGATCGAAAGAATACGTACAATAATAAAAGTAAGTAGCATTATATGAAGTAAGTAAATCGAAGGTTTTTTCGTGTTAAGATGGCAGATGTAAATAGGTCGCAATGCAAAAGGGTTGATCAACACTACGATCATCATCGTTATTATTATACGATTATCATAATTGATGTTATCTTTGTTATCATCATCATTCATTATCATAATTTCATTACTATCAGCATCATTATTATTATTATCCTTATTATTATTGTTATTACTATTAGTATTATTGTTATCAATCATCATGATCATCATCATTATTACGTTTTTTCATCATCTTCATTATCATTGCTATTGCTGTTATAGTTATCATAATGATCATCATCGTCATTATTATTATTCTATTCTTATCATCATCAATATCATTATCATTGGTTTTGCCATCATCATAAGTATTCTTGTTATTATCATTATTACCATTATCATTGTCATTATAACTATCATTATCATAATTTTGTTTTCATCATCAATATCATCATTAACATCATCATCATTTTAATTTTTGTTTTAAATATTACTATTATCCTTACTGTCGTTATTACTATTGTCATTAAGATTATCATCATTTCTACCATTCTTTATCACTGATATGATAATAACGATGATAATGATGATAAAAACGATGGTAATAGCTACAATAATGATAATAACGATGCTTTAATAAATGTTAATGTTAATGATAATGATAACAATGATGACAGTAATCATGCTTTTTATGATAATCATACTGATTATCATTGTTATCACTATCATTATCATGTCATTGGCATTATCATTATTATCATTATCGTTATCAATGCCATTTATTTCATTTTATTTATTGATGACGATGGAGATTATTGATAATGGTAATACTAATGATGATGATGATGGTGGTAACAATAATGATGATGATATTGATGATATGAACGACAATAATGAGAACAATTATATAATAATGATGATAATGATAGTAGCAGTATGATCATAATAACAATATCTTATGGCAATAATGATAATGACGATAATGATAATGACAGTAATTGTAATAATAATTCTGATACTACTGATAATACTATTATTATCAGTAGTATTAGTATTAGTAGTAGTTATAATGGTAATGATAACACACACACACACACACACACACACACACGCAGCCTTTCTTCCCCGAAAAGCTCGACGAGATCTTCGATCGGCCGACCTCGCTCGTCGAACGGGTCACGCCTCGCGGCAGGTGTCGAGGCGATCGGCGTGAGGAGTCGACTCCTCTTGATGGCGGATAACGCCGCTCGGGCTTATCGCTGCTATCGCCAGCAGGCAGATCCGGAGGACGCGTTGATGAAGCTTCCTCGTGATGGGTTTATTTAGGCGGGCTGAGAAGGCGGGGCGGTTGAAGGGGCCTGGGAAGAGGCGGGGGTTTATAAAGAAGGCGGGCTGAAGAGTGGCGGGCTGAGAAGGCGGGCTGATGGCGGGCTGAGAAGGCGGGCTGAGAAGGCGGGCTGAGAAGGCGGGCTGAGAAGGCGGGCTGAAGGCGGGCTGAGAAGGCGGGCTGAGAAGGCGGGCTGATGGCGGGCTGAGAAGGCGGGCTGAGAAGGCGGGCTGAGAAGGCGGGCTGAGAAGGCGGGCTGAGAAGGCGGGCTGAGAAGGCGGGCTGAGAAGGCGGGCTGAGAAGTAAGGGCGGAGGCTGTGACAGAAGGCGGGTGGAAGGCGGGCGAAGGAGGGGATGAGAAGGGCGGGCTGAGATGGGGGCTGAGAAACGGACGGGCATGAGAAGGCGGGCTGAGAAGGCGGGCTGAGAAAGGCGGGTGAGGTAGGCGGAATGAGAAGGCGGGTGAGAAGGGGGCTGTGATTGGCGGCTGAGTAGGATGGTGAAGGGCGCGGCTGAGAAGCGGGCTGAAGGAGGGTGATGGCGGGCTGAGAAAGGCGGGCCTTGAGAGAGGAGGGCTGGAAGGGGGCTGAGAAGTGCGGTGCTGATTTTGAAGGCGGGCCAGTCGAGAAGGCGGGGGCTGAAGGGCGGGACTGAAGGCGAGGAGGCGTGGAAGGCGGGCTGAGAAGGCGGGCTGAGAAGGCGGGCTGAGAAGGCGGGCTGAGGGCGGGCTGAGAAGGCGGGCTGAGAAGGCGGGCTGAGAAGGCGGGCTGAGAAGGCGGGCTGAGAAGGCGGGCTGATGGCGGGCTGAGAAGGCGGGCTGAGAAGGCGGGGGGCTTGAAAATGACGGGCTGAGAAGTCGGGATGGGAAGGTGGGCCGAGAAAGGCGGGTGAGAATGTGCGGTCTGAAAGGCGGGTGAGACGGGGGATGAGAAGTCGGGGCTGATGGCGGGATTGGATGGCGTGCTGAAGGAGGCTGGAGAAGGCGGGTGAGAAGGCGGGGCTGAGTAGGCGGGGCCTGAGAAGGCGGGCTGAAAGGCGGGCTGAAGGCGGGCTGAGAATGGCGGGCTTGAGATAAGCGGGCTGAGAAGGCGGGCTGAGAGGCGGGAGGGCTAAGTAGAAGGGCGGGCTGAGAAGGCGGGATGAAGGACGGGTGAGAAAAGGGGGAGAAAGGCGGGATGAGGAATGAGGGGATGAGACAGGAAGGGGGGTGAGACAGGGAGGGCTTGATGGCGGGCCATGTGAGGGGGGCGGGTGAGAAGGCGGGCTGAAGGCTGGGCGTGAGAATGGCGGGATAGTGAAGGCGGGTGAGAAGATAGCGGAGGGTGAGGAGGGGTGAGATGGATGGGCTGAGAAGGCGGGCTGAGGCGATGGCGGGCTGAGAAAGGCGGATGAGAAGGGGCCGGGTTGAGGCTGGGCATGAGAAGGCGGGCTAGAGCAGGCGGGCTGATGGCGGGGTCTGTAGAAGGCGGAGTCATGAGGAGAATGGTGGGCGATGGCCGGGGCTGGAGAAGGCGTGTGCTGAAAGGCGGGAAGAGAATGGCGGGCCATTGAGAAGGGCGGGTTGAGAAGGCGGCGCTGAAGAAGGAGGGCCTGCGACTCGGCGGCAGCTGAGGGAAGGCGGGTGAGAAGGCGCGGGCTGATGGTGGGTGAGGAAGGCAGGGCTGAATAAAGGCGGGCTGAAAGAATACTAGGCGGCGCTGACGAAGGCGGGCTGAGAGGCGGGGCTGATGGGGCTTGAGAAGAAGGGGGTTGAAGGCGGGTTAGGAAAGGCGGGCTGAGAAGGCGGGCTGTGGCGGGTGAGATGGGGGCTGAAGACTGAGAGGCGGGGGCTGATGGAGGGATGTGAAGGAGGGTGAGATGGCGAGAAGAGAAGGCGGGCTGAGAAGGCGGCGCTGCTTGGCAGTGGCGAGGGTCTGAAGCGCGGGCTGAGAAGGGGGGCTGAGAAGGCGGGGTGATGGCGGGCTGAGAAGAGGTCACGGGATGAGAGGCGGGACCTGAATATATGGAGGGGGCTGAGATAGGCTGGGCTGAGAAGGCGGGCTGATGGCGGGCTGAGAAAAGTGGCTGGCGATAAGAGGAGGGCTGAAGGAGGGATGAGAAGGAGGGTGAGAAGAGGCCGGGCTGATGAAGGCGGATCTGAGAAGGCGGGCGGATGAGAAGAAGCGGGCTGGGAGAAGGCGGGATGAGAGGCGGGATGAGTAAGGCTAGGGCTGTGAAGGCGGGCTGGAGAAAAGGCGCGGCCTGAGGGAAGGCGTGTGAGATGGCGGTGAAGTGAGGATGGCGGGCTGATGGGGGGCTATGAGAAGGAGGGCTGCGTGAAGGGGGATGATGGGGGTTCTGATGAGCAAGGCGGGTGAGAAGGCCGGGCTGATGGAGGGATGAGAAGGAGAAGGTCGGGGCACTGAGAAGGCGGGCTGAGAAGGCGGGCTGATGGCGGGCTGAGAAGCGTGGATGGAGAAGGGCTGGGATGTTGGGGATGAGAAGGCTGGTCTATGAGAAGGCGGGCTGAGAAGGCGGGCTGAGAAGGCGGGCTGATGGCGGGCTGAGAAGGCGGGCTGAGAAGGCGGGCTGATGGCGGGCTGAGAAGGCGGGCTGATGGCGGGCTGAGAAGGCGGGCTGAGAAAGTACGGGGGTGCTCGCAGTGGAGAAAAGGCGGGACTGAGTAAGGCGCGGGGAGGGGCGGCTGAGAAGGCGGGGCGAGAAGGCGGGGTGAGAAGGCGGGCTGAGAAGGCGGGCTGAGAAGGCGGGCTGAGAGGGGGGTGAGAAGGCGGGCGTGCCTGAGAAGGCGGAGCTGAGAAGGCGGGTTGGAAGGCGGGTGGAAGGGGCGGGTGAAGGGCGGGCTGAGAAGGCGGGGCTGAGCGTCTGGCGGGATGAAGGAGGGTGAGATGGCTGGTGAGAAGGCGGGCTGAGAAGGCGGGCTGAGAAGGCGGGCTGAAGGCGGGCTGAGAAGGCGGGCTGAAGGCGGGCTGAGAAGGCGGGCTGAGAAGGCGGGCTGAGAAGGCGGGCTGAGAAGGCGGGCTGAGAAGGCGGGCTGAGAAGGCGGGCTGAGAAGGCGGGCTGAAGGCGGGCTGAGAAGGCGGGCTGAAGGCGGGCTGAGAAGGCGGGCTGAGAAGGCGGGCTGCGATGCGGGCTTGAAGTGTTTGAAGGTGGGCTGAGAAGGCGGTGATGAGCAGGCGGGCTGAGAGGCTTTTGAGGCAGGCGGGTGAGAGGGGGTGTGAAGGCGTTTGAGAAGGGGGCGGAGAAGGCGGGCTGAGAAGGCGGGTGAGAGGGGGGGGAGAAGGCGGCGGGCAGTGAAGGCGGGCTGCAGGAAAGCGGGTGAGACGGCGGGGCTGAGAAGGCGGGGCTTAAGGCGGGCTGAGACGGGGGTGATGGGGGAGAGAAGGGGGGGCTGAGAAGGCGGGCTGAAGGCGGGGTGAGAAGGCGGGTGAAAGGCGGTGGAGAAGGGGTGACGGCATGTGAGTCCGAGGGACGATTTCCACAGAAGATGCAGTGGGTTTGTCAAGTCGGCTGTGCGCTCTGTTGTTGCTAATGAGTAAACGTGAGAGAGAGGATGAGAGGAAAGAGCGAGAGAGGATAGAGACGACGAGAGACGGAGGAGAGAGAGAGAGAGAGAGAGGGAGAGATAGAGAAGATGGGAGAGAGAGAGAAAAGAGCGAGAGAGGGAGAGAGAGGGGAAAGAGATGAGAGGGAGGAGATAGGAGAGAAGGAGGAGCCGAGAGGAGGAGAGAGAGAGAGAGAGAGTGGAGTGGAGAGTAGAGAGTGACGAGAGGAGAGAGAGAGAGAGTGAGAGAGGAGAACGAGAGAGAGAGAAGGGGTGGGAGAGGAGAGATGAGAGAGAGAGATGAGAGAGACTGAGGAGGAGAGAGAGAGAGAGAGAAGAGAGTGATGAGAGGGAGAGAGAGAGTGGAACAGAGGAGAGAGAGAGGGTAAGAGAGAGGAGAGAGAAGAGAGTGGAAGAGAGAGGGAGCGAGAGAGAGTGTGCGGAGAGAGAGAGAGGAGAGATGAGAGAGAGAGAGAGAGGAGAGAGAGAGAGGAGAGAGTAGAAAGATGAGAGAGAGAGGAAGAGGAGTGAGAGGAGAGAGAGATGAGAGAAGAGAGTGACGTAGAGGAGAGAGGAGGAGAGAGAGAGGGAGAGAGAGAGAGAGAGAGCGAGAGAAAGGGTGAGAGATGAGAGAGAGAGGGAAGAAGAGAGAGACGAGGAAGAGAGAGAGAGAGAGAGAGTGAGACAGAGGAGAGAGCAAGAGAGAGAGGAGAGGAGAGTGAGAGGAGAGAGAGAAGAGAGTTCGAAGTGAGAGAGAAGAGAGTGGAGAGGAAGAGAAGAGAGAAAAAGAGGTGATGGAGAGAGAGAGAGAGGAGAGGAGAGGAGAGAGGAGAAAGAGAGAGTGAGAGATAGTGAGTGAGCAGTGAGAGAGAGAGAGAGAAGAGAACTAGAGTAGAGAGATGGAGTGGAGATGAGAGGGGAGAGAGAGAGAGGAGAGAGAGAGTGAGAGAGAGTTGGAGAGCGGAGAGAAAGAGAGAGAGGAGAGGAGAGAGAGGAAGAGAGCGAGAGATGAGGATGGAGAAGGCTGAGAGAGTAGGAAGAGCTGAGACGAGAGAGAAGAAGAAGAGAGATGAGAGGTGAGAGTGGAGAGAGAAGGAGGTAGAGAAAGAGGAGTAGTGAGGAGAGAGAGAGGAGAGAGGAAGAGAGGAGAGAAGAGGGATAGGAGGACGAGGAGGGACGGGAGGATGAGGAAGAGAAGAGGCGGACGAGAGGATGGAGGAGAGAGAGAGCAAAGAGAGAGAGAGTGACTGGAGAGAGTGAGGAGAGAGAGAGAAGTCCGAAGAGTGAGAGAGACGAGAGGAATGAAGAGAGAGAGAGAGAAGAAGATGAGTGAGAGAGGAGGAGAGAGGAGAGAGTACAGGAAGGGGAGAGGAGAGAGAGGAGAGAGAGAGAGAGAGGTGAGATGAGGAATGAGAGAGAGAGGAGATGAGAATAGAGAGAGCAGAGAGAGCAGAGAGAGCGAGAGAAGGACAACGTGAGCGACGAGAGAGAGGAAATAAAGAGAGAGGAAGAGAGAGAGAGCCGAGAGAGAGAGGAGAGAGAGGGAGAGAGACGTGTGTGAGAGAGCAGGAGGGGAGAGAGTTGAGAGTGACAGAGGAGAGAGAGAGAGAAGAGATGAGGAAGAGGAGAGAGTTAAGAGGATAAGAGAAGAGTGAGAGAGGAGAGAGAGAGAAGCAGCAGGGAGAGAGAGGCAAAGGACGTGAAGAGAGAGGAGAGAGAGCAGAGAGAGAGAGTTGTGTGAATGAGAGAGGAAAGAGGAGGAAGAGAGAGAGGCGATGAGGTAGTGAGAGAGAGAGGGAGAGAGAGGATCGAGAGACGAGAGAAGATGAAACGACCGAGAGAGAGAGAGAGGAGAGGAGAGAAAGTGAGAGAGACGAGAGAGAGAGAGTAGAGTAGAGAGCGGCAGAGAAGATGAGCGAGAGTAAATGAGGAGGGGGGGGTGAGAGGAGAGAGAGTGGAAGAGAGAGGAGAGAGTGAAGAGAGAGAGAGAGAGAGAGGACGGGAGATAGAGTTGGGAGAGAGAGGAGAAGAGTAGAGAGAGAGGAGGAGAGGTGAGAGAGAAGTGGAGAGAGAGTGAGAGAGAGAGAGAGAGAGAGGATGAGAGAGAGACGGAGAGAGAAGAGAGAGAGTGTGAGAGAGAGGAGAGAGCAAGGATAAGAGAAGAAGAGAGAGTGGAGCGAGAGAGAGAGAGAGAGAGAGGAGAGAGAGAGAGGGAGAAGAGATGGGTGGGAGTGAGAGGAGAGAGGAGTAGAGAGAGAGAGAGATGAGTAGAGAAGAGAGAGTGAAGAGAGATGAGAAAGAGAGAGAGTGAGTGAGTGGAAGAAGAGAAGAGAAGAGAGAGAGACGGGAGAGAGAGGAGAGTGGAGAGAGATGGAGCAGAAGAGAGAGAGAGGAGCAGAGGATGAGGTGAGAGAGAAGAGGTCGAGCAGATCGGACGAGAGAGAGAGAGAGAAGAGAGAGAGAGGAAGGTTGAGGAGCAGAGAGAGAGGTGGGTGAAGGAGAGAGAGAGAGAGAGATGAGAGTGAGTGAGGAGAGTGAGTGTGAGAGAGAGAGAGAGTGAGAGATGAGAGTGAGGAGGAGGAGAGAAGAGGAGATGAGGAAGAGCAGAGAGCGAGAGACAGCAGAGAGAGAAGAGTGAGAGAGTGAGAAGAGAGTGATGAGAGGAAGGAGAGAGAGAAGGAGAGGTTGAGAGGAGAGTGGATGAGAAGAGAGAGACGCGAGAGAGAGAGAGTGTTGAGGAGTGAGAAGGTGCGTGGTGAGAGAGAAGAGAGGGAGAGAGAGAGGTGGGAGAAGAGGGAGTAGAGAGAGGAGAGCGAGAGCAAGAGAGAAGAGAGAGAGAGGGGGAGCGAGAGAGAGAGAGAGAGAGAGGGGGGAGAGAGGAGAGGAGAGTGAGGAGTGAGAGACGAGAGAGAGAGAGAGAGAGAGAGTGAGTAGAGAGAGAGAGAGCGTGTGTCCGCAGGAGGTGAGGGTGCGAAGGGAGGCGAGTGAGGACGATTTCCGAGTCGAAACAACACCAGAGACAGAGTACAGCACGGAGAGAGCGGAGAGAATGTGAGTCGAGAGAGTGAGAATAGAGTGAGAGAGAGTGAGGAGGAGAGAGAGAGAGGTAAGAGAGCAGCAAGGCCGAAGAAAGAGAGGAGAAGAGTGATGAGAGAGACGTGAAGGAGAGAGAGAGAGAGAGAGAAGAGAGAGATGAGAATAGAAGTGGAGAGAAAGAGAAAAGGAGGAGAGAGAGAGAGAGTGAGAGAGAGGAGAGTGAGAGAGATGAGAGAGAGAGAGATTGGCGGAGACGAGTGGAGAGAGAGAGAGAGGAGAGAGAGAGAGAGAGTGAGAGAGAGAGGAGAAGTAGGTGTGACGAGAGAGAACGACGGAGGTGAGAGAGATGATGAGGAGGGAGAGAAGCGAGGTGAGGAGGGAGAAGTAGGAGAGAGAGAGAGAGAGAGAGAGAGATGTGAAGAGGGGGGATAGGGGGTGGTGGGGGGGTGGGGGAAGGAGGGGGGGAGGGTTATTTCGGAGAGGGGGGATCGCCCAGGGGCGGGAATGAGAAGAACCAGTGGGAGCCGGGGGGTCGAGAAGAGGGGAGGAACTAGGTCGGAGGGAGAAGAAGGTGAAAAGATTAAATGGCATGAAGAAAACGAAGGTGCGGTGGCGGGGTATGGGGGGCTGTAGCAATCGGGCGGGGGGGCGGGAGTACCGCAGGGGCAGGCGGGGGCAGTAAAAGCTAGTCGACGGGCGGCGAGAGGATGAGATGAGACATGTATTGAGGGCGGACGGGGGCGGGTAGAGGACCGAGAGATCACCGGGCATGCGGAGGGCAACCACCATTTTCTGGGAGTAAGAGGTGTTAGGATGTAGGGGGTCCAGAGCGAAGAGAGGACGCAAAGGCGAAGGGCGGGCCGAGGTAGGAGGAAGAGTAGCGTAAGATGCTTTGGAATAGTTAAGGAGAGGAGATGGTGTTGGGAGAAAGGAGAGACACTGGATGGGGGCGGGGGAAAGGTGCAAGGTGTCGGTGGGATCGCGAGAGCAGAGATGTGAGAGGGAGAGGGGGTGAGGCTAATAGACGCAGTGTCGGGGGGGGGCAGAAACACGGAGGAGTTGAGGGTGGAAGTTAGAGAGAGTGAGAGAGGAGAGCGAGCAGAAGAGAGAGGTCGAGAAGAGAGAGAGGAGAGACGAGAGAGAGAGAGAGAGAGGAGGAGAGTAGAGAGGTAGCAGAGTGAAGGGAAGAGAGAGGAGTGAGAGAGAGAGAGAGAGAGAGAGAGAGTGAGAGTAGAGTGAGAGAGAGAGGAGGAGAGGAGAGAGGTGTGTGAGCGAAGGAGTGTGTGTAGTGAGGCTGAGGAGGAGAGTGAGATGTGTGAGGAGAGAAGTGAGGAGAGAGAGAGAGAGGAAAAGAGGAGTTGAGAGGAGAGAGGAGTGAGAGAGAGAGAGGATGATGAGTGAGAGGAGGAGAGAGAGGGAGAGTGTGTGAGTAGGTGAGACAAGATGAGAAGAGAGGAGAGAGAGCAGAAGAGAGCGAAGAGAGAGAGAGAGAGAGGACGAGACGGAGAGAGAGAGCGGAGTGGAATGAGTAGCGAGAGAGAAGAGGAGAGCAGAGAGCAGAGAATGCAAGAGGAGAGAGAGAGAGCATCGAGTGAGTGAGAGTAGGAAGAGGAGAGAGGGAGAAGAGATAGAGCGAGAGAGGAGAGGGGAAGCTTGAGAGAGAGAGAGGAGAGAGAGCGAGGATGGAGTGACTGGGTGCGGAGAGGTGGAGGAGTGAGGAGATGAGAGATCGAGAGACTGAAGAAGATGGAGTGGAGAGATGAGTGACGAGGATGAGTGTTGTGTGGAGGGGGCAGTAGAGATAGAAAGATAGGAGTAGACGAAGGAGTGAGAGAGAGAGAAGTGAGGAGAGGGAAGTGCAGGAGAGAGGCGAGAGAGAGAGAGAGAGAGAGAGAGGGGAGAGAGGGGCGATGAGAGAGCGAGTGAGAGGAGAAGAGAGGGGTGAGAGAGAGAGGGAGGTGATGAGAGAGAGAGAGAAGAGCCTAGAGAGAGAGAGTGGAGAGTGGAGAGAGCGAGAGAAGAGAGAGAGAGGAGAGAGAGAGAGTGGAGTGAGGGGGAGAGCGGTGAAGGGAGAGAGAGAGAGGAGTGGAAGAGAGAGAGAGTGAAGACCTGGAGAGGAGGGGTGCAGAGGGGAGAGAGAGCAGAGTGTGAGGAACGAGAGAGAGAGATGATAGAGAGAGAGAGAGAGAGGAGGAGGGAGAGAAAGAGGAGAGGGGAGAGCGAGAGAGAGAGAGAGAGGGAGAGAGAGAGAGTGAGGAGAGAGAGAGAGAGAGGAGAGACGAGACGAGAGAGAATGAGGAGATGGAGGAGAGAGGAGAGGAGCAGAGACGAGAAGGAGGAGAGTAGCGAGCGCGAGAGAGAGGAGAGAGAGGAGAAGGAGAGAAAGAGAAGGAGAGAGATAGAGGAAGAGAGAGTGAGAGAGAGAGAGAGAGTGAGTGAGAGGGATGAGAGAGAGGTGAGAGAGGAGAGAGAGAGCAGAAAAAGGAGGAGAGAGAGAGAGAGTGAGGAGAGAGTTGACGAGAGTGAGAGTGAGAGAGAGTGTGAGAGAGAGGGAGAGAGTGAGGAGTGGGAGTGATGAGAGAGGAGAGAGAGTGAGAGGAGAGATAGAGAGAGAGTGGAGGAGAGTGTGAGGATGAGAGAGAGGAGGTGAGACGAGATAGTGTGCAAGGAGAGAGATAGAGATAGAGAGCGAGAGAGAGAGAGAGAGAGAGAGGAGAGCGCGTGAGAGAGTGGAGGAGAGAGAGGAGATGAGAGTGAGAGTGAGGATGAGAGGAGATGGGAGAAGAGGAGGAGAGAGAGAGGTGGAGAGAGAGAAGAGAGAGAGAGAAGAGAAGGAGAGATGAGAGAGATGAAGAGTGTGAGAGAGATAGAGAGGGAAGAGAGAGAGGAGTGGAGTGTGAGTGAGAGAGAGAGGAAGGAGAGAGAGAAGAGAGGATTTGGAGAGTGAGAGAGAGTGAGGAGATGAAGAGTGAGAGAGAGAGAGTAGAAAGAGAGGAGAGAGAGACAGAGAGTGAAAAGGAGAGAGAGAACGAGCGAGATGAAGAGGACGATGAGGAACGAGAGAGTGAGAGAGAGGAGAGGGTAGTGAGTGAGAGTGTGCGTGAGAGAGAGAGGATGTAAGAGGAGAGAGTGAGAGAAGTTGCGAGGATGAGAGAGAGGCGAGAGAGAGAGGTGGAGAGAGATGAGAGAGAGAGAGAGAGATGGAGAGGAGAGGGAGGAGAGAGGATGGGAGGGAGAGGCTGCGTTAGGAGAGAGGAGAGAGGAGAGAGGGAGTGAGAGACGAGAGAGAGAGAGAGACGAGATAGAGTGGAAGAGAGAGAGGAGAGAGTGAGAGAAGGGGAGAGAGAGTGAGAGAGGAGGGAGAGGAGGAGGTGAGTAGAGGATAGGGAGAGAGAGAGAGAGGTCGTGGAGAGTGAGAGATGTGAGAGAGAGAGAGAGAGGAGAGAGAGGAGAGAGGAGAGAGAAGGAGTGGAGTGTGGAGAGAGGTGTAATGAGAGAGTGCGTGAGAGAGAGAGAGAGAGTGATCTGAGAGAGATTGTGAGAGAGGATTAGATGGGGATGAGAGAGAGAGAGAGAGAGAGAGAGTGGAGACTTGTGGGTGTTCGTGCGACATCGTAGGCATTTGCTGGTTGCGTTCATAGTTATAAACAAAATCCATTCATACTGTATTTTATTCTGCAAATATTAGATTGGCGTCGAAAATACACTATCTATATGTTTACCAATACTTACGGGGGAGCTTTTGAATTGGGAAGATAGGCCTAATGACGCCTCGCGAGCTGAATGAATTCTCTGGAAACCCTAGATCCTCTAGATCCCTTTGCATAACTAGTCCCTTACATGAAGCGTGGGTTGCTGTCATACTGAAGGGCAAATTCCCATTGGCTTGATTGTAAACACGTTCCAAATGAGCATAACCTCCGTCTATACCTATACGAGCCATACTGAGTCTGGCGGGAACCTTCACACTTGCCAGCTTTCTAAACTTAGTTTTCGTATGTCGAGATTTTCAGTTGCGTTAGTGACTCTTGGCTTCGGTCGGTCGGTGGGGTGACTCCTCCAGGCCTTTCACACTTTCTGTTTCTCTAACTCTCATTAAGCCCGAATAACAACTTGCTTAGAATGTTTGAACGCTGCTTACACCAAACATGAACTCATTTTATGTACTAATAAACTGTATAAAACAATTTAGGATTTACGAAGGCCACTGACTGGCTAATGATATATTCGTAATCTAGGGTCCTTGTTTCTATCTGACTTTGGAAAATGATTGCTAGATAACGGGTAAGCAATCACAACTAACATGTATCACGTCCAGAGAGGGACAATACCAATACGTCTGAGACATCTGATTAGTTGATGATGTAAAGTTGGTGCATAAAACGGACACGCAAGACTAAAAGAGCAACGGTAGATAGATACGTAAAATATTTGGCATGTGGGTAGTTCAAATTATTTTATGTTAATGAGGATATACAATGCAATAGCGTGATTAGACAACAGAACCTTAGGGTATTGATAAAGGAAGAAAGACCAAAAATAACAATTCAGTTAATCCGAAATAATGAGAGGATTGGCCGCAAAATGGAAAGGGGGTTTCTGATAGTTGATTTTTTATTTTTATATGAATATATAGATGGGGGGGGGGGGGAAATAAGTTAGCATTTTGTATTTAAGGCCGCTAGTGATGTTATTTAACAAAGATAAGGACACAGAAGCATGAGTGTTTGTATGCACGGAGGCGCGCAAGTTGTTAGGCGGGTGGCAGTGCGGACTGATGAGCGCGATTACCTTCGTAGTTACGAGTGCACTTGAGTTGCTCCGCAAATAAGAACGGACACACAAACACACATACAATCCTGAACACGCGAATTTAATCCTCCCTCCCCATACACACGCGCTTAAGGTTTCGAATGCACTGCTGTGTATAGTCCTCGTATAAAAGCACTATCTTTCTCTCTCTCTCTCGCTCTCTCTCTCTCTCTCTCTCTCTCTCTCTCTCTCTCTCTCTCTCTCTCTCTCTCTCTCTCTCTCTCTCTCTCTCTCTCTCTCTCTCTCTCTCTCTCTCTCTTTACGCAGGGGCGAAAGAACAAAGTAACGCGCCCTGAAACAAATTCATGAGGGCGCTCACAAGTCCACCAGAAACTCACCGACACGCGAGATTTACTTTGAGAATTGCAAATCTATTCCAAAGATAAACATAAGAAATTGCTGTGTGTTCGAATTACAAGAAATACTGTTGCCTTCCATTCGTGGATAGAATTAATTATATTACTCAATTATTTTTGCAACTGCTTTTTATATTCTTTAGGGGTTTCCACTGATTTTTAGATTCAAGAAGACACAGTGACCTTACAGGCACAAGGAAATAGAAATGTGTCTTTTATAGTTGATAACTAATCAGAGTTTTCGTATTCCGAGAAGGTAGAGAAGGTAGCTGCTCTCTGGGTCTTATGCAGCCCTTCCTGACTCCTGCTTTGGGAATTTCCTTCTTCTTGGCCCAGCTGGTGTTGTGCTCATTGCAAATCTTATCGGTGCAGTGTAGTGCTGCAGAGTTCATGATACAGGTTGCGTTCATGTAATTGAAGTTAAATACGACTATAGAAAATAGAAAAATGAGTTGACTGTCTGGAAATACTCTGTTACAGTGCTTGCGACTACTAACAGTTCCGTTATATAGGAAGGTTGTCAGTGATATGCTGAATCTAGTTGTCTTGTTGCGGGGGAGAAGCAGACCTGTTGTCCTAGACGTTTATTTCTCGGTACGAAGGCATTCTAGTCCTGATTTTGATATCTGAATAAAGGGCATTCTTTATATATACTAGATGAGAAGATATTTGAAATTATTTTGGACATCGCCACAGTTTGCTACTGTCCTTAGATGTATATCTGATGATGTTAACTTTCTGGATTCTTCGGCGCTCCAACTAACCTTCAGCAAAAGGGACCCAATTCAGCGAAATCTCAGTTTCCGGCCCCGCACACCCTCAGTGAATCATGGCCGAAGAAGCGGCTCTCAGCCGGAGACTCAGGAACGAGATCGGGCTCCGGAGGACGTTTCAGGGCGACCGGATCATCCATTACTGATACTCGCGCCGAGTGTCATGTCCAGAGTCACCCTCGCCGTATCAGATGCTCGCCAGGGAACCCAGGCATGATCGGCATGGGGAATATTAGCGTTTACCTCTACATGGTTCTTATTTCAGATTTTTGGTGCATAAAACAAAACAAATGAAAAAGATAGATAAACTGATAGATAGATAGAAAGATGGATAGCTTAGAGATTAGCTAGATAGTTATGGATAGAATAGATAGATTAGATTAGAGAAGGCGAGACGTGAGAGTATTGAGGAGCAGGAGAGCGGATAGAGAGAGAGAGAGAGCCGGAGCGCGAGCAGAGGAGGATGGAGATAGGGTGTTATATATGTATATACATGCATACCATACATTATTACATACATACATTTTTTTTTACATATATATATATAGCTTTATATATATATATATATATATATATATATATATATATATATGTATATATATTTGTGTACACACACGCGCACATCTACGTGACAGTTGTCTGCCAGTGCCTCAGCGAGACAGCAATTGAGCGTCAGCGCCGATACCGGAGCTGCCCGGCCGCAGGAGTTACGTCGCCCTGGATATATGTGCCCGTCTCCATGCGACAAGATCTGTCTTCACGGTTGAGCGAGAGATTGTTGGGGAGAATGCTAGAGGACGCAGAGGGCGAGCGCCATAAATTGGGGCTTAGGGATCGAGTGCAGAAAGGAGGGTAAAAAGGGGGTGATTGGGAGAGGGAAATGTTGTTCATCATATTCCCTAATATTCTTGTACATACTTTCTCTCCGGCTCTCCTCCCTCTCCCTTTCTCTCTGCCTGTATACAGGCTTCGGTTATTGCAATTACCTATCTATTTCAAATTACCTGTCTATCTGTTTAGTCATTCTTCCTTATTGCTGTCATCGATCTCTTTCCCGCTAAGACCTCCCTTCATTTTCTCTCACATTCTCACTCACAAAATGCCAGTTTCCTTCTGCTCAGTTTTTTCTCTTTTCTGTCATATTTTCAGGTAGGCTTGCTTTACACTCTTCTCCTTTATTTCCCACCATCTGCTCTCCTAATCTTTCTACTTTCCTCTTTCTCCGGTATGCTCCATTCACTCTGTCCCAGATCTCTCGCGCACTCTCGTTTCCTTTATTTTTATCTCTTGCCTCTTCTTCCCAAACTCATCTGGGATGTTTTCCTCTTTCTATCCTTGCCTCAGCCTAACCCTCCTTTTGCCTTTCCTTTCCATCTCTCTCCTTTTTTACACCCATCCTTTACTTTACCCTCCTTCTCCCCTCCTCCTTTTCTCTCTCTCTGTACTTATTTTTACCACTCACCTCTTCCTCTACCTCTCCTTTACCCATTGCCTCCCTTCTGTCTCCTTCCCCTCACCTGCTCGACAATTTGCTCCTCTTCATCTCAGCTCCAACTCAGTCTCCTCTTCTCTCCACTACCCTTTCTGTATTTCCTTCTCCCTCCTCCAATGCCCCCTTTCCATCTTTCTCTTTCCTTGCTCCCCTCCTGCAATACCCCATGTCCATCTTTCTTCTTCCTTTCTTCCCTCCTTTATGCCCTCTTTCCGAATATCTCCTTCTCTGCACCTGCCCCTCCTCTTAACTTCTCCTCTTTCATGCCTGCGCCCATATCCTTCACATAACATACCAGGAGGGGACTCCTTACATGGATTGATACACTGATCGAAATTTGTTGTCTATTTGGTCTTCATTGTGCGTCTAGGCAATATATCTAACAAAAGTTTAACGAGGCTAAAGGATAGAGGTTTAGAACTACTCCAAAGTGTGGCTTCAATCCGGCGCTCAAACGGAATCATCCCTTATACTTTTACTCAGAA
>NW_028234420.1:21198565-21208565 GCF_977035675.1 Penaeus japonicus
ACCATATTGGTTTTCCGGGATTTCCAGGATCAATTTTCTCTGTACTCTCTGGAGGACTATTTTCAGTAGAACTTTGATTGTGTGGCTCATCAGACTCATAGTTCGGTGGTTACTGCAGTCAATTGTACCAGGAATTTTTGGTAGTGCAACAAAGACCGACTTGAGCATTTCCTCTGGTAGAGTTCCAAATTCGTATATCTTCTTGGTGATTGACCACACAAGATCGACTCCTTCCTCTCCTAGTGTGACAAGCATCTCCACTGGTATCTCGTCTGGTCTTGCTGCTTTGTTTGTCTTCATATTTTTCAGTGTCCAGCGTACCTCATCTTTCAATGTCCTGGGGCCAGTTACCGCTGTTTCTAGAATTATGTCTTCTTCCTCCTTATTGTTGTAGAAAAGTTCTTGAAGATATTCTTTCCACCGTTCAGCCACATCCTTGGGGTCTTGTAGGACCACAGTGTGCCGTCAGCTGCTCTGATGCATTTTGAAACTGGGGCAGATCGTATACCAGATATTTTCTTGATTCGTTTGAACATTTCCCTGGGATTCATGGGGAGACGTATTACCTCTTGACACTGCCTCTTTGGCTTTTGTACATTTCTTTTTAATTTCTCTGTTGACTAGATTGTATTGCACTTGATTCTGTTTTAAATGCCTTCGGTGGTCCATCAGATCTTTGATCTCCTGCGTGATACATAGGGATGACTGAGATGACTTTGGGTCCACTTTTGGGATGTGTTATTCAGCGGCCCGTTTGATAGTTGATGTCATGGCATTCCAATTGGATTCGACGTCTAAATTGTCTAGCACTGCCATGTTGAGGGTGACTGCTTTGAAATTATTTCTGATTTCAGTTGATGTTTTGAGACTGTCTAGGTCAAACTGCCAGGTTAGGTTTTTGGATTCGTTTGAGCGATAGCTGAAACTGCATGATGACTGGGTTGTGATCAGAGTTTGCGTCAGCACCTGGATAGGACTTCACTGCATTTCTAAACCTGCTGTTGATGAGGATAAAATCTATCTGGTTTCTTCTGGTTTCGTCCACGTGTACCTCCTTCGGGGATCGACTTGGAACCACGTATTTGTGATTATCATGTCCTTGTCTCTGCACCAGTCTACTAGTTTGTCTCCTCTATCGTTTCTCTCCCCCAAACCGTGGGGACCGATGATCTTGCCTTCCCTTTACGATCCGACTTTAGCATTCCAATCTCCTATAATGGTGATTTCGTTCGATCTGCATGTGAAGTAGACTTCTAGGTCATGATAGAAGTGATCTATAGCTTTATCGTCTTCCTCCAACGTTGGAATATAGTTTACCATGATGTTGAGATTGAAAGGGCTTGCTTTGAGAGTGACATGCATTACCCTGTCGCATTTGGGCCAAAAAGAGATAACAGAGTTGCCGAAATGCTTGTTTAGGATCAAACCAACTCCATGCTGATGTCCAGCACCTCTGGAGTAGAAGATACATTTCTGTTCTTTGTATATCTCTCCTGCTCCTGGCCACCTTACTTCACATACAACCAAACATTGTATGTCCATCCTATCCATTTCGATGATGACATTGTCCAGTTTACCTGCTTGAAACAACGTGCGTACATACCATACGTCAATCTGGGACATCCGTAACTGCAGACGTTTAGCTGTTGTTGCGTTCGTGGTTACTGAATGACAGTCACGGGAACCCCATGACCTGCTGTTATTGTAAATCCCGTTACCGTGCCTTACATCCCGATTTTGGTCTGGGTTTACGCAGTTTTGGTTGGTAATTGATTGGTTTCTCTGCATTCAGGTTGTCTGGGCCAGATACTGGGGTGGGTGGCCATGCTCCTTCCCCAGGGAGAGTGTCAGCAAGAGGGTCCATCATATTGGCTGTATAATTTTTCCTCCCAGCAGTGGCGCCAGGGGCTTCTGACTTGTGATGTCCTCCACGACTACATGTATATATATGTATATGTATATATATATATATATATATATATATATATATATATATATATATATATATATATATATATATGAGTATACACACACACACACACACACACACACACACACATATATATATATATATATATATATATATATATATATATATATATACACATATATACATATATATGTGTGTATATATACATATACACACACACACACACACAATATATATATATATATATATATATATATATATATATATATTTATATATATATGTATATATACATATACTCATATATATACATACACACATATCTATCTATCTATCTGTATAGATATGGATAGATAGATAGATAGGTATATAGATTTGCAGAAGTGACATATATATGTTTAAGATCTTTCAATGATTTCTTGGTGAACCATCTCTGTGATAAAGATTTTCTGTGTTTGTACAACATTGGGATTTAGGTGTGTACATAGAATTATAATCAGTGAATCGGCCTTTACACGTTTCACCTCACTTGTGATGTTATATCTATAGAGCATTTATCATAGAAGAGAAAAAATGTATCTCGTAGATATAATGATGAGTATATTACGCGGGTGTCTTCCTCGCAGATAAGCGAATGACGTCATGGCGCGACGAAAGCCACGCCAGCGCTCGCCTCGCCCGACCGCCCCTCTCCCACGACCCCTTCGTCTACTGCGTTCATTAACTACACCTAGTTTGGGGTCCGGCCTAATCGGGGCTGAAACTTATTAATTCACGATCGTGGATTATGAAGGAGAGAAAACCTTCGCCATTAAAATCTGCTTCGTGTGCATAAAGTTCTTGGATTTTTTTATGTTGAGATCAGAACCCGAGCAAGAAGAGTCGATGGTAAGAATATATTACTACATCTTTTTTTTCTTTTCCAAAATTCAATTCTAATTTCAGTCACACTAATTTCAAGGAGACAATGCGATATCAGCAAATCAAATGCAGAAAACGTCTGATCTATTTGCATCATACATCACGCCTTTAAAGGGCACCTAATGTAAAAGATGAAAAAGCAAAAGCATGAGATAATCTGTGGTTATGATCGACTCTAATTTAATTGAGATAACAAGCAAAAAATTAGAAGATGCGACTGGAGAATAACAAAGGGTAAAAAGTGCACAATCACCGCCTATATTCTCCGATAATTAACGGCCGCCTCCACCCCCCCCCTCGCCTAGGTTCCCTGGCGGGTGTTAGTGTGCTCTGCAAATTTGTTAGGGACTTTGTTGAATAACAAGGAAAAGGGCTTTGCTATTCGATGGGTCAAATATTTCTAATCATATACAGGCACATGCACATATGTGTGTGTGTGTGTGTGTGTGTGTATGTGTGTGTGTGTGTGTGTGTGTGTGTGTGTGTGTGTGTGTGTGTGTGTGTGTGTGTGTGTGTGTGTGTGTGTGTGTATTTATGTATGTATGTATGTATGTGCATGTATGTATGTATGTATGTATAAATAAATGTACGCATAGGAATTAAACCATCAGCCTAACAGATATATCTTGGAAATCATACCAATACTTAACACGTTGTCGGTGGAGTATTTGACGAGACATCGCGCTTAAACTGTATTTATGACGTTACTTTTAACCAGGAGCACATAATTAGGTTTTCTTGAGTTACGATAATTATGGAAAAGCTTTTCCCATTCAGAAATGCAAATACCCTCTTGCTCCTGCGGTTCCATTATTACTTACGTGCAAATTATCATGATAGTTACAAGCTACCTGAAGCTACCTGAGAAGCAGCAGGGCAGCGACCCATGCGAGAGAATGGGCCAATCACAGCCCTGATCTTCGTGAGTGCGTGTTCTGGTTGGCCAAAGCGTCGGGATCCTTTAGTGCCGGGCCTTTTCTTGCGTCCCTCATTCATTCCTATAATTGCACGAACATTCACGGTGTATAATTCCGAGTCAGATTAAGAAGCTTAGAACATTTGCTCTGGATCACAGCAAAGCGAATTAGATTATTTATGTCGCAAGGGAGTGAACAAAAGCCCATCGCATGAAACTAAACGCACAATAGAGGCAGAAAATAGTGTAGCCAAAACAAAGGTATACAATAAACGAGAGGATTCTGGGCGGGGACAGGCTTGACAAAACAATTGAAAACTTATGAAAATTAGGAGACGTTGTAGCAACTTAACACTCCATATCTTTAAGAATCTTTCTCTTTCACTCCTTTGTTCTATTGGGCAATTTGCAAGGTGGTAGGAAATTATATTTTTCCTCTAATTAGCTTACCATTATAATCTTTACGTTGAATGCATATAAGATGTGTGGATAAATTATTTTGTCTTAACAGTTGGGAAATATAATGATTTGCGATGGTGCGATGTAATATGCGCAGTAATGTTTCTCCATAGCGAGAACACAAAACCACGAGGATGAACAGCTAAACATTATTATCATATTAAAACATTATGAAAAAATCAACATCAACATAGCCAGACCAGTACATTGATTCATAAGTAGGCTAATTAAACTCGCATTTGACGATGTGATAGTGATGATAACAGTAATAATGATAATGATATTGATAATGGAAATAGTAATGATAATGATGATAATAATGATAATGAAAATAATGATACCGATAATAACGATAAAGTTGATAATGATAATCATAATGATGAAGATAAAAGCAACAACATTGTTAATAAAAATAATAATAATAATGATAATAATAACAACAATAATAATCATTGTAATTATGATGATGATAATGATAATGATAATAGTGATAATAATAATAAGGATAATGGTAACAATAATGATCATAGCAATACAGATAACAAGGATGATAATGAAAGTGTCGGTAATGATGAAAACAACAACACATAATAATAATAGTGATAATGATAAAAGTTATAACAATAGCAACATAAAAAACAATCATAATGATAATGATGATAATGGTAATAATGATAGTAGTCTTAGTAATAGTTATGATTGTCGTAATAATAATGATAACAATATAAATAATAGCAACAATACTATTACTACTGCTATCACAACTTATGTTAATGACAATACTAACAGTGATGATGATAGTGATAATGATAATAAGAATAATGATGAAAGTAATGATAATAATTATAATAATAATGATAATATTGATAATGATAAAGGTGATAATAAATAAAGCTTATAATGATATTCATAATAAGGATGATTATAACAGTAATGATAATACTGACAATAATTCCAATAATGATAATGATGATGATGGTAATAATAATGATAATAGATATAATAATAATAATAGTAGTAGTAGTAGTAGTAGTAATGATAATATTGATAACAATAATGACAATGATAATAATGAAAATAACATTGATGATAATGATGATAATGACATTGATATTACCAATAATAATAGATGATAATAATGATAACAGAAATGGTAATAATAATAATAACAATATTGATTATAATAGTATTAATAAGTATTACCATCATCATTAGTACTATTACTGTGACCAACATCAATGTCTTTCTTATCATCACTGTTATCATCATTGTTTTTTTTTAAGTTATTATTAGTGTTGTTGGTATTATCATTATATAATTGTTTTCGTTTTATTATGCCATCATAATAATGGCAATAGTAATTGAAATACTAATGTTAGCGAATTACATGCAATAATTTCGACATCTTTCTCATCTTATCTATCCCTAGCTTAATGTTTAGAGTATTTGATAGTGTTGTCCAATAAGTAGGGAGTATTCGCGCGTATCAGGAAACCAGCTTGTGGGGAGATAACCAATGGGGCATGTAAGCACGAACAGTCATTTTGAATGTGAAAGACTGATGAAATTATTCAGTCAACAGCACTGTAAAAATCAAGATGCCACGCAATTAACAAACATAAATTTAATAATTTTCCATCTATGAAACCAAATAAATGCACATATAAACATCAAGGTCCGCCAGTTCAGTTAAAACAACACTAGTATGATTAAACTTTCAAGATTCTAACATAAAAGTCCATTGCAAATCATAAAAGTAAGTCCATGGACTTTTAGGACTTTAATTGAACTTTCGATTATGGCCAAAATATCCACATCTTAAGATTTCTAACGACAGACGTTGTTGAGATTGGGTCTTAAGAATATAGATGCAGAGGTATATCTAATGCAATAAATATTTCTTTAATACAGCAAATGTAAGATGTGATGAAACAGTATATAAGTCTTTTTTTCTCTTGTATTAGGTGAATTTGTATCTACAATCTAATTTATGAAGTTTTGTCCTGCAAGTATACTCATTGCTGCATTTTTTTTCCATCATCCACATGAAATGTTACTTTCTTATTCAGGAAGGGATTGTAATCTCGTATGCTTAGAAAATCAGAAATACAGAATATAAGATTTCACAAAGGAAATCAACACACACCTCCCTGCTCCTGCCGACCTGTAAGACGCCGGGGGAGGGCAGGGAGGGAGAATCAGTGAGGGTGGGTTGGGGAGGGGGGAGGGGGGGGCAGTCGACGAACAACCAAAGCTCACATGTTATATCTTTCTTTCTGTTATTTTCTTCGTTTTCATGGTGGTCCCGGAATGAACCCCGAGTCGTGTATATGGGGCGCTCCAACGTGCGATCGTGAGCTGTATGGTCACTTAGCTATCATTACTCGGGGGGAGAGGTCGAAGATATTTCAGTGATGGGGGGGGGGGGAGCTATCGATTCCGCTGTTGGGTTATTACAGCCATGATCGTTTCTTCATCCGCGCTCACCTCGAGGTTATCTTTTCGCAGGTTTCCTACTGAAGGTTATCATGTTTTCGCGTTGGCTCTGGCTCCTTGCACAGGAGATTAAAATCAAACAAAAAGAGACAAAGAAAGAAAGAAAAACATGTCAAGAGCAAGAAGGAGTGACCCCCTCAAAAAAAAAAAAAAAAAAAAAAAAAGTGCATGAAGGTAGGGAAAGGAAAGGAGAAACCGAATAGCAGAAATACACCCACCAACACATGCACGCGTCCGAGAGGGAAAGCATAAGAACCAAGAAACATTAAAAACGAGGACAGTCAAGGAGAAAGGCTCGGAGAAGATGAGAAATATTTCCGCCTCCCAGATTCCATGCCGATCCCGGGCACGCACGCGAATGAGCTCCCAAAAGCTCGCTGTGATGGAGAGACCTACAGCAAGTACCCGTGATGAGCTCATGCGGTCACGATCAGCACATGCAAACAAGTCATCACAGCTTCAATCTGCAACCACCCTGCAATGTGAGCGAAGGAATGAAGGATGGGGCCTGGAAGTCGTTGTCGGTCCGGCGTGCCAACGGCTTTGACGGCAGATATTTTGGTGGGCGTAAGGGATTAGAGGAACGACCAAAGGATCACGCCGTTGAAAACCCGCGCAACATCATGTTCATTGGTGCATGTTAGGCCTACTCGTCCGCAAAGGCAATTATCCCACCACCGCCACAATAAGCAAAGCTTGATGATAATAAAGGCATTAACGGCGATGTTGATGACTATGCACATGATAACGATTTTCATAATGATAATAAATGATGATGATGAAGATGAATACTTCTAAGAACAGTTACAGGATAAGTAATAACAATGGCGAAAAACAAATGTTGTGGCTAAAAAAACACACACACACATACACCCCCCCCCCGCATAAACACTCACTCACACACACACACACACACACACACTAACACACACGCACGCACGCACACACACTCAAACAAACAAAAGCAACAAAACAAGAAAACATAAAAGTAAAACCTAGAATGTCCCCAATTGACTAACACGGGTAATAATAATGCCAAAAGCGGTAGCGACTCGCCCTCCTGGAATGAATGAAGCGATCTTCGGTCCCCTACGGCGCCCTCAAGGTTTGGTCAGACCTGTGTCAGCAACGACTGTAAAATCTAAGGGGGGAACTACCCATATTTTCTGTCAATGACAACGTTCCTATTAGAGCGCTCGCCCTTGGAAACGCTGGGAATGCATATGAATGCTATCCTGATAGACATCATATACTCTTAAAGGAAATCTAGAGAGTGTATGTGAATGCTATAAATACTATGCTGATGATTCGCACACTATGAAAAGAAATGTTGAGAATAAACTTGAATGCCCATGAAGCTTTGAAAGTCTATATGCATTGTTCAGGCAGATTGTACCTGTATTTGATATAAGGGTAATATTTTGTAACATCACGGCTGCAGGAGAGTTAATGATTAGATCAGTGCTGCACAAAAATTCCACCTAATATGTCAAATTTTGTGACCCACAAAATGCTCTTCAAGTATTGAATTCTCTTGCAAAGGGTAAATCAATGTTGTAAAGCATATTAGGTTAAATGTCCATCGCGCATTGGGACGTATTTTTATGACACTGATCTTGGCCGACCACTTGATAAATTTCAAAGACTCTTACCTAAAACTGTAGTATAAAAACTTTGATTAATTTGCAGACTGAAATACTCCCATGGCTCACATAAGACTTGACCTATGAAGTGTTAGAAAAAGTCTTGGTTACTGCTTTTATTGAGAACCTGGCAGTACGGTCGTGGAACTGTCTAACCACTTAATCTCCTCCGATACATTAGAATTTTATAAACTGGAATATATATACAATGGAGTCGCCGAAATCATCCTCAGTTCTGTGGCAACTAGACATTCCTTGTACACAAATGAGACCATTATATATTTTATCATCGGCATCTCAACTTACTAAACCCAGACCTCAAGATTTTTTCAGGGCATTTAAGTGCTTCTGTAGCTAAACATCTTAAGCATTTGGAGAGTTATATGACTACTGCACTTCTAGATCGCTACAGTCGGCAGAATCATCGAGTTCAGGTGTATGACACTTTTTTAGAAATTTATTTACCCAAAATGTTGTTATTTTCGTAAGTGGGGGCTCAGTGGCATGGTCAGGCTGACACAAAACTTGAACATAATAATGGCTCAAAAATTCTTAGAGTTTGGGTGAGGCTTGAATAAATACTATAGGAAGTTCTACATGCAGGAGTGGTGTTACGTAACGACTCTTATTCCTTTGAAATGTTGATATTTAATAATAATGATCATATTCTTAACCATAACGGTCGATATAAGGGTGATGATAATGAAGTAATTTTGATGACAAAATTGAATATGATGGCAATGATAATGGTAATAAAGACAATCAGTCTATGTATAAGTCATTTGTTTTTATGTCAAAGTAATTCCAGGCGAGTCCGTGGTTTTACCAGAGGCAATCGGTTGACGTAATATATAGTCTGACCCCTGGCCATTAGGATTATGGTATGGCGTGGATATATAGAGATATATTCTAGCAATGGAATCACGTGTATGTGTGAGTTTTAATATCTATTTTCCTATTTGCGGGACTTCGAAACAGATAAAGAAAGGATGATGCTGTACTGCCTTAGTGTTGTGTAACTTGACCAATATGAACTATTTTTTTGCATGGAATCTGCTCGACAAACTATGTACTTGATATTCTCAAAATGCCCGTTTTATGCATCGAACTAACCTCTTGCCGTATTTTGTTTTGTTTCGCTTGTATAAAAGACCGTATTCAATTTTGCGATACCGGATGTTCGGCCTGAGAAAAAGTGCAAATTGCATTTCCGTGAGAAGCAAGGATATCGAGACACTGCTGTGGAATGATTTAGAGGATGTGTTCCAGCGATTCTCGAGAGCTCATTAATCACAGGTAAATGACATGTTATATATATAAATGAAATGTTTATAGCTTGTAATTCTGATGTTCATTACACTATTCTGGCCTGTCATTCATTTTCTTCCCTTACTTAAGATATTTTTTCTTCAGTTCTCTTCCCTTGAAGGCACAAAGGGTACACCATAAGCACCCAGGGGGTAATTTTCTTGAAGCCATTTAGGCATAACGAGACTCGAGTTCCTCTCATATGCTTTTCTCGTCGCTTATTTCGTCAAGCTGAAGGCAGGCAGGCTCTCCTCCATAGGCACAGGTAGAGCCATATATAACATCTAGGTGGCCTACACCACACCATATACACAGCATCTTCCCACAAA
>NW_028234420.1:21228565-21231065 GCF_977035675.1 Penaeus japonicus
GCTTTATCACCATCATCATCATAAACATGATCATTATTATCATCAACATCATCATGATATTAATAATAATCTTTACCATCATTTCCTTCATCATAATAATTATCATAGTCATCATCTCTATTATCATACTCCTCCTCCTCATCATCATTATCATTATTATTACCATCATTAGTATTATCATCACCATTATTATTCCTACTGTTATCATTATGGCTATAGTATCAATCACATAATGATCATGATGATTATGATAACGGCGAATCTGTGATGAATGGGGGATAGAAAGGACGGCACTGATGATGGCATATGAAAAGGAGGATGGAAATAACCAGTGCAGAATGAGGTCCTCGGATGAGCCGTGTGGGTCGCAATTGCATTTTGCTTTGGCAATGAGCCTTCTGAGAAAACCTTACTGCGGTAATCAAGCTGTACGAATGAAATACACACTATGCTTCTTTTCACCACTGGAACAGGGAAATTCCGTCCCGAAATCCTCGATAAACAGTAATTACGAAACACAGTCATGAGTAGAATCTGGTCAGTGATCGGGGTCCATTCCCGACCAGTGGTCATGGCAGCCTCCATCGGGAAGCACGAGGAGAGGCAGCAGGAGCTGGGACAGGACCCAACACGCTGCCAGACACACGACTCACGCTGGTATTCTTTATCACCTGAACCGTCATAATTCACACTTTAACGTATATCTGCTTTACGCCGAGGTGTGCTAATAGCTACGCCCGCCCTTATCGTTGCT
Organism: Penaeus japonicus; assembly: GCF_977035675.1. NCBI lineage: Eukaryota > Metazoa > Arthropoda > Malacostraca > Decapoda > Penaeidae > Penaeus > Penaeus japonicus. The sequence continues at coordinate 21,229,320 of NW_028234420.1, forward strand.
GGAATCTCCCTCTGAGCAACTTATGGTTTCTGAGTGAAAATCCGCGGGCGGAGAGACTCCCTCCTTATCGCTGGTGTAAACACGTCGCTTAATGACTCGTGATGGCGGGATTTGGATCCGGAGATCTTCTTTGTTTCTGACTCTGCAGATTTCAGAAAGGCAGCTTTTCCATTTTTTAATGGACGTCCGAAACAGTGAGCTATCAGTGTATGACCCTCTCAGATACATATTAAGCCTTTCTTGCTGATAAATTAACAAAGATTTATAGATTCCTACATAAAATTATGAAAAGAAAATATGAAAGACTTTGAGAAAAAAATATTTTTACTCGCCTGCAATGAGCAGTCATGGAAATAAGTTGCTTTAATGACCACGCAAAGTGGCCGATATAACCCCTCGTGTACATCCTGAGGACCCGGATGTTCGTACCCGGTATACGTTACACGCACTTTTGACCCTGAGGGGAAACAGAGAGGAAAAGGGATAAAAAATGATATGAAAAGAACGAATGGAAAAATGGCAAGGGGAAAAACGAAAGGAAACAAAAGTAAACAGGTTCACTGTACAGTACTATTGCGTCAGAGTTGCAAATGACTAACAGGTAATACACTAGGATATGACGAACAAGGGGCGACATGACTGCAGCTGCAACATAAACAAGCTCCCCTCCCCTACAAAAAAGAAAAAAAGAAAGAAAAGAAAAGCGAACTATCAAATTCAACGGTCATAAAAATCTTCCATGGGGCAGTAAACGTCGAAATGAAAATACAGTCTCCTTTTCACACCAGAATAATATAAAGGCTGAATTCTTTCTTTCCTCACTGACAACTTTCCCGCGCTTCGGGCCGGCCGCGCGAGCCCTCCTCTCCGGACTCGACGCTGCAACAGGGGACTACTATAGGCGCTGGCAGGGGCTGGGTCCCCTGTCTTGCAGCTTCAGCTGTGTGCAATATTCATGGAAGAATGCTAGTCTTCTCCTTTTGGCACGATTCTTACTTCCTTCTGCAAGGCTAATAATAATGACAACAATGAGAATGATCGTAGTTATAATAATCCTGATCGTGATTATAATGATATGGATGATTTGCTGATAAGCACCATGGCAATGGTGATTATAATCATGATAGCAGAAATAATGATAATGATAAGGATTATATGAATGCGATTATAAAGGATGATATCATATGATGATAAGGAAGATGTTGATAATCCTCACTGATATTGTAATTATAAGTTCAACTTTCATTACTGTTGTCTTTATTACTATTATACTTACGCTGTCATTATTATTACTATTATCCTTATGATAATAATCATGATTGTGGTTATCATTGTTAAGATCATCATCGTTATCATAGTCATAATAAAAATAAAAATTATAATGATGATGATCAACATCATCATAGTTATCATTATCTTTATTGTTATCATTATTACTATTATCATTATTATCCTCATTATTATTATCATTCTTATCATTATTGTTATCATAATTATCATCATCATAATTATTAGTATTGTTATTGCTGTTATCCTTATCATTACTATTGTTATTATGATCATTATTACTATTGTTACGACTATTATCATTACTATTATTATAATTATCATCGTTATCATTATTACCATCATCATAGTAATAATGATAATAATAATAATAATAATGATAATAATAATGATAATGATAATAACAATAATTCATATTACTATTATTTTGATGATTATTTTGATACTATCATTGTTATT
>NW_028234420.1:21261065-21265763 GCF_977035675.1 Penaeus japonicus
ATAAATATATTCATTGATTATTATACTTTAACCCCCCCTACTATATATTATATATTCATATCTATACTTATATAAAAATTTTAAATATACATAATATACTTATATTATACATATATAAATATATATATATATATATATATATATATATTATATATATATATATTTGTAATTCTATATATTTATGATGCGTCACAATAAGCACAAACACAGCACAAGTGCACAGTAACGTGCACATAACAAAGTTAACACTGCCGCAAATTGAAAGGAAAAACTCGCGACTTTTCGAACTTGAAAAAAAAAGTTTCTCATCAGGCGTAAGCAATCCAAAAATGAATAGTAGAAGTAAATTTTGACAAGAACATATAGGGAAAGGATGACAGTAGGAACAAGGGCTGTTTAAGGTCAATTAATTTGACGATTTGTGAATTAGTTTTACGTTACTCCAATTTAGTTGATGACCGGCATCACGCATATGAATAAAACAAATCGTCAAATGCTTACGAAAGAAAGATGCTTGAATAGAGATAGAGAGATCGATAGATAGATAGATAGAGAGAGAGAGAGAGAGAGAGAGAGAGAGAGAGAGAGCGACGAGATGAGTGAGAGAGCTGAGAGAGAGAGCTGAGAGAGCGTAGGAGAGAGGAGAGCGGAATGTGAGGAGAGAGAGGAAAGAGAGAGTGTGAGAGAGAATGACGAGGAGAGAGAGAGAAATGAGCAGAGGGTGAGAGAATAGAGATGAGAGTCGATGGATGACGACGAGAAGCAGAGAGAAAGAGAGAGCATAGAGAGAGAGAGATGTTGATGCGAGAGTGAGCAGAGAGAGAGCGAGAGCCGAGAGAGAGAGAGAGATAGAGATGCGAGCTCAAACCCCCTCGTTGTGAGAAAGAGAGCAGAGAGAGAGTGAGGGTATGCGAGAGAGTTGAAAGACGAGTGAAGGAGAGGAGGGGGGGGGGGGGGGGAGAAGAGAGATGAAGGAATGAGTGAGAGGAGAGCGGAGAGAGAATGAGAGAGGAAGGAGAGAAAGAGATATGCGCGTACGAGAGAGAGAGAGAGATAGTGAGCGAAAGAGGAGAGATGAGGGCTGCGGTGAGGTGAGAGAGAGAGAGAGAGAGAATGAGAGAGAGAGAGAGAGAGAGAGAGATAGAGAGAGAGAGAGAAAGAGAGAGAATGAGAGAGTGAGTGAGAGAGAGAGAGAGAGAGAGTGAGAGAGAGAGAGAGAGAGAGAGAGTGAGAGAGAGAGAGAAGTAAATAGACGTACACAGCATACATGTGCAACTGATTCAGTGGGTGGTTTTCGAAATCTCATCCTAAAAAAAGGGAACAATGCCGTTTTTTGAGAGGCTTTGGAAGTGAAGGACAACATTGTACCGAGAGACGTTCCCAGTCCCCGCCATCTATGCCACATACATCATGTTGCATTAGTCGACATTCATCCCATTGTGCGGCGCGTCGCCCTTCGCCGCCGCACAGCAGCCGTCGGGTCCCACAGCCGGCACTGTCTAGACCCGACCGTCATCGCCGTCACTTCGCCTACCGTAACCATGTAATTGCTGCTTCTCTTTGTCGTATGCTGTCCCTCTCGGTAGTGGGTTGCCTCTCTCATTATTGTCATTGACCTTACTGTTACTGCCCCTACTGATTATTATCAATGACCGTGTCGCGTTGCAACCTTGACTGCCTAAATGTCATTACAGTGTCACCAAAAGCATTACCATCATAGCATTATTAGTACGACCACTGTCATTATAACGATCATTGGTACCATTGGCACCATAACGTCACAACCCCGACTGCAATCACTATTTTCAGCACCATTCCCTTTCTCTCCTCCTCCTTTCTCCTCATCACCATCACAATCCACATCATCATCATTGCCTTCCAGATCGCTGCCGCCGCCGGCCTCGGGATCTGCTTCGTGTGGGATATTTCGCCGAGTCATACCTCATCATGAGAGATTTCGCAAGGCGCGCGACGGCGGCGGCGTCTTCTGGGTACGCGGGGAGGAATTCCGGGAAACTATGGTCGACGCACCGTCGCTCGGTTGTTGTTTGCGCTAACAGGAGTGGGAAAGACGAGCCCTGGGGATGACATCCAGTTTGGGGGGACACCTTTCTCTGTCGCGTTCATAGGGCGCGCTTTCCGTACAATCGAATGTTGGTGTACTAGAAAAGGTCTTAAAACGGGTGTATTTATGGATATTCATTTACAATCCCGTGTGCATGTACAGAGACAGATTGAGAGTGAGAGATAGATAGATAGATAGATAGATAGATAGATAGAGAGAGAGAGAGTTGTAGACTATAGGATAAATATATAGACGAACAAAAACAGTAATCGTTGCACCGATGCATATAATAATAGATAAATAAACAAACGATCTGCATAATTTGTTGTGAATTATTGATACATGTAAATGGATAATGAAATAGGTATGAAATGTAAGTTTTTATTTTAAAACTCTCCATAGCTTGTTCTATCTTTGAAATGAGTTCACAGCCAGAGTGTTGTGGAAGAACCAGCAATCACGAATACCTTGCATCATCTCCGCTCATGACTGGTCTAATGTAGGATTCGCCCAACAGTCTCTGCTCCCTTCAAACTGCGCCGTCTGGATGTGCCTGCTTTTAGATGCATGGCAAATAACACCAGTGCAATTCGATAGTTGGCGGCCATCGTGTTTTGAAACCTTGGGGTTGTCATCTTGTTCATCATTATGCTTTGGACTAACATGGATCGGGATGCCTTGAAAAATGTGTCACGCGACAACATAATATGTATTTAGGGTAAAAAACTATAAGGTATACAAAATAAAAAAAAAAAAAAAAAAATACAAAAATCTAAAAGAACGGAGAGAGGAGAGAGAGGATTGAGTGAGAAGAGGAGAAGAGAGAGAGAGCATGAGAGAGATAGAGCGAGAGAGGGGATGAGGAGAGAGAGAAGAGAGAGAGAGAGAGTCAGGACGAGAAGGTGAGAAAGAGGGAGAGAGGATGACGAGGATGGGGATTGAGAAGCGATGAGGAGAGAGAGAGAGAGAGAGAAAAGAGAGATGGATGTTGCGAGAGAGACGAGGAGAGAGAGAGAGAGAGAGAACAAGACACAAACCACAAAAAAAAACAAAAAAAAAAAAAAAAAAAAAAACAAAAAAAAAAAAAAATAAAAAAAAAACCCTGGCAAAACTGTAACTACCTGTCGGCCACATTACAACTGCATAGCTTTTGTTTATTCTTTCAAAAAGAAGGCCAAGAGAAAGGGGAATGCGGGGAATGAATGACTTCGCGTGCCACTCACCCAATCGTCCATTGTTAAAAGCGACGCGATCCGACGATAAATACGAGATCAACAAGATCCTGCGAGTGATTTGGGATCATGGCAGCGTGCTCCCTTCTGGAGCCAACGGCATCGCGATCTCTCTTGGGTCAAATATCAAACGATTATTATTCTGTAGTATTTTCGCATTTTATCCCCTTTGCAGCTAGTAAGTACTGTATTCTTTTTGGTTATTCTGAAACGAGCGAAAACTTTCACTTCGAATCACACAGCTTAACTTGTACCCTACCGATTCTTAGCCAATTAAAGGCCCTTGTCAGTATTCAAGTACAGCAAAGTATTGCAATAGTCAAGAGGAACAATGCCCATCACTCTTGTATGTCACACTCGAATAGTCAAATCATATAATGGGTTGGCTTTGCAAATTGTTTCTTAGAAAGATATATATATATATATATATATATATATATATATATATATATAAAGAGAGAGAGAGTGAGAGAGAGCTTATAACAAATGCAAGTTTCTTCACTGCATTATAATTTCTGTGCTGCAATTATCCAGACTCTTATTCCTCTTTTTAATTATTACTTTTTTATTATTATTATATTCTCTGTTTATTAAATTGTCCCAGAAGCCACTCCCTTGCATTGCCTAGGAAGAGACTGTTCAGTGTTCTTGTCGCTGTCCATTTACTCACATTGAGTATTTTTCCAATTTATAATCGGACCTGATCTGTTTGTTAATGGCAGAAAATAGGAGCGAGATGATTCACATGATTTCAGTTTTCAATGTTATGACATTGCACTGTTAATGAACCAATCAGCTCCAAAAGGAATAGGGGTTTAATTCAGCATATAGTTACTTTAGTACTAATAATTTCATCAGCAACTACTACTGTTACTGTTATCATTATCAATATTGGTACCATTCTCATCGTTATTGTCAGCATTAACAACATTATAATAATAATCATTAGCAGTATTACCATTATCATTGTTATTGTTATTATTTTAGCTATCAAAGTTATTATCATTATAATTATTGTCATTATCATTATCATCATTAATATTACTACTACTATTATTATCATTATTATTATCAGTTTCATTATTTTTATCATCCTCATTATTGTTATTCTTATAATTAGTATTGGCATTCTTATAATTTCGTATTATTGCTGATATACAAATATTAATATCATAATCATTATCATTGTTATCCTAATTTTCATTATTATTATCAATGTCATTGTCATTATTATCAATATCATCATCAATATTTTCATCTCCATTCTTATGAGTATTATTACCATTGTTATTTTGATTATCCTTATTATCATTATCATTCCTCTTCTCATTATTATTATTTATATTATTTATATTATCAAAATTATTGCCATTACTATTATTATCGCCGTTTTCATTATTG
>NW_028234420.1:21273363-21275863 GCF_977035675.1 Penaeus japonicus
TATTACTACCAATATCATTATCATCTTCATTACCATTATTACCATTATTGTTATCATGATTATCATTCTCATTACCATTATCATTATTATCATTATCAATCCTTATGCTCATTACCATTATTACTACTGATTTTCATCAGTTTCATTTCATACGACTAGTATCATAATGACTATTATTATTATTATTATTATTATTACTACCATTATCATAATTATCGTCCTTATTATTACCATCATATTTATTACCTGAATCATCATTAATATTATTATCCTTGTTGTCCTTTTGTTTATTATTAGCATGATTGTTATGATTATGATTATCATTGCCATTATTATCATCACTCTTAAAATCATCATTATCATTATCACTATCATTAACATCACATTTATTGTTGATTTAGTTATTGAAATTATTATTATCATAAACATCATTTTGATCACCATTTTTATTATCAATATTAACATAATGATTATTATCATTATTGCTATTATCATTATTATCATCATTATCACTATTGCTATCATTATTAGTTTAATTTTGTTATCATAATTATTGTTTTTTTATTATTATTATTACTATTATCATCATTATAATCATAAATCATTATAGTTATTACCAATATGATATCTTTATTATTGTTGTTCCTATTGTTTAATCATTATCAAAATCATTAAAATTTTCACCTCTATTACAATTACTATTATCATTATTTTCATTTTTATCATTATCATTAATATTATCATCTCTATTATCATTATTCCTTACTAGTAGTTCTAGTATTAATATTAGTAGTATTAGTGTTGTTATTCTCATTATTAATCATGCTATTTCAGATAAGATATTTTGATTGTTATTGTAGTTGACATCAATATTTCGTATAAATTGATCATTGTTGATTCTATCCTTATAATTTAAATCATTTGTATAATCATCATTATCAAATCATATTTTCAATCATTACCACACATTTTCCGTTGCGAAAAAATATAATTTTCCTTGTCGTTATCATTATTTTCATTATGATAATTTTTATCATTATTACTATCATTTTATTATCATTATTATAATCATCATCATTATTATCACCACCACCATCCACCTCCTCTCCCTCTTCCTCTAAGTTTTCCTCCTCTTCATTATCATCATCGTCATCACAATCACCACTATCATCATTATCATTATCGTTAAAACTATCGTTATCATGAACATGGATCATTCCTTGTAATTTAAATCTACGTCGGTTGATAAACCGTGTTAAACGCATCATATTCTCAGCATTGCTAAGGTTCACGGGAATTCACACAAGATGTATGCTATGGCTGGAATACTGAGTGCAAACGTTGCATTATTAATTCAAAATCGCAACAAATTGGCATAATAAATATTGTATAACTATTTGGAAACACAGACAGACACTTTTCCTGTTTTGTATATTTGAACTATCTGCCTCACCTAAACATGGTCTCAAAATACAAAGAAATGAGAGATATAATGTTACATCTCGACGTCATCACCCCGTTTTCTATGCTTGCCTCACACACTTTCATGCATCAAGTTGATTAACGTATTTCAACAGCTGATATGTCATTCAAATACAGTCTTAGTGAGTTGAGAGAGCATGGCCCTTCTCCGGGAACACCACCTGGGCGGCGCTCAGGATCCGATCTTTGCGTCGAGTCGCGTGCTCTGCTGGCACTACATACTTTCCCTTTGGAGCACTGGCGGCCTTTTCCTTAGTGACACTTTGGGAAAAAGAAGAAACTCGGGTACAAATTTAGTTGTTATTTTTTTGGAAGTTTCATATATTCTGTTTCATTTTTTTCTTCAACTTTTATTTAGGATATATACCGGGTTCACGTCAAGGCTTGACACACATGGGGATGCCACACTTGGTCTACTTAAGGACCAGAGTGTCTCGTGATGATGACAAAAGAGGAAGAAGCCCTGAACTAACAGTGCTTCAGAGTGTGGAGGCGTACAAAGCAAGCACACTGACACTCCTCAATCTGAGCATATAGTCCGGGTCATCTCCTTCACTCAAAGTCTGTAACAGACCTTGTACTCAAATGCTGTGTGTTGAGCTGCCCTAAAGATGGCGCTCTGAGGTCATGTTGGCTAGGGGAATGGATCTGTTCCGAATACTGATCCGTGCACGTATACGACTACAGAAGTCTGTTTAGACGGCCAGCTAAGTCATTCCATCTGAGGGTGTCTTGTGAACTGCGAAAGCATTAACAATTCCCATGTCAAAAAAGTAGAACAGTACCTTCTTGTGTGATTATCATTACCACTATCTGCTAATTAAATTGCAATCTACATGCCGTTCCTCGCATGGCATGGACGTCTTGCCATCTACTGGCAGGATCGTTTAAATCATGGCATGACTTGCATGACATCCGGAGACATGACCGTTGATGACAAGCGGTCATCGGGTTCTGTCTGATAATTAAAGATACCTATATTAGTATTCCTAAATACTCTTGCCGACAAAGTTCATGG
>NW_028234420.1:21283363-21285863 GCF_977035675.1 Penaeus japonicus
ATCGTTAAGGAAATGGGTTCACCGTCGGACGAACATACCCTGTAACAGGAACTGGGTCCTACTCTGAGACCTAGAATTGTATTATCATTAATGTATGTACAAAACTAACTCGCCATACAAGCCTAAATAAGCGGTGGGCTATACAAGGGGAGCAATTTATAAAATTCTGATGGGATTAGCACCCACACCACTTTCATCCCCTGTGGGCTACAGAGCCCAAGAATGCCCTGACACGGGAGTCAACATCAACAGAGCGAGAGTAAACAAACACATGGTTACACTTAGCGTCAGAGCCGAGGTCCAGTGTAAGTGAAATCCATGTTTTATTCATTCTACTTTGCTAGATGTTCCGATACTGGTTTCGAAGCATGTTGGGAATCCCGTTTTAATACTTGAAAATGTGCTATACTCATCTCAAGAGTTTGTATATGTGTTTGTTAGTATAGACATGAGAGATAAGAGAGAGAGAGCGAGAGAGAAAGAGAGAGAGAGAGAGAGAGAGAGAGAGAGAGAGAGAGAGAGAGAGAGAGAGAGAGAGAGAGAGAGAGAGAGAGAGAGAGAGAGAGAGAGAGAGAGAGGATCACACACAAACAGGAGGGAAAAAGGAGAAAAATCATGAATCAGGAGAGGCGCATTTTTCAGCAGTTTATCCATTTACATTTATGATCTTCACATAATTTATTCTTACTTATTCCAATATTTCATCTGTATAGAATCACCATAGATTACAAATGAATGTGTCCAAACTTTACTTTCAGCCAATTCCGACGCCTACAAGAGCTGATGTCTTTCCCATCTTCCACTATCACTGTGCAGCGCCGTTAATGAAATGCCAACACTTATCTCCTAACTAGATAGCCCGTCTTAACCCCTCTATGAAGTTTGTTAATCATATGAACCGGATAAGCGAGTCGAGAGTGGCTCCCCTACAGGCGCTACATATGACCAGATCAGCTGTTGCACCTGCTACAGTTGAGCGCATCGGGCGCTATCTTCAGGCCATCGCGTTGGACGAGTTGGCCAATTTGAAACCCATTTCTCGCTACATTATCAGTGCATTGTTAGGCGGCGCGTTAAATGGCTGTGAGGCGCCGCGGAATCTATCGTCACACCGTAAAAATTGGCGATGTCACTGTGGGGGTGGGGGGCGGCGGAGGGCGGCGGAGGGGTTATCTAGGGTCGAAGTCGTGGCAGTTCTAGGTGAGAGGAGGGATAGAGGACGTCAGGGGAGGGGGCGGAGGAAGAGAGGGCTCGGGTGAAAAAGGTTACAGAATATATGGATGAAGAGGCCGCAAGTATTTGGTCATGGTGTTTCTGATCCTTGCGAGCTCTGTTTGTTTACGGGAAACCGCATTAGACAGAAGGACACAAGAGGATGACGCTGGCTTTGCAGGACTGTATTCAGGACGCCATCTACAGCCGAGATTCAGAATTGGTTCCATCTAATATGACATGACATCCCTGACATTTTTCTCTGTGTTTGTACCAAGACCTTCGTCCAGTTATTTACGGTGTATCAAGGAAGAATATAGATGATAGTAAAACAAAAATAAGAGAACCATATGCTTGAGAAAGCCACGAAAAATAATCGCAACGATAAAGAAGACTCATAAAAACCAACTTTAGCTTGGCAGCTGACAGCTTTTAGGGTCAGCTGCCTCGGCGTTCTGAAGGCCCAAGAATTCCTAATGCTGCACCAAGGTCTGTCACCAGTGTAGGGAAAGTTGCGTAATGATGCCTTGGAATCCGGACAGAATCTTTGGCATCCTGTGAAGATTAGATTAGCTCAGGGCGGGTGAGTGTAGGACATGGGAAGAGTGAATATGGCTGAGGCGGAAAGAGAGGGAGAGAGAGAGATAAAGAGAGAGAGATAAAGAAATAAAGAGAGAGAGAGAGAGAGAGAGAGAGAGAGAGAGAGAGAGAGAGAGAGAGAGAGAGAGAGAGAAAAGAGAGGGAGAGAGCAATTAATACCTTAGAGAAATGAGTAATGGAGTGACGTTGGTAAGAAAAACACGCACGAGCGAACACACACACACATATATATGTGTATCTGTTTATGGATGCATTTATTAAAAACAAGTGCAGTATCCCATCCATTTGTTAAAAAAATCCTTACCAGCTTTACCAGTTCACGAATTCAACCACAAAGCTATTTTATTAATTTATTATCATTATTATTTTATTTATCTATTATTTAATTTCCTAGCAGTAAGATTAATCATATCAATATAGTTACCTTTTGAATTTCGTACTTTCAAGGTTTCTTCTATTGATACATATATCAGCAGACAGAGAATATATTGCTAATCTTTAGAAAGTACATGGAAATTGTACATAATATATTACATTTTGTGTGCATCTGTACCCAAAATACCGTAACCATAATTTCAGATTAGCCACACATTTCCAATAACTATCGCTGATTAGGGCAACAAATTTTTTTTTAAGAGGGAAGGCAGAGTCCGTTAAGTAAGTCCGGTAACGGTGTGGTGAGATATGG
>NW_028234420.1:21318363-21320863 GCF_977035675.1 Penaeus japonicus
ACATATACATATATATACATACATATATATATATATATATATATATATATATATATATATATATATATATATATATATATATACTTTCTTTCTCATTCTCATTCTGTCTCTTGTGTGTGCATGTGCGTCTATGCAATGATAAGCATACGAATAAAACAAATGAAAAAATAACACCACTATTTTAGCAGCTTAGAGAAAAGGCGAGGGACTTTGAGTTCAGTGTTGTCAGCATTCGTTTCGCAGAACAAGCTTTATCGACGTTATAGTAAGTCGCTATAACAGTTTGCTCCTTTTTTTGGGCGAGAGCAGCGTGCCAGAGTCCCGTAATCGCGTGGCTGTCAGGGCGTTGCATCTGCACAATTAGCGATCATTTCTGAGCCGGAGGGTGTGGCGCGCCCTATAAGGTCAGCTGGATTATGTTAGATAGTCTTAATCAATACATTGTTGATAAGTTTGACTTGGGGTAAGAAGGTGAAAGCACGAAGGTGACTACGGTATATCTCCCCTAAAAAGAGTTGGAAATGAATATGAAAGGTAAGAGGGAAAGCCGAGACCAGTATAGAAAGAGAGAGAAAAATCGCATTAACCGGAACCTCTCAACTTCCTGATTGTTCCCCAATCCACTTTTTTTTACGTTCCCCCTTCTTTATCCACGGTCAATCCCTCTCCTCCCGTTGGTGCCCCTTAACCTACTCTTCCACCTTACTCCCCCCCCCCCCTCTCCTGACACGAGGGTGTTCCCAGGGTGTCGCAGAGGTGTGGGTGACACAAGGGTGTATCTCCTGTGTCATCGGCTGGGCGCGGCGAATCACGATGGCGTTTTTTAAAGCCAGTGGTTCAAGGCGGGGATCATCGCCCGCGGCGTTTCGGCTGATCCGTGGGAGCGGCAATGCCTTGGCGGCCGAAGGGATCACGGAAACTTATGGACTGACGTCACCAACGGGTGCGCTAGGGCGGCGGGGGCGGCGGGGGCGGCGGCGAGGAGGGATTGCCTTGCTGCTTTGGCTGCACTGCAAAGCCGTCGCCTTCTCCCGCCAGAACAAAGGGCGACAAAGTGAAGAGCTTGGCCACAGGTCCCCCGAAATCTCTTGAAATGAAAACCATAACAAAGCAAATTAAGTAAGGGAATTAGCGGACTCTCTTGTACTGTTATATGTAAAAGAATAAACGCTGATAAAAAAAAGATTACACATATATCTATCAATTTATCTATCTATCGATCTGACAATCTATTGTATACATAGATCTAATAATCCATTTAGATCTTTGTCCATCTAGATCTATTTTCATCCGTCTAATATTATTTATCGATCCATCTGTCGATCTATGTACGCATAAAGGTATATGCATGTTTACATACATACATACATGCATATAAACATACAGAGAGAGAGAGAGAAAGACATAAACACACATATGCATACATATATGTATAACGTATACTCGCACATCTTGTACATACGTATGAGTATGTTTGTACCTTTACTCTTATACACATTAAAGAAAAGGTTAATACTATCAGCAGCAACATATTTCATGCGGAAAATGATACGTTGCACTCATGATCCCCAAAATATCATGTACTGCATAAATTTTAGCTTGATTTTCCCTCTTGTAACGTATTAATCATAATCACAGCCTTGAGCCCTGTCATGTATTAATCATCACCCTGTAGAGAACCTTTGGCCCATATTTCATCATTTCTCAAACATATCATTTATCTGTTTACACCTGATTTTTTTCATATAAGTGCAGGTGATGAAGGCGTGAAGGCGGGGCGAGCACTTAAGACGCAGGGTGGGAGGAATAGGGTCATGTACAGGCGTGACGTGGAAGGAGAGTAGAAGCGGCCGGGGAGGAAGCGGGGCTGCACAATGCAATCACCATCAGGAACTTCCTTTCTGTATACACGAGTTTTGGGACTGTATAGTTATGCAACACTAGATGTGCGATTATATGTTTCAGGACGTCCACGAATTTCTTGAAATACGGATGAATTTGACTTTGCTGACCGACAGCCGCAAAGGCAGGAACTGGAGCAAACGGAGCACGTGAGGCTCGTAAGCGAAAGCATGCACGAACGTTATATTTGTTGCCTGCTCGGTCGACGGCTTCGGTGTTCAGCTGCGCCCGATTCTTCGGGGAGGATGATATCAGTATGCTTTTAGGGCAGGAAGGGTGAAGAGGTCAGGGCTTTTAGAGTGCAAGAAGTGCTTGTTGATATGCTTCAGTATTCTGATTTGTTCACGTATTTACGCGTCTTGAATCGTTATTTCTGTGATAGCAGTTATCATTGCCATCATTATTATTATAATGTCTTAATGTCTTTATTATCTTTTTTGACAATTATTATTATCAATATCATTATCACTATTATTATCATTATCATTGTTATCATTATCTATATCATTAGTATAACTATTCCTATAATTGTCATTATAATTTTTATCTATATCACTATTATTATGATTATTGCTTTTCTTATTGTTACAATATTTAT
>NW_028234420.1:21353363-21355863 GCF_977035675.1 Penaeus japonicus
ACTCATTTGTGGACGGAGACTCATCTGTTGAAGGAGACTCATCTGTGGAAGGAGACTCATCTGTTGAAGGAGACTCATCTGTGGAAGGAGACTCATTTGTTGACAGAGACTCATCTGTGGAAGGAGACTCACATGTGGAAGGAGACTCATCTGTGGAAGTAGACTCATCTGTGGAAGGAGACTCATCTGTGGAAGGAGACTCACATGTGGAAGGAGACTCATCTGTGGAAGGAGACTCACATGTGGACGGAGACTCATCTGTGGAAGGAGACTCATCTGTGGATGGAGACTCATCTGTGGAATGAGACTCATCTGTGGACGTTGACTCATTTGTAGACGGTGACTCATCTGTGGATGGAGACTCATCTGTGGAAGGAGACTCATCTGTAGACGGAGACTCATCTGTGGAGGGAGACTTATTTGTGCAAGGAGACTCATTTGTGGACGTTGACTCATTTGTAAATGGTGACTCATCTGTGGAAGGAGACTCATCTGTGGACGTTGACTCTTCTGTGGACAGAAACTCATCTTTGGAAGGAGACTCATCTGTGGACGGAGACTCATCTGTGGAAGGAAACTCATCTGTGGAAGGAGACTCATCTGTGGACGTTGACTCATTTTTAGACGTTGACTTATCTTTGGAAGGAGACTCATCTGTGGACGTTGACTCATTTGTAGACAGAGACTCATCTTTGGAAGGAGAGTCATCTGTGGACGTTGACTCATCTGTGGAAGGAGCCTCTTCTGTGGAAGAAGACTCATCTGTGGAGAGAGACTCATTTGTAGACGGAGATTCATCTGTTGAAGGAGATTATTCTGTGGAAGGAGACTCATCTGTGGATGGAGACTCATCTGTGGAAGGAGACTCATCTGTGGACGTTGACTCATTTGTAAATGGTGACTCATCTGTGGAAGGAGACTCATCTGTGTACGTTGACTCATTTGTAGACAGAGACTCATCTTTGGAAGGGTCTCATCTGTGGACGTTGACTCATTTGTAGACGGTGACTCATCTGTTGAAGGAGACTCAACTGTGGAAGGAGACTCATCTGTGGATGGAGACTCATCCTTGGAAGGAGACTCATCTGTTGACAGAGACTCATCTGTGGAAGGAGACTCATTTGTTGAAGGGGACTCATTTGTGGACGGAGACTCATCTGTGGAAGGAGACTCATCTGTGGAAGGAGACTCATCTGTGGACATTGACTCATTTGTGGACGTTGCCTCATTTGTAGACGGTGACTCATCTGTGGAAAGAGACTCATCTGTGGACGGAGACTCATCTGTGGAAGGAGACACATCTGTGGAAGGAGACTCATTTGTAGACGGAGATTCATCTGTTGAAGGAGACTGATATGTGGATGGAGACTCATCTGTGGAATGAGTTTCATCTGTGGACGTTGACTCATCTGTGGACGTTGACTCATTTGTAGAAGGTGACTCATCATTTGAAGGAGACTAATTTGTGGAAGGAGACTCATCTGTGGAAGGAGACTCATCTGTGGAAGGAGACTCATCTTTGCAAGGAGACTCAGCTGTGGACGGAGACTCATCTGTGGAAGGAGACTCATCTGTGGAGGGAGACTCACCTGTGGATGGAGACTCATCTGTAGAAGGAGACTCATCTGTGGAAAGAGACTTATTTGTGGAAGGAGACTCTTCTGTGGACGTTGACTCATCTGTGGGCGTTGACTCATTTGTAGACAGAGACTCATCTGTGGAAGGAGACTCTTCTGTGGAAGAAGACTCATCTGTAGAAGGAGACTCACCTGTGGACGTTGACTCATTTGTGGAAGGAGACTTTTCAGTGGAAGGAGACTCATCTGTGGATGTTGACTCATTTTTAGACGTTGACTTATCTATGGAAGGAGACTCTTCTGTGGAAGAAGACTCATCTGTAGACGGAGTCTTATCTGTGGACGGAGACTCATTTGTGGAAGGAGACTCATCTGTGGAAGGAGACTCATCTGTGGACGTTGACTCATTTGTAGACGGTGACTCATCTGTGGAAGGAGACTCATCTGTGGACGGAGACTCATCTGTGGAAGGAGACTCATCTGTGGAAGGAGACTCATCTGTGTAAAGAGACTCATCTGTGGAAGGAGACTCATCTGTGGACGTTGACTCATTTTTAGACGGTGACTCATCTGTTGAAGGAGACTAATTTGTGGAAGGAGACTCATCTGTGGAAGGAGACTCATTTGTGGAAGGAGACTCATCTGTGGACGGAGACTCATCCTTGGAAGGAGACTCATCTGTGGACGGAGACTCATCTGTGGAAGGAGACTCATCTGTGGAAGGAGACTCATCTGTGGACGTTGACTCATCTGTGGAAGGAGACTCATTTGTGGAAGGAGACTCATCTGTGGACGTTGACTCATCTGTGGAAGGAGACTCATCTGTGGAAGGAGACTCATCTGTGGAAGGAGACTCATTTGTGGAAGGAGACTCATTTGTGGAAGGAGACTCTTCTGTGGACGTTGAGCAGGGAATACTTTGA
>NW_028234420.1:21363363-21365863 GCF_977035675.1 Penaeus japonicus
AACATTTTTCCTTGTTCATTGATTCGTGTTCACGCGTTTTATTTTTTTTCAGACACTTTTTTTTCTGTCATCTTAATATTGAAGTTTTAGGAAAAACTACCGATTGCTTTTTTATTGAAAAATGTGAGCCAGTCATTACAATTATTGTCATTTACGAATAAATGAATATATACAGGTATTTCCCTTGCCATTATGATGGTGCTTAACTCATGGAAGAAATATGAAAATACGAAATGCCCAAAAATGAATATACAATATCCCATGGCAAATCGGCTTCATAATGGATATTTACAGTAGATCAATATGTAACTCCATTCCAACGAAATAAAACAAGAAGATTTTTTTCATCAAACGAGCGGATAGAAATTCCAGAGTGATAATCAGTAAGCAAACCAAAGAAAATTTCCTCATTAAGTGTTACCAAAAACAATCTGTGCAAGATATCTCTAGCTCTACACAAGGACATAAAAAACATGCTAAAGCAATATACACAGATTCAGTGTTATCAAGCTCAAGTTTTAAAATGATGATACAGAATTTTACTCATTCCAGTAGTAACTATGCGACTTTCTAAAAAGAGTTCTAACCGTTGGGTCTTAGAGTATCCATTTTGTATTACCTTAAATGCCAAATAAATGGAAAAAAAAATACATATTACAAAGGGAGGAATCTATAAACCAAATCATAAATTTGAAGAGATCTGAGACCGTTATTGATTTACATACATTACTCAATACAATTCACATACATCGCCGTAGGTGAGATAAGGATGACCTTCAAAAAATTGAAATCAAGTAAAGCAGCTGGAACTGACAAAATACCCTTACCCCTCATATAATAATGGTACAGAATAAAAAATAAATAAAATGATAATAATGATAAGATAAAAAATATATTGTTCTGCATAATGGACACTACCAGCAACTATGTGTAATCTGTAAATTTCATGAGGCATCACATACACCCATTGGATTCAAGGAAAACAACCCTTGCGGTAACAACATCGCTCTGCTCTGCTATTCTCCTGGGACTCTGCACTGTGAGCTATACAACCCATTACTCTTATCATTCTTAACATTTCAGTAAAGTGGTTCGTGACAAAAGCAGGTTCTGGCCACTTCACGTGACTCTGTAGCAATATTGACAACACATATGCACCGAAGAGCAGAGAGAAGCTGGAACACCTAATGGCAAGATCATAATGATGATAATCTTATAATCACTTGAACGATTAACAACTATTCTTAAATCACCGATATTAGGTAAACATTTTTTGTCAAAGTTAATTTTTATCATTGGTCATAGAAAATTGTCACATTGACTAAAAAAGATAATGAAAAGAAGCTTGGTTTTATCTTTGATCTTATATTGAACACTCAACACTGACCTTCCTTTATCTGTTTGATATGTGTAAGAGACTGTGGTTCCTGCTCTCGATCCTTGACTCTTCTGCCGTTGTTTCTACTCTTCATAAACTTACACTTGCACTTTTGGCCACTGCTATTTGCACTTCTATTCTCTACCTACAGACGACCCTGGCTTTGCTTCTATGTTCTGCCGTTTTGTTTCCCTTTTCCTTTTTACTATATTTTAGACTGAATTTCACCACCTCGCTTTATCGTCATCAGGCCGTTACTTCAAAATGTGTTCCTGATATTTCCTTTAGCCTTTCCACGATGCACCCTAACTCCCTCCACTCATTTTGTACCTTTTCATGTTTATACTGTTCTCTCCTTAAAGTGTCTTCTTGAAACCTCCCATTTTAATTTAAATCACATATTCTTTAGTCGGCATCCTTGTGCAGCTCTTCCTTTCCTCGCCACAACCTTATGTTGTGAAACACATTCCCTATATGACGTTTACATGTTTCTTTTCCTGTAAATGAATCGATGCACGCAGTGCAAACTTTATATTTTGCCACTGCATATTCCATACTAATTCACTTTCTTTTCCAAATAGTTATACACAATACACGAACTTTCCCACTCACTTAAAAGAAAAACCCAGCCTGCCCTGTGAAGTCAGCTTACTTCATCCAACATTACCTAAAGACTTGGTTTACTTCCTTCCCAAAAGCCATCTTACTCTGCAGTTACACAGCCAATATGGGGAACAACTCAGCGGAAAGCCAAATTAATGATTAATTTTCTTTCTTATTCCAAGCTTACTTGGAGAATGTTTCCTTCACTTTCTCGACACACGGCGACAAGCTCTACAACAATTGTAATAAAAAATATATATATATATATATATTAGAATATTCTAAAACCTAATGTAAATAAACTGAATCGAATACCAAATCTGATGTATGGAAAAACTCCCTAATGCTATGAATTTCTGCTTGTTTCCTACCTATATAGCTACCCATATGGTATAACCATCATCCTTAATATCTAATGGCTTTGATTAGTCTAATTTCTCTACTAAAAATCGACATTTTCCCTTATTAAAAGTTGCCGCGTTCAGGTATGCGTCTGGCTAAGTGGTTTAAAAAAGTCCC
>NW_028234420.1:21395863-21415863 GCF_977035675.1 Penaeus japonicus
ATCATTTCACTTTGCCATTTTTTGTTACCATTATGATTACCATCATAATCGTTACTACTTTCATTATCATACTTATATTGATAAAAAAGGTAATGTTGAGAAAAACAACAGCAATGATAATATAGTTTACAAAAATGAAAATAATAAAAAGAACAATAATGATGATAATGACTTATTAATATTAACAATGATAATGACAATACACAATGAAAATTATAATAATGGTAATAACATTGAAAATTAGAACAGTACTGATAAGGATGGTCTAAGTAATATAGATTGAACTGTCAATCATCATGATAATCATTATGGTAGTATCAATAATAATGATTGAGATAATAATGGTGATTATCATAACAATGACTATGATAACAATATTTATCATTGTGATAATACTAAGAATAACTATGAATTTAATAATCATAAAAATGATAATGATATTGATAATACGGACAATAATAATAATGATAATTATAACAATGATAACAACAACAATAATAGTAATTATGATGATAATGATAATGATGATAAAAATGATAATCAAATAACAATAATGATGATGATGTTGCTAGCAATAATGAGAGCAATGATGATGATGATGATAATGATAATAATAATAATAATAATAAAAATAATAATGATAATGATAACAATGTTAACAACAATAATACTGATAATGATAACAATAATAGTATTAGTAATAATAATAATAATAAAAATAACAATAATAATAAAAATAATAATAATAATAATAGTAATAATAATAACGATAATAATAATAACATCAATCATAATGATAATAATGATAGTAATGATAATATTGATTGTGAAAATTAATCATAACAATGATAGCAATAAAATGATATTAATAACAATAAGGATAATGATGATAATAACATTGACAATCATAATGATAATAATGATAATGAAAATAGCAATAATAATAATAATGATAATAAGAATAACAATGATAATGATGATAATAATATTGATAATGATACTAAATCAATTATAATCATATTGATAATAAATGATAATAAAAGTAATGATAAAAACTAGTTTGATCACAATAATAGCAATAACGATAAGGATATCATTAATAACAGTAATGATGATAGCAATAATGATGATAATGATTTCAATGAGGATGATGGTGATACTAACTATGATAATGAATATGATAATAATAATGATGATAGTAATAATAAGGCCGAAATAGTAATGATGATTATAATAATAGTAATGATAAGGATAATGATAGTAATGTTAACGATAATGATAATGATAAAAATGAATATAACAATAATAATTATGATAATGATAGTAATGATGATGATGAAAAAAAATGATAACAATGATAATAATATTAATGATAATGATGATAATGGTAGTGGTAATAATAATAATGATGATGATAACAATAACGATAATCATAATAATAATAAAATTAATAATGATAATGATCATGACAATGATAATGATGATAATGGTAATGGTGATGATGGCATAAGTAATGATAACAGTAATGATAACAGCAATAGTATGATGGTACGAGTCGGAGGCAGAACCAGAAGAATCCGTAAACGGCTATTAAGAATGGAAATGGTGTTCCATCCTTTTACTTTTTTCTGAAAACATTCATGTCAAAATCCCGTTCGTTATGCTATCAATTCACCATCACAAACATTACGGTCGTTAAACACAGTCACGTCCATTTATAAAAATGTAATATCACAGGTGTTACCAAACAGGGCGCTGTCCCCAAGAGGATTGTTTAATTGCGAGCAAATGTCATGGTGTTTGTTTAAGATTTGGATATGAATTCAAAGTAGTAATCATAGAAGTCATTATATCGACGTCAGTATTCTGATCGCTTACGTGCGGGATCATTTGCTTCCATGCAAGCTCCGAATATAAAGAAAGATCCGCCTAGGAAGACCATTAAAACCTCTCGTCTTTTCTGCATGTGTGTGTGTGTGTGTGTGAAAGACGTGGGCTTATGTGTTCTCCAGATGTCCCACAAGAGGAGTTTAAATATAGTTTAAAGTAGTTTAAATGTCCTGCAGGATTAAGTTGTTAAACCTGTCCGATCAAAACTACTAAAATTACCTCCCCCCCTTACTCATCTTGACTAGTCATTCATTCGTCTCGGTGAACCTAGGCTCTAGTTCATCCCTACATCGAACAGCAGTTTACCACTATATCACTTCCGTAATACACATTTTTTTTCCCAACGCCGAATACGCATTTGTTTTTTATAAGAACGATGTTGCATTGCGGATATCCATGCTGTATTATACTTTTTAAAAGTTGCCGTGAAAGTTATATAACTTCTGTGCACACCAAATTCCCTGAAAGTTACAATGTGAAACTATGGAGGTTCAGTCCCCGTTAGAGATACAGGGATTAACCGGTGTGCAC
This sequence comes from Penaeus japonicus, assembly GCF_977035675.1. Classification (NCBI taxonomy): domain Eukaryota; kingdom Metazoa; phylum Arthropoda; class Malacostraca; order Decapoda; family Penaeidae; genus Penaeus; species Penaeus japonicus. The sequence goes on from NW_028234420.1 coordinate 21,398,285, forward strand.
TGCTACCCTATGCCAAGCGTTCATTTGTAAGAGCATAAGTTTTGGTCTACGTTTAGTATGATCTACCGTGTATAATGACCAGGTACAGTCAGAAGGATTAAACTGCTCTGAACACTCGAAATATCCTTTTCATGCATTTATCCTTTAACATGCGTATGCGTCCTGTTCGTTTCTCACCTTCTGCATGTCACCTGGGGAAGCCCATTAAGCCAGGCGAACAGGATATAGACACTGATGCAAGTCTTATGATGCGTTATGAATATCATAGAGTTATACTGATTTTGATTATGATGATGAACGAATTGATGATAATGACAGTAGTAATGATACTGAAGATAAAGAGAATAATGATAACGATAATGAAAATAATAATGATAATGGAAATGATAATGATAATGATAAAGATGGTGATGATAATTGTGTTGAAAATAATAACAATAATACAAATAATGACAATGTTGTTAAATAAAATAACAATAACAACGATAATGATAGTAGTGATAATAACAATAATAATAATAATAATATTAATGATAATAATAATAATAATAATGATAATAATGATAATAATATGAATATGAATATTAATAATAATGATAATAATAATGCTAATGATAATAATGATTATGATTATTATCATCATTTTCGTCATTTCAAACTTAACTCTCAGTGAAATACACTTACATGCAAATATGCAAACACATTAGGGTGATTTATCAACATTGCTCATTCGAAGAAACAGACGTACCCTGACTTGTTTTTCTTGAACTGTGCAAGCAGTGATTGATTTATCATTTATTAACAGAGACATAAGAATTAGTTCTAGTAAACTTATCATAATTGCTCCTCGAAAATAGATAAAGATGAAAAGGGAGGGAGGGGGACACGAGGGAAAGACAGGAAGAGGGGGAAGGCAGACAACGCAGCTTCTCTGGCCGAGGGATGCGCTCCAGGAATATGCAGGCCGAGTGATGGTTGCCGTCAGCGACACATGCAGGCGGAAAAAGAACCAGTTCGAGACACAGTCATGCGGCCGTTTGGACTCACACGGTTCTCACAGTTTTTTTATCTATTTATTTATTTATTTATTATTATTATTATTTTTTTCTTTTTTTTTGAGGAATCCTCAAAAGAGATTGTACGTCCCAGGGGACTGACTGATGCCACTCATCCTAAAATTATGCATGTACGTTTTGCCCAAACCAGCTGAAGAAACGCAATGGGAGAACGTGACATATAAAGACCAGCACTTGCATGTGTTTACTAAAGCCTCTGGTCTGTGCGCATTCAAGCGTAACGGCGGCAAATTAACAAGTGGTCCATGCCTATGCTTGTGATTTAGCAACGTGATTACCGAGCGGAGAAGCCGAGCAAACAGAAGTGTATCATTAGTGTTTTTATTTATAACTTAGCATGTCATGAATGTCTCGTATGTTAATGAAAGAAACTCCCAAATGCTCAGGTAAGCTCATGTGGAAATGGGTCTGTCTCAACATAAACCCTTTGTTAGTTCTGACGGTGGTAAAATCCCACCGAGGCGCCCAGCGTCTGGTTGTTGTTTTTTCATTTGAAGTTCGTAGGACGACAAAGAAGGTCACAAGGTGGACCTCCCTTGACACAGACTTATGGTCTAAGATAACAGATTAACGCTATCTACAAGGAAATAACTTCTACTGTGAACCCTTTTATCGGGCGATTTTGGCCATGTACATGTGTTTATGCAATCCATCTGCTGAATTTTAAACACAGTATGGTGATGAAAATAAACCCAAATCAAACGTCATGAAAGGGTATATAGCTTGATGATTAAGAGAAAAAGAGAAGAAGAAAATAGAACACATGATAAAAAAATAAAAAAAAAACATGTCACAAAGAAAAGTAACCATAACGCAGATGAGAATAAGAAGGCCAGTTCAGGAGGAGAGTGCGAAGGCCAGTTCAGGAGGTGGAGAGTGCGAAGGCCAGTTCAGGAGGTGGAGCATCATAGATAAGCATCGACCGAGGTGATAACGAGTGCATGGAAGCAAAGCTCTCTCACCTCCTAAAATGATTTATCAAGGGCCGATGATCATGATCTAAATTAAGTATATCGAGATAGCGTCAGTTACGGCCAACCTCAAGGAAGACACGAATAACGCTGGGCAGATCCGAGTTAATTAAGGGCTAATTACAAGTAATATCTAATAGCATGAATCTATTTTTCGTGGGCTCTGTGAGATGTGAGTGTGGCCTTCATGAGGTATCCGTGCATGTAAGAGGCCTTTTGAGACGTGCTGTGAGGGAGGGCGTGGTCGAGTAGAAGGCAGCGGCTAACAATATGTGTTCTGTTTGCATGTTCGAGTGTGCGTCTGTCGGTGAGTGCATAGCTATGAGTGAATATCTATGTGGAGCATTGCCCCCTCTAGTGTGTGTGTGTGTGTGTGTGTGTGTGTGTGTGTGTGTGTGTGTGTGTGTGTGCGCGCGCGCGCGCATGTGAGTGTATGCATTAGTGTATGGAAGATGTAAGTGAATACACAGGGTGAGCATTATGTGCGTCTGATATATGTTGTGTATTCATATTTTTGTTTAAACATATGTGTTCTGATTACAACTGTCTTTATCTGAGATATTACAACTTTGCGCGCTGGCTAATGTCTACATGCATGTACGTGTGTCTGTGAGTGCACAGCTATGTTTATGTGTGTATAAATATACTTCCATGCTCATAATAGCGGATGATGAGCTTACCGGTCTTAATCACAAAATCAATCAAGGCAACATAATGAAGATGCATGGGCGGTATATTGGCAAGTGTGAACCTATTTACCTTAAAGACCTACTAGAACCCAGCCTCTAATTGGTCTTGCTTCACTTCACACAGCGGGGGAGGGGGGTGGGGTATGGGCGATGGTAATGTTAGCTGATGGTGTCGGTGAAGCGCGATAGTGCTAATGGTTCGTGAGGATGAATATTGATCTTGCAGGGAGCTTTTCTGTGTGTGTCCTGTGTCCTTTTTCTGTTTCTTCCTTTCGCATTCTCTCTCTCTCTCTCTCTCTCTCTCTCTCTCTCTCTCTCTCTCTCTCTCTCTCTCTCTCTCTCTCTCTCTCTCCCTCTCTCTCCACTGTATACTCGACGTATTTTCCTAAACATTCTTACCCGTGCTAAAGGTAGCCTCTTACATCGGTATGATAAGCGTCGGACATCAATAAAGACAGCCTCAATCATCAATAAAAGTAGCCTTTAACATCGATAAAAACAACGTTTAACAGGCGAGTGTGTGTTATGTCGACTGAAGTATCCTGAAACGCCCATAAAAAACAGCAATGAAACAAGATATATCAGCTAATGATTGGCCCATTACATCCAGAGTTCATCCATGAATAAGTCTCTTCCATATCCTATACATCGGTCCATGTTTCTTTTCCTTCCTTTCCGCGAAGAGAAGTTGCACTTAAACGCATAGGAAAAGGTCAAGGAAAAAGGCAGTACAGAACGAGAACTAGAGAGAATAAATAGACCCATAAAGCGTTAGCCAAATTAGATAGATGAATAAGTAAGTGACTGTCAATACTTTATATGATCTATTGAGGAAGTAGCTAAACTCCAAACGAGTACAAATAACTGTAAACATACCCCCCCCCCACCACCACCACAAAAAAGAAAAGAAAAAAAAAAAATCCTAAAATTAATAAGTTTATTTAGATGCTTAAACAAATGGCTGGGTAGGTACACAGATGTGTGTACAATATACAAGACATTGATTTGCGGGTTTGATGTCATCAATTATCGATACGAAGCACAAGGGAAAGCGAGCGTTATAGTGTATTAGATAGCGGTTCTGGCTGCATGCTGATGTCTCCTTGGCCTCGCTGCTCTAAGTATCGCTGTAGCGACGCCTTCATCGTGTCTCGGACAGGTGTAAGTCGTGGGTTCATGGTAATGACATCAGTGGCATTTCGAATGTAGGATTTTGAAAACACTTGTTGCATGTCATTTCTTTGTATTCTAGTCTTTGCAAGTGATCGTTAGTAGTAAATAGAACTGGTTAGACGAAAGTCATATAGTGTATAAGACAAACTAAATAGAAAGGGCTGGGACACAGAATAAACTCTGCGTCTGGAGTGGCTCTATGTGATACTTTTTTGAGATTTCAAGAAAGAAAAGAAAATGAGAGAGAGAAAAAAGAAAGCTAGGCAGAGAGAGAGAGAGAGAGAGAGAGAGAGAGAGAGAGAGAGAGAGAGAGAGAGAGAGAGAGAGAGAGAGAGAAGGGGGAGGGGGGTATAAAGAGATAGAAAGAGAAAGAGAGAGTAGGAGAGGGGGGTTAATATTGTTTCTTCTCAGTGTCTAATATTTTATTATCCCCCATAGCTTTTTGCTTTTGTATATTTTGCTCATATGTCATGTAAGTGTGTCTGTCAGTAATCGTACCGAAAGGAAATACTGCTTACTACACGGTCTGAAGTCAGGAAGAACAGTTTCCATTTTTACCGTTGCTATGATCGAAAAAGAACACAACGGTATTTCTAAAAAGACACGTGGCAATGATTCCATAAAGAATAAAAGACATGCGAAATCGAACATCAACAAAATAGAAATACATGTGGTCGTCGTACTAGATTCTCGTAGGATCGCACCTCCCAAACATAGGCGTCGATAACTACTTATTTCACGCACGAACTCTGCTCTCGCCTTTCCGATTAACAGTCGCTCCATTCCTTGCAATGGGAGTCTCCGTTCGCACCTGTTTTCCTCCTGTTTCTTACTGGAAGCTTCGAAGGAAAACGGCTGTTGAGCAAAGGAGCGCCGCCATTACCTGAGACGTAACGAGGTACAGCATCACCGGGTCGTGAGGAGGTTAAGATTCAGAGCGAGTTTCGGCTGTCCGCACTCCCTCCTACTTCTCCTTCTGCGCTAGCCCCCTTCTTTCTGTCTCCCTTCTCCCACGTTTCTCGTATCTTTAATTTGACCCTCTCTTCCAGCCCCACGTTCTTCTCTTCTTCCACCCACCCCGTCCCCCATTCCATCTTCCTCTCTGCCAACCCCGGGTTCTTATCACCCATCTCCCACCTCCCCATTCCCTCCGTCTCTCTCACATCTCCTTCCCTCTCCCTTCTCCCTCCCCAACAGCCCGGGGATCTTGTCTTCCTCTCCTTCTCCCCTCTCCCTCTCTCCACCTTCCATCTTAACATTTCCTTCCACTATCCTTTTGTGCATTTTTTGCCCAATAAAACCCTTCTTCTTGTAAGCCCCTTTTGCTCAGCCTGCCTCCCATTCCCTATCTACCCGCATTTCCTTTCACCCACTTCTCCCTCATGGTTGTGCAGCGGTTCACATGCTGTCGAGGGTGAGAGGTTAGAGACCTGAGGATACCAATACCATTATGCTACACCTAGTAACTCAAGAGGGGCGACTCTTACCTTGTTGAACACTCATTGCTCGTCGCTAACAAGAAATAAAAAAGTGCAGTAGACCAGAAGGACGAACTTGCTGATCTACATTAAACGGCTGAGGCTCGCCCTGTTTGCACACACGTAAAGACCTCTCCGTTCAAAGAATGTAAAAGTCGTGATTCAGTACGGGGTCGTAATTCTAATCAAACTGCAAGCCGTCGACACTAAGCGGTTTGGGCAGAGATCTCACCTAAATTCTGAGATTACTTTAATCACTGGTCAGGTAACTCTCGGGTCCGGCGGCTGAGCTCGCGTAATCCACGCCCGAACCGCGCGCCGCAGAATTTCGCGGTTCCCGTCCTCGCTGGCGTCTTTGCCGTTCCGTCCCGCCGAAAATTCCGAAAAATAAGTCAGCGCGATTTACCAAGATAAAACCTTTCGGTCGAGACGCTGTGCACGAGCAGGCGGGGAAGCGCACACAGGGAGGAGGGGAGAGACGAAAAAAAGAGCTTAAAAAACGAGAGAGAAAGAAAAAAACGAGTATGAGTGTGTGGAAACCTTAACGAGCAAATTATAGTCACTCTAGCGTGAATGTTTAGACGGGAGGGAAGGGAGCCGAGGATGGGAAAGGTGAAGGGGGAGGAGGAGACATGAAAGAGAAGGAGTAACAGGGGCGGAGGAATGAAGTGGGAGGTCAGAGGCGCACGCTCCCACGGAAGGGCAGCCACCAGGGACCTGCATGGAAAGTCAGATATGGAAAACGAGGCCACTATAAAGTTCGTGCGACAAAGAAAAGAGGAGAGGGACTAAGGAGAGAAGAAGGGAGAAAAAAAGGGCGAGGAAATCGCTAAGGCGTTTAAGAGCTTGTGTGTGGGGTAGTGTTGGGGAGGGGGGGGGTAACTTTATGCATTATGTAAAGGGCGCTGCAGTAGTATGAAAACGGGGTTTTATATCTAAAAATCATGATTCATTTTGAAGTGAGCAGATGAGTAAGACAGATAATTGAAAGAATTAGATAGACAGATAAAGATAGAGGTAAAGAAAGAGAGAGAGAGAGAGAGAGAGAGAGAGAGAGAGAGAGAGAGAGAGAGAGAGAGAGAGAGAGAGAGAGAGAGAGAGAGAGAGAGAGAGAGAGAGAGAGAGAGAGAGAGAGAAAAAAAAGAGAGAGAGAGAGAGAGAGAGAAGGAGAGAGGGTGGGGGAGGAAAAAGAGAGAAGAAAGAGAGAAAAAAAAGAGACATAGAGACACAGAGAGAAATAAGCAGAGAAAGGGAGAGAGAGAGGTGAAGAGAGAGAGAGAGAGAGAGAGAGAGAGAGAGAGAGAGAGAGAGAGAGAGAGAGAGAGAGAGAGAGAGAGAGAGAGAGAGAGAGAGAGAGAGAGAGAGAGAGAGAGAGAGAGAGAGAGAGTAGGGAGACAAAGGAATGCCTCATTATGCTTAAAAGATGTAATTACTAAAGAAAGCGGATAGTAGCAACAGCAATAGTTGTATGACAAGAGGACAATCGATAAAAATAATGACTTCAATAATGCTACTAAGAATAATGAAAATGATGATTGTATTGGCGATGATTATAAAATAACAATAACGATATTAAAAACATTGATAATAATCATCATGATAATTGCAACAACAATATCAAGAACGTCAATAATAATGATATTATCATTACAAGGATGAAACTGATAATGATCAGAATTGTAATAATGATAATGGTAAAAACAATAATATCAACAATTACGATAACATTAAAGTTAATAATGGTAATTGTTTCATTAGTAAAAATGATAACCATCATCACATTGATAATAATAATAATTCCGATATCACTGATTATTTACTATGATAAATATAATAATAACAATAACAGTAAATAATATTGATGGTAATAATTATTATCAAAATGACGTTCATAATTATGATAACAATGGTAATAATGATGATAATAATAATAATAATAATAATAATGATAATAATAATAATAATAAAAGATTATTATGATGATAATGATAATGATGATAATGATAGTAGAAATAATATTAAAGATAATAAGGATGATAATCATAAAAATAAGAACAGTGATAATGATAATGATAACAATAATAGCTATAATCTTAATGACAATAATAATGATAATAATAATAATGATAATGATAATAATGATAATATAAATGATAATAATGATTATATAGATGATAATGATAATAATAATGGTGATGATAATGATAATGATTATGATAATAATGATAATGATAATAATGATGATATTGATAATGATGCCGATGATAATGATAATGATAATGATTCTGATAATAATGATAATCATAATGATAGGAAACATTGATAATGATAACAATAATGATAAGGGTGATGATAACAATAATGATAACGATAAGAATGATCATATTAATATTGATATTGATAATAATAATCATAAATAGGATAACAATGATAGTGTTGATTATAAAGAGCAATAATAATTGTGCTTATACTGATAACAATAATGATTATATGATGATAATGGTTATATTTATAATCATGAATATGGTAATGATCACAATAGTAATAATAGTAGAAATAATAATGATAATGCTATTAATAATGATAGTAATAATAATAGTAATAATAATAATGATAATAATAATAATGATGATGATGATGATGATGATGATGATAATAATAATGATAATAATGATAATGATAATGGTAATAATGATCCCCAAAATACTAGAAATAAAAATAATGATAACGATGATGATAGTAACTATGATAGTAATGATAATAGTAATAATAACAATGAAAATATTAATGATAATGATAATAACATCAACAGTATTAATAATGGTATCAATAATGAACAATAGTAACTATAGTAATAACAATGACGATAATGATAATAATGATAATAATAATAATGATAATAATAACAATAATAATAATAATAATAGTTGTAATAACTATAACATTAATATCAATGATAATACGAATGATAATAATCCCAAAGCATAAACTGGTAATAAGGAAATTTATGAATGAAAACAGCAACATTAACTGATATATTGATTATGGGGATGAAGACGGGCATTTGAAAAGGAATAAGCCCTTGGATGTATGGAAGCTGATACAATTTGAGATCTAATTTTCCCCTCTTAAACTCACGTTTATTTTGATGTAATCTTAATGCTGATATCACTTCATTTGCATACTTGAAATATAAAGGGAAAGGTGAGGTGATCCTGCCAGAATGATGAGGATTTTCGAAAGGATTTTTAGGATTCAAAGGCAAGAACTAAAGTAGGGGCGAAGAAAGCAAGGAGGCGGAGTCGCTGTAGTGGGGGGGGGGGTGAGTCGGGGGTTATTCACAAGGGATGAGGGAGTTAAGGGGAAGTAGTTAAGATTTTAATGACTCTGCTAGGGAGATAATGACTGGTTGAAACATAAATCACTCGGTGTTTGCACGCATGTAATATCAAATTTTCTTCTACTTGCCACGACTAATTAATTACACAACACCACAATCGGCCGCTTGGTGGGTGGTCCGGCGCTGTGACCGCTCCGCCTCACACCATCGTGGGATCTCCTCGTCCTCACACTAACGTGGTCACTCATTTCTCTCTCATCCATTTGCTTCTCCCTGCCTTCGTACACTCAACGGGATAGGTCGATCTGAAAAGAAAAGAAAAAAAAAAATAATTGAATGTGATTTGAATGAATGAGATCGGCTTCGACTTGATAGAATTTAACGATCAAGAGGATCACCTTCGCGTCGGAGCCCTTGTTAAGCCGTGTCCCACAAACGCCATAGGCTAGTGTACCACGCAGTGTACCGCGTGGTGTGCAGGTACACACATGGCACGTCGTAAGTCTTCGTGTGATACAACTCACGTCTGAAGTCCATCAGGTTGAGACAGCGCAGCGTCCGTTTCGAGTGCTCAGCAAGACGGACTGTATCAGAAGTAAGCATTTGGACTCACCATGATACGTGTGTCACTTGTCGCTCGGAGAATATCGAAACTACAATATACTGTGTGTGTTGCCGGAGTATGCAAATGAAATGCTAAAAAATGTTATAGGCGCAATCAAAAAGAAAAGGCTTGGGTGAGATGGCGAAGACAGACAAGGGTAATGAGATGCGCAAGGGAAGTGAGTGTTCAGAATTTGAGTAAGAAGCAGATGAGCCGAGCATACAGGAGGAATCGGCGACCTACACCAGAGTGACAAAGAAGAAGCGGAGTCTGTATCATAACAAATAACAGCTGCTGCATTCGGCATCACTAATAATCCGACGGAGCAACTTGCGAGGAACAGACGAGGAAGATGTTGGAAGAGGAGAAGGAGGGGGAGGAAGATGAGGAGGAGGAGGAGGAGGAGGGGGAGGAGGAGGAGGAAGAAGAAGAGGACGAGAAGGAGGAGGGGGAGGAGGAGGATGGAGGGAGGGAGCAGGAGGAGGAGGAAGACGAGGAAGAGGAGTAGGAGGAGGAGGAAGAGCAGGAGGAGGTGGAGGAAGATGATGATGAGGAGGAGGTGGGGGAGAGGGAAGGAGGAGGGGGAGGGAGAATGAGTGGGGAGGGAGTAGGAGAAGGAGGAGGAGGAAGACGGGGAGGACGAAGAGGAGGAGGAGGGGGAGGAGGAAGAGCAGGAGGAGGTAAGGGAAGATTAGGAGGAAGAGGAGGAGGGGGAGGAGGGGGAGGGAGGATTAGGAGGAGGACGGAGAGGAGGCAATGGAGGAGGAAGAAGAAGAGGAGGAGGAGGAGTAGAGGGAGGGAGGAGGAGGGAGGGAAGAGGAGGAGGAGGAGGAGGACGTGGAGGAGGATTAGGAGGACGGGGAGGAGGAAGAGGAGGAAGAGCAGGAGCAGGTGGAGGAAGACGAGGAGGAAGAGGAGGAGGAGGAGAAGGAGGAGGAGGAGGACGGGGAGGAGGAAGAGGAGGAAGAGGTGGAGGAGGAAGAGCAGGAGGAGGTGGAGGAAGAGGAGGAAGAGGCGGAGGAGGAAGAGCAGGAGGAGGTGGAGGAAGACGAGGAGGAAGAGGAGGAGGAGGAGGAGGAGGAGGAGGAGGAGGAGGAGGAGGATGGGGAGGAGGAAGAAGAGGAGGAGGGGAAGGGAAGGGAAGAGGAGCAGAATAACATGTCCTCCGTTTGGGTCGGTGGGCGATGTTATGGCGAGCATTACAATGCATGTTTAATGGCCCATGAAGGTGGAAGGGTGGGGACGCTCCATAAAAGTATTTCATGATTTTCGGAGCTTCAGACGTAAGATGCAATTATCTTTAATTAGTTAGAATACTAATGGAAGTTTATTATGTCAAGGATAATAAGGAAAGCGACTTAAAACCGTTCCCATAAGCCTATTTCCGAGGCCACAAAACGCAACGTATTCTGATAGAATGAGTCATAAATTTATAGAAGTTGAGGCTCGTGGTGCGTCCAGACCCGGCTGAGAGAGACGAGAGAGCGCGAGAGCGAGCGGTCCGCGCGGCGAGGGGATTCTTAAAAATCTCTATCCTCTCAGCTGTGAGAGAGTGAGTGCGGAGAGCGTGCGTTGGCTCGCGAGGGGAGGGAGGGAGAGAGCGAGAGGCGCGAGCAGGCGACGAGAGAGCGAGCGCGGACGACGCGAGAGCGCGCGAGAGAGAGAGAGAAGCGAGAGAGAGGAAGAGTGTAGTGTTTGATGTTTGCTGTCGGTGAGTTAGTGTGTGGGTCTGAGGTGTGAGTGTGGAAGTTTTTGTGTGTGTGTGTGTTAGTGTGTGAGTGAGTTTGAGTGTGGTTTGTGTTAGTGTGTGTGGGTGTTTGGAGTGCTGTGTGCTGGTGGGTGTGGTTGTGTGTTTGTGTGTGTAGTTGTGAGTTTGTGTCGTGGTGTGTGTGTGTGTGAGTGATTGGCTGTGTTTTTTGAGAGTGTTTTTATATTTTTTTAGGCTGGTTACGTGGGAGAGAATTAGTTATTGTTGTAGTTTGACCAATAATGTGTGGTGTGTGTGTGTGTGTGTGTCGTGTCCGTTGTGTGTGTCGTTTGTGTGAGTGGGGGGGGCGGGGCAGGGGGGGGGGGAGGGGCGGGGGGCTGTGTGTTGTGTGTGTGGTGTGTTGTGTGTGTGTGTGTGTGTGTGTAGTTGTGTGTGTGTTTTGTGTGATTGGGTGCGTGTGGTGTGTGAGTGAGTTGTGTGTGTGTGTGTGTGTGTGAGTGTGTGAGTGTTTGTGTGTATGGCGGCGTGTGAGTGTATAGATGCTGTGTGTGTGGTGTGAGTGAGTGTGTGTGTTGGTGTGTGTGTGTGTGTAGTGTCGTGTGAGAGGTGTGGATGTTGTTTGTTTGTGTGTGGAAGTGTACTGTGTGTGATTGGTCGTGGTGTGTGTGTCGTGTGCTGTGCTGTCGTGTGAGTGTGTAGTGTGTATATATCATTATCTGTGTGTGTGTTCGTGTAAGTGTGTGGTGTGTTTGTGATGTGTGTGTGTGTAGTGGTGTGTGTGTGTGTAGTTTGTGTGTATATATAAGGGTGTGTGTGTGTGTGTGTGAGAGAAGTCGGTGAGTGTGTGTGTGTGGTACAGTGTGTGTTGTGTGTGAGTATGTAGGTTGTGTGAGTTTGTGTGTGTGTTATAGTGTGTGGTGTAGTGTGTTTGTGTGTGTGTGTGGTGTGTGAGGATCCGTGTGTGTCGTGTGTGCCTGTGTGTGTGTTTGTGTGTGAGGGTGGGTGGGTCATTTATATGTCATATATCTCTCTCAATATCATGGAAGGGTGTGTGCTGTGTTGTGAGTGCGTCCGGGTTGTGTGTGTGTAGTAGTGTGTGTGTGTGTGTGTGGGTGTGTTGGTGTAAGTGTGTGGGTCGTCGTGGGTGTGTGTGGTTTTGAGTAGTGTGTGTAGGGTGTTTGTATATATCATTTTATAGAATATAATCATATATATCGATATAAGGGTATCATCTTTATATATATATATCATATTTATATATTCTATATAAACTCTATCTATCTCATTATTCTATAATCATATATATATATATATATCATATATATATAAATATATCTGTGTGTGTCCTTCAGTGTGTGTGTCGTCGTGATGTGGTGGTGTCGTGTGTGTGTAGTGTGTTTGTGTTGGGTGTGTGTGTGTGTGTGTGTTTGTGTGTGTGTGTTGGTGTGTTGCGTGGTGTGCGTGTGTGAGTGTGGTAGTTGTGTGAAGTGCGGTGCTTTCGTGTGGGTGTTGGTGTGTGTTGGTGTGAGAGTGTTGTGAGGGTGGAGTGTGTGTGTCACTGTGTGTGTGTGTGTGAGTGTGTGTGTGGTGTGCTGTGTGTGTGTTTGATGGTTGTGTGTTGATAGTGTTGGTAATTGAGTGTGTGACGTGAGTGAGTGGGTGCGTGCGTGCAGTGGAGTGAGTGAGTGCAGTGTGTGTGTGTGTTAAGTGTGTGTGTGTGTGTGTGTGTTGGTGTGTGTGGTGTGTGGGTGTGTGGGGGGGGGGGGGGGGGGGGCGGGGGGGGGGTGGGTGTGTCTGTGGGTGTGTGTCTGTAGTGGTGTTAGTGTGTGTTGTCGTGTGTGTGTGTGTGTGTGTGCTGTGTGTATGTGTGAGTGGTTGTGTGTGTGTGTGTCGTGTCGTGTGTGGGTAGTCGTGTGTGTGTGTGTATTGGGTGTTGTTTGTCTGTGTGTGTGTGTGTGTGTGTGAGTGTCGTGTGTGTGTGTTAGGTGTGCGGCGGGTGGGGGGATGTGTTTGTCGTGTGGTATGAGTGTGTTGTGTTTGTGAGTAGTGTGGTGTGTGGTCGTGTGTGGTGTGTGTGTGTAGTGTGAGTGTGTGTGTGTGAGTGTGTGCGTCGAGTGTTGTGTGGGTGTGAGTGTGTTGTGTGGTGTACTGTGTGGTTGTTGCTCGTGTGTCTGTGTGTGGGTGGGTGTGTGTGGGTGTGTGGTTGTGGGTGGGTGAAGTGTGTGTGTCTGTGGTGGTGAGGTGTGTGTGTGTGTCGTGTGTGTAGTGGGGGTAGGGGGGCGGGGGGGGGGGGGGGGGGGGGGTGGGGGGGGGGGGGGGGGGGGGGGGGGCGGGGGGGGCGGGTGTGGGTGGGGGGGGGGGTGGGGGGGGGGGGGGGGTGGTTGTGTGTGGTTGTGGTTGTGAGTGCTTTGTAGTGTGTGATCGTGTGTGTGTGTGTGTGAGTGTGAGTGTGAGTGTGTTTGTCTGTGTGTAGTGTGGTGTGTGTGTGTGGGTGTTGTCTGGTGTGAACTGTGGTTGTGTCTGATGTATTGTGTGAGCTGTGTGTTGTGGGTGAGTGTGTGGTGTGTGTGTGAGTGTGTGCTGAGTGTGTGTGTGTCTGAGTGTGTTTGTTCGTGGGTGAGTGGTGTGTGGTGTGTGTGGCCGTTAGGTGTCATGGAGTGTTTATGTGTGGAGTGATGTCTGTTTGTGTGTGTGTGTGTGTGTGTGTGTGCACGTGTAGTGTGTATACGTGTGTGTGTGTGTGTGTGTTTGTGCGTGTGAGAGTTGTGTGGGTGTCGTGAGTGTGAGGGTGGGTCTGTTGTCGTGTGAGTGTGGGGCTGAGTGAGAGTGGGTGTGTGTGAGTGTAGTGGGGTGTCGAGTGTGTGAGTGCGTTGTGTGTGTGTGTGTCTCGTGTGCTTGTGTGTGTGGAGTGTGTGTGTGGTGTGTGTGTGTGAGTGTGTCTGTTTGTGTGTGGCATGGATGTGTGTGATGTCGTGTGTGATGTCGTGTGTATGTCGTTGTGTGATGTATAGTTGTGTGCTGTGTGTGTGTGGTTGTGTCGATGTTTGTGTCGTGCAGTGTGTGTGTGTGTGTGTGTGTAGTGTGTGTGTGTGTTTGTGACAATCTCTAGCTCTAATTTAAATGTATATATTTATTATAATCTGTATTTATTAATCTATCTATATCTATATGTATATCTGCTGAATATGTCATCTCTTATCTCTTCTCTATCTCTATACTCAAGTATGTGTGTGGAGTGTGAGTGTGAGTGTGTGTAGGTGTGTGTGTTTGTGTGTGCTGATTGCTGTGTCGTGTGGTTATGTCTATATATAGCTATTACTTTAACATCTATCTAATCTACTCTCACTCTAATTCTCTTCTATATAGTGGGTGGGTGTGTATGGTGTGTGGAGGGAGTGAGTGAGTGTATGGAGGGTGAGGGACGACTGTGAGGTGTTTGTGTGTGGTGTCGTGTCCGTGTGCTGTGTCGTGTGGTGTGTGTGTGTTAGTGGTGTGGGTGTCGGTGGGTGGGTGATGTATGTCGGGGGTTTGTGTGTGTGGTGAGTATGTGTTTGTGTGTGTGTGTGTATGTGTGTGTAGTGTGTGTGTTTGTGTGTGTGTGGGGGTGTCTTGGACATGTGTGTGTGTTGTGTGTGTTGTGGTTGTGTTTGTGTGTTTGTGTGAGTTGGTGTGTGCTGTTAGTGTGTTGTGTAAGTGTGGTGTGTTGTGAGTGAGAGTCGTGTGTGTGGTGAGTGTGTGTTTGGTGTGTATGGTGTGGTTTGTGTTTGGGAGGGGTGTGGTTGGTGTGTACGTGGTGTGAGTGTTTTGTGTGAGGTGTTTAGCAGTGTGCTGTAGGGTGTGTGAGGTGTGTTGTCTGCGTGTGAGTGGTGTCGTGTTAGTGTGTTGTCAGAGTGTATGTGTGTGGTGTGTGTGGGTGTGGTGGTGTGTGTAGGGTGTGTGTGTTGTGTGAGTGAGTTGAGTGTGTGTGTGTGAGTGTGTGGGTTTTGTGTGGGTGGGTGTGTGTGTGGGTGTGAGTGTGGGTGTGTGTTTGTGTGTGTGTGTGTTAGGGTGTGTGTGTGTGGTCAGTGGTGAGTGGGTTGGCGTGTGTGTTGTGTGTTTGTGTGTGTGTGTTGTGTGTGTGTGTGTGTGTGTGTAGTTTGGTGTGTGAGTTTGGGTTCTCGTGGAGGTCGCGCTCCGCTCCCGTCGCTCGTTTTGTGCTGAGTGTCGAGTGTGTGTGTCGTGTGTGCCTGTTTGACGCTCGTCCGCCTGTCTCTCGTGTATGCAGTCGCTTCTACGGTGTGGCGTCCGAAGCGTGTGCTTTGCCTCACGCGCCGTGTATGTGAGCCTTACGTGTGTGTGCTCCGCGCCCGGGCGTCCGTGTGTGTTAGTGGTCGTGTGCGCTCGTGCTCCCGCCTGCTTGTGGATACGCGCCTCGCTCGTCGCTCGTGACGTTCTCGTGGGTGGCTGTGTGAGTTTGTGTCGCTCGCTCCCCCGCTGTGTGAGTGCTCGCCTGTCGAGCAGCGTGTACGTTCTGTCGCGCGCTCAGCTGCTGTGTCCCCCTCGGAGTGTGTGCTGTATGTCGCTGTAATCGCCTGAGGGTGGGCTCGCAGGCTCTTGTGGCGTGTGTGTGTCGAATCTCCCCGTCCGTGACTTCGGGTGTGTGTCGTCGCCTCGCTCGCTGTTGAGTCGTTCCGTTTGTGATGTGTGTGTAGGTTGCGGTCTCGCTCCCCGCTCGTGTGTGTTCGCGCTCGCGCGCTCGTGTGCTGCTCGTTCGCGAGTCCCGTGTTCCCCGCTGTGTGTATGTCGTGTGCTCCGCTACCGCTGCTGTGTGGTGTGAGAGTGTCGCTACCGCTCGCGCGCGCCTCGCTATGCTAAGCGCGCCAGGGTCCGTGCGGTCAGTCCGTGTGTGTACTCCGAGTGAGTTTGCTGCTCCGCAGTTCGTCCGGTGTGTAGCCGTGTCGTCCGTGTTCTGCTCTCCTGTGCACGTGATCGTCGTCGTGTGAGTCGCCCCCTTTTCGCGGCCGGCTATATACCTGTGTCGACCGTGATCCGTCCCCCGTGCTGTGTGTGTGCCTCCGTGTCGTCGATTGTCCGTGATGCTCGTGTGGCGCCATGCTGACTGTGTCGCACGCTCCGCTGTGTGTCGGTGTCCGCGGCGCGTGGTGTCCGTGATCCCCCGCTCACCCCGCTGTGTCCCGAGTGGGTGAGTCGTGTCCGTCCCGCCCCCGCTGCTCCCGCAGTGTGAGCTCGGCGTGCTGTGCTCCGTGAGCTCCCCTGCGCTGTGTCCCGCCGCTGTGCTGCTGCGCGGGGGGGGGGCGGCTGCCCCTGCGGGGGGGCGGCGGGCCCCCCCCGGGGCCGGCGCGGGGTCCGCCCCCCCCACCCCCCCCCCCCCTCCCCCCCCCACCCCCCCCCCCCCCCCCTCCCCCCGCCGCGCGCCCGGGCCGGCGCGCCCGCCCGGGGCGCCCCCCCCCCCCGGGCCCGCGGCGGCGCCGCGGGGCGGGCGGGCCCGGGGCGGCCCGGGGCGGGGGGCGGGCGCGCGGCGCGGGCCCCGCGCACGGGGGCGGCGGGCGGCGCGGGCGGGGGCCGGCACGGGCGGCGGCCGCGCCGCGCGCGCTCGGGGGCTGGGCCGCGGGGCGAGTCCCGCTGTCCCCCCGCCCTCCGCTCGCGCGCCGCCTGGTTCGCCTGACCCTGGCGTTTCCGTCGCGAGCGCGTGTGTGTGTGTTTGTGTGTGTGGGGTTAGTGTGGTTGTCGTGTGTGTGTGTGTGTTGGTGAGTGTGTGTGTGTGTGTGTGTCAGCGTGTGTGCGCCGTCCCGGTTACATGTGTGTATGCTGTGTGTGTGTGTGTGTGTTTGTGTGTGTGTGTGTGTGTATGTGTATGTGTGTGTGAGTAGTGTGTTGTGAGTGTGTGTGTGAGTGATTGTAGTGTGTGTGTGTGTGGGTGTGTGTGTGTGTGTGGTGTGTGTGAGTGTGTGTGTGTGTGTGTCGTGTGAGTGTGTGGTGTTGTGTGTGTGTGTGTGTGAGTGGTGTTGTGTCGTGTGGTGTGTGAGTGTGGTGTGTGTGTGTGTTGTGAGTGAGTGCGTAGAGGAGTGGAGAGGGGTGAAGGGGGTGAGGTGAGGGGTGCTGGGGGCGGAGGGGAGTGTGTGCTGAGCGGAGTGTGGGAGTGTGTGCGGGGTGTGTGGTGTGTCGTGTGTGTGTTTGGGTGTGTGTGTGTGTGTGGGTGTGTGTGTGTGTGTGTGTGTGTGTGTGTGTTTGTGAGTGGGGGGGGTGTGTGTGTGGGTGTGTGTGTGGTGTGTGTGTGTGTTGCTGTGAGTGTGTGTGTTATTTGTGGTGGTTGTGGTGTGTGGGGTGGTGTGGGTGGTGTGGTGATGGGTGTGTGTGTGAGTATTTGGATGTTATGTGAGTGAGTATGCTGTTTGTTTGATTAGTGTGTGTGTGTGGTGTGTGTGTGTGTGTAGTGTGTGAGTGTGTGTGTGTAGTGTGTGTGGGTGTTGTGGGTGGTGTGTGTTGTGTGTGTGTGTGGTGTGTGTGTGGTGGGTGTGTGTGTGTGGTTGTGTGTGTGTG
>NW_028234420.1:21420863-21430863 GCF_977035675.1 Penaeus japonicus
GATGTGTGGGTGTGTTATAATATATTATATATATAGGGTGTTTGTTTGTTTGGTGTTTGGTGGGGGGTTGGGGGGGTTGGGGGGGGGTTGGGGTGGGGGGGGGGGGGTTGGTTGGTGTTTGGTTTTTGGGGGGTGTGTGTTGGGTTGTTGTGGGGGGGGTGTGTGGGTGTGGGTGGGGGGGTGTGGGTGTGTGTGTGTTTTGGTGTGTATTGTGGGGTGTGGGTGGTGGGGTGTGTTTGTTGTGGTGGGTGTGTGTGTTTTGTTTATGGGTGGGTAAGATAGTAATGTGGGGGTGTGTGTGGGTGTGTGTGGGTGTGTTGGTGTTTGTTAGGGGTGTGTGTGGTTTGGTTGTGGGGGTGGGTGTTGTGGTGTTGTGTGTGTTTGGGGGGGGGGGGTGGTTTGTGTGTGTAAGAGATGTGGTTGTGTGTTGTGGGTGGTTGTGTGTGTGTGTGGTGTTGTGGGGGTTGTGTGGGGGTGTTGGGAGTGTGGGTTTGTGTGTTAGAGACGTTGTTGTTTGGTGTGTGTTGTTGTGGTGGTTGTTGTGTGTGGGTGGGTTGGGTGTGTGTGTGTGTGGTGAGGTGGTTGTGTGGTTTGTGTGTGTGTTGTTTGGTTGGGTGTGTGTGGTGGTGTGTGTGTGTGTGTGTGGGTAGGGTGTTGTTGGTTGTGGGTTGGGTAGTGGGGTTGTGGTTGGAGTTGTTTGTGTGGTGGTGTGGTGTGGTGTTGTGGGTGTGGTGTTGTGGGTGTGGTGTTGTGGGGGGGTGGTTGTGTTGGTGGGGGGTGTGGTTTTGTGGATGTTGTTGTGTGGGGGGGGGTGTGTGGTGTATGTGTTTGGTGTGTGTTTGTTGTTTTGTGGGTTGTGTGTGTGTTTTGTGTGTGGTGTGTGTTTGTGGATGGGTGTGTGTGTGGTTTGACATGTTGGGGTGGTGTTGTGTGAGGGGTTGTGGTTGGATTTGTGTGGTGTGTTGTGTGTGTGATGGGTGGGGTGTTGTTTGTGGTTTGTTGTGTGTGTTGGTGGTGTGTTGTGTGTGTGGTGTGTTGTGGGTGGTTGTGTTTGTGTTTGTTTTGTGTGTGGGTTGTTGGTGTTGATTTATTTGGTGTGTGTGTGTTGTGTTGGTGTGGTGTTGTTGGGTTGGGTTTGTGTTGTTGTGTGTGTGTGGAGGGTTGTGGTTGATGGGAGTTTGTATGGATGTGTGTGGTGTGTGTTTGTGGTATGTTTGTGGTGTGTGTTGGGTGTGTGTGTTGTGTGTGTGTATGTTGTGTGTGTTGGTGTGGGTGTGTTTGGGTGGTGGGTGTGGTGTGGGGTGTTGGTGTGTGTGTGTTGTGTGTGTTTGTGTGTGTGTGTATGTGTTTTGGTTGTGTTGTATTGTATGTGTTGGATGGTGATATGAAATGGGAGAGAGAGAAAGAAAGAGAGAGAAGTTTATGATAGATTGTTGTGTTTGTTGTTGTTTTGTGTTTGTGTTGTGTGTGTGTGGGGTGTTGTTTTTTGTTTGTGTTGTGTTGGGGTTTTGTGTATGTTTTGTGGTAATGTTGTTTATGTTGTGGTGTGTGTGTGTGAGTGGGTGTGAGTGTGTGTGTTTGTTTTGTTGGTTGAGTTATTTGTGAGGTTTGGTTTGGTTTTTGGGAGGGTGGTGTGGGGGAGGTGAGGGGTTTGTTTGGTTTGGTGGGGGTGTGGGGTTTGGGTGGGGTTTGTGTTGTTTGAGGTTTTGTTTGGTGTGTGGGGTGTGTGTGTGTTTGAGTTGTGAGTGTGGTTAGTGTTTGATTATGGGTGGGGGTGTTTTGTTTTGTGTTTGTTGTTTTGTGAGTGTGTGAGTGTTTTTGGTGTGGTGAAAGTCACACACTACTCTCTATGTCAAACTCATATATCTCTGTGTGAGATTGAGTTGGTGTAGTGTGTGTTTTGGGATGTGTGTTGTGTGTGAGAGTGTGAGTGAGTGTTTTTAGTGTGAGTGAGATATGGAGATTAGGTTGCTGTGGGCTGATTAGATCAGTGATTGAGTGTCTACACTAATCACTCCCCTCTCACACCACTCTATCAACTAAATAACACCTTATTCTTCACTCTCTCACCACACACACACTACTCTCTATCTCACAATCATCTCACACTAGGAAACTCTCTTAGAGGTGTCACCTGTGGGTGAGTGAGAGTGTGTGTTAGATAGATTATATATAGATGATGCTAAGATTTTCTAGATGTATGAGTTTTATATATGTTAGAGTGTGATTTATAGATTTATTGTGAGTGATCACAAGTTGGTGGGTGCGTGTAGTGAGTTTTCAGGTGCTATTTTAGTTGTGAGAGTGATGATGAGTTAGAGGATTTTGGGAGAGTGCTAGAGTTAGTTTGGATAGAGGTTTGTTGTAGTTTTTGAGTATAGTTAGTTATAGTGTTATTAGATTGTTAGATTTTGTGATATGCGTTTGGTATATATTTTTTTTATTGATGTGATAGATATACGAGATATTTTGTTATATATATATGTTATATATATAAATTATAGTAGATAGATTTTATAGATTGATAGTGAGAATTTTATAGTGAGTTAGTGAGGAGTTAGTTGTACATATAATGGTGATGTGGTGTGTTGCGTTGGGGGTGTGTTAGGTGTGTTGTTGATTGAACTAGTTTGAATTTGTGTGTGTGTTCAACTCATCTCCGCTAATAATAAACAACACATCACACACTTTCAAACAAAATTACATTTATCCACTATCACAATCACAAACACATAACTCTCTGATATCTGTATTATAGTAGATGTATGTTGAAATGTGTGAGAGATACCTATATATATTTAATATCACAGATATGTTGAAAACTTTTAGGGATTTGAGTTAGTTAGAGAGGATTTAGAGCGTGTGGAGATTGGAGGAGTGTTTGAGTTATATAGTGTGTGTTGAGTGTTTTAGTTTGTGTTATTGTATTACTCTCACAAACACACACACTAACTACTCTTCGTCTTACGACAAAACTCAACACAGACACACAACTCTATATACATATATCAATGTATGTGAGTCTGGTGTGTGAGATTATTGAGTGTGTGTGAGTTAGTTAGTTTGTTAGTGTTTGGGTGAATTGGGATGTTGTAGAGATTTTGATGAATTCTACTCATCGATTAACTCTACTCACACACAAACACATCTATCACACACACAACACTCACACACTCACTGTAAGGGTGTAATTGCTCAGCTATGCTTGTTTGTATCGTTCGATCGATCGAACTATATTTTATATATGTAGATTTTTTATAGAGTTAGTTTGTTAGAGAGATATCTGTATATTATATATATATAGATTACAACACAGGGGGGGGGGGGGGGGGGGGGAGGGGGGGGGGGGGGGGGGGGGGGGGGGGGGGGGGGGTCTACCAC
The DNA here is from genome assembly GCF_977035675.1 of Penaeus japonicus. Classification (NCBI taxonomy): domain Eukaryota; kingdom Metazoa; phylum Arthropoda; class Malacostraca; order Decapoda; family Penaeidae; genus Penaeus; species Penaeus japonicus. The sequence goes on from NW_028234420.1 coordinate 21,424,245, forward strand.
TCTCCAATAACTACCATCTACTAACATCTAACACTAAAACTCACACGCTCTAATCACTCTTATCTCTATCTCTCTCTACATATCTCTCCTATTATGTCGTGTGGTGTGTGTCTGTGTGTGAGTGTGTTTGTGTGTGTTTGAGTGTGTGAGTGTGGTGAGAGGGTGGGAGTGTAGGTGTGTGGTGGTTTGTGTGTGTGATTGAAGCCTCATTAGCGATAATCTATCAATCACTTACACTAATCCATCACTCACACAGCTCACTATATATATTCCTCTATACTCTATATGAGTGTGGTGTGTGTGAGTGTGTGTGTGTGTGTGTGTGAGGTGTGTGAGTGTGAGTTTCAGTGTGTGGGGGTGGTGTGTGAGATTGTGTGAGTGAGAGTGTGAGTGGTGTGATGTGTGTGGTGTGTATTGGGTAGTTGGGTGGTTGTGTTTGTGTGGTGTTTGATTGTGAGAGTGTTGTGTTTGTTGAGTGTGTGTTTGTGAAGTGTGTGAGTTTTGTGTGAGTGGGTGTGTGTGTTTGTGTGTGTGTGTTGGTGTTTGTTTGAGTATGGTGTATGTGTGTGTGTGGGGGTGTTGGTTTGGAGAGTGTGGGTTTGTGTTTGTGTTGTGAGTGAGTGGCAGGGGGTGAGTGTGTGAGGTGAGTGTGGTGTGAGTGTGTTTGTGAGTTTGTGTGGGAGTAGAGTGAGTTCTGGTGTGTTTGTGTGGGTGGGGGTGTGTGTGAGAGTTTGTGTGAGTGTGTGAGTGGTGAGTGAGTAGAGTGTGAGTGTGAGAGTGTGAGTTTGGGTGTGTTTGTGAGTAGTGGTTGGTGTGTGAGTGAGAGTTTGTGTTTGTGTGTTATTGGGGGGGGGGGGGGGGGGGGGGGGGGGGGGGGGTGGGGGGGGTGTTGTGTGTGTGAGTGTGTGTGTGTGTTTGTGTGTTGTGAGTGTGAGTGTGTGTTTTGTGAGTTGTGTGTGTGAGGAGTGTGATTGTGGTTATTTAGGTTGGTCTTTGTGTTTGAGAGTGAGAGTGTGGTTAGTGTGGTGTGTGAGTGGTTTGTAGTGTGTGTGAGAGTGTGTGTAGAGTGAGATAGTGCGTGTTTTAGTGATTAAGTGTGAGAGGTGTGTTGGATGGTGGTGGGGGGTGGGGGGGGTGTGGGTGGGGTGGGGGGGGGTGGGGGGGGGGGGGGGGGGGGTATGTGTGTGTGTGTGTGTGTGAGATGTGTGTGAGTGTGTGTGGGTGTGAGTGTGTCTTTGTGTGTGTATGTGGTATGTGTAAGGGTGTGTGTGGTGTTTGTGTGTTTTGTGTGAGTGTGTGTGTGTGTGTGTGTGTGTGAGTGGTGTGTCTGTGTATGTGTATGTGTATGTGTGTGTGGGTGTGGTGTGTGTGGTGTGTGTATGTGCTATGTGTCTGTGTGTGTGTGTGTGTGTGGTTGTGAGATGGTGTGTGTGTGTGTCTGTGTGAGTGTGGGTGTGTGTGTGGTGGGTTTGGGTGTCTGTGTGTGGGTGGGTGTGGGTGTGTGTGTGGTGGGTTTGGGTGTCTGTGTGGGTGGGTGTGTGGGTGTGGGTGTCTGTGTGTGTGTGGGTGGGTATACTATTTTTCTATATATAAATTCTAATATATTATATACATTCTATTTGTGTGTGGTGTGAGTGGTGTGAGTGTGTGTGTGTGTGCGAGTGTGTGGTGTTGGGGAGTGAGTGTGTTTGTGGGTGTGGGTGAGGGTGGTGTGTGAGTTGGTGTGTGTGTGTGTGTGGTGTGTGCTGTGTGTGTGTGCGTGGAGAGTGGTGTGTGTGGTTTGTGTGGGTATATACATATATATATATATATATATGACTACTATCTTAATCTATCAAATAATATCTAGATACTATACATATTGTGTCTGAAAGGTGTGTGTGTGTAGAGAGTGTGTGTGGTGTTTGTGTGTGTGTGAGTCGAGTGTGTGTGTGAGTGTGTGAGTGGGGGTTTTGTGAGATTGTGTGTGTGTGTGAGAGTTTGTGAGAGTGTGTAGAGGGTGTGTTGGTGTGGTGTGTGTGAGTTTGGTACAGTGCAGGTGTGTGATTGTGTGACTGTGTGATTGAGAGAGAGTGTGTGGTGTGTGATTGTGTGTGAGTGGGAGTGAGAGAGGGAGTGGGTGTGTGAGAGTGTGTGGAGTGTGAGAGATTGTGAGGTGAGTGTTTGAGTGGGTGGGGAGAGGGTGTGTGATCACGAGTCAACACAACACCTCTATCACACTACAATAACTCAAGAGATGGTTGATTATTTTTTATGATTTTGTAGAGATTTATTTGTGATTGTGTGTGTGATTTTGTAGATGTTTATTTTATTATGGTTAGATATGTATGGTTTTTGACTTATATGGGTGTGTTATTGATATATGTGAGGGAGTGGAGAGAGAGTAGAGATAGATTTTTAGAGATTTTGAGATATTCTGGTTGGTGTGATATATATAGATTTATGAGTAGATATATTTAGATTTGAGAGATATATTAGGTACGATATATAGTGATAGATGAGAGAGATGTTAGTGATTTATATTTATAGTGGGTGTGTTGAGAGTTATAGATACACAAATAAAACACACACCAACACACCACACACACACACACACACAACACACACACAACATCTCTCACTCATGAGATAGTAGATTTTAGTGTTAGATTGATTTTTATTGATATACTTATATAATATATATAATTATTTACGTTTATACATACTCACACACACCAATACACACACCCACACCTCACACACACACACAACCACACACTCAACACACACACACACTCACACACACCACATATATATTTATATATATTTATATATATATAATACATATATATATATCTATTATATATATAGATAGTATATATATAAAGAGTATATATATAATTTTTTATTTCTTATATATATATATAATATAATATATATATAGATATAATTATTTATATAAAGATATTGAGATTTTATAGTTATATGATATCGTTATATATATATATATATTGTATGTTTATCTATATATACATGTGTATATATATAGATACTCGCTCTCTCGCTTTCTCTTTCTCTCTCGCTCCTCTATATGTATATGTTCCGATTTTTATAGTTTATATATTTATATATCTATATTTAATTTTTAGATTTTCTTATATATATGGATATACGGATATACATATGTATATATATGTAACATATAAGATATTGTTTTAGTATATATGTTTATTGTTGGTATTTATAAGTAGAAATATATATATATTACAGTTCTATATATATTTTTGTTATATCTATCTATCTATCTATCGATACTATCATTTTATAATAGATATATATTATAGATATATATATTTTAGTTATAGAGTTAGTTATAATGTATATATAGGCTTCTCAAACCCACACATATATTTGTATGTATATACAGTTGATAATTTTTGTATTTTTTAATTGTAATATATATAAGAGATATTTATATTATATAGATGTATATATTATATATAGATATTATACATAGATTTGTATATATATATATATTTTGTGAATAGTATATAGATATATATACATTTATATTTATATATATATATATATATGATAGATTTATTTATTTATATTTTTACATTTATATTTTTATTTATTTATTTATTGATAGGTTATTTATTTATATGTATAGATCTATATAGTTAATATATATATATATATATATGATATATTAGATATAGTTATTATATATATATATTTGTGATATGTGTGTGTTGTATGTGTTTTTGGATTAAATAATAGTCAATAGATAATTATTTATGTTGATATATATTTATATATATATTTATATATATATATATATTTATATATATTTATTTATATGTATATAATTATTTTTTTTGTGTTATATATTTGATGTATATATATATTTATATTTTATATATATATATAGATATATATATTTATAAATATAGATATATTATATTTTATATATATATTATTATATTTTTAAATACGTATTTTATTATATTGTGTGTGTTTGTTTGGGGTGTGTATGTGGTTTGTTTTTTATATTTTAACTTATATAAATATTATATATTTATTTATATATATTTATATATTTATTATATATATATATATATTATACACAGATTAGGTATTTTACTATATAACACTCAACACACACACACACACACCACACACACACTCACACCAACACACACACACACAACACACATATATTTATTTTTTTATATATTTTATATTTTTCGATATTATTTTTTGTTTATAGAGTGATGGTTATTATTTATATTATTATTATTGATTTAGATATAGTAGTTTGATATTTTGAGTTAGAGTATATGTATAAGTTTGGTTGGTTTTGGAGAGTGATTGGGTTATAGATATATGTGATTTTTTTTTTTATGTAATAGTGTTAGGTTGTTTTTATAGTTTATTGAGGTATTTATAGTGTGTCATTTTAGATAGTTTATAGTTTTTTGATAGTGTTATATAGTGATTTGATAGATGATTTATAGTGTAGAATACACATCACACCTCACTGACCACACTCACTCACATATGATAGTATCAAGCTTTCTTTCGATGTATTTATATAGGTTTTTTGAGATTGTGAGTTTTAGTGTAGATATGATGAGATATTTTTAGAATAGAGTATTAGATTAATGAGATATGGATTTTCGATAATATATTATATTTGTCAACACTATCTCCCTACTCACACTCACACTATCTCAAAACTCTCACACACACTCTCTAACCTCACACACACACAAACTCTCTCTTAACTCACTCGTTTACTCACTACATTATTTAGTGTGGTTGTGTAGAGTTTAAGGAAGAATATGTTTTATATAAAATTAAAAAAAAGATATATAAAAATTAAATAAATACTAAAAAATTATGTATTATTTAAAAATTTATTGATTTTTATTATAATTATATAAAATATAAATAATATTTATTTTTGTAAATAAAATTATATTAGATAAATGATAATATTATAAATAATAAGAAGTATAAATATATTTTTATATAATATAAAATATAAAAAATATATTTAAATAAAATTATATTAATAAAAAAGATGAAATAAAATAATTTAAATAGTTATTATTAAAATATATTATTATATTTTAAATTATTAAATAAATTAATATAGAGTAATTAAAATTTTTTTATATATTTATTTTTATATATATATTTCTACTATTTTTCAAATATATTTGATATTATATAATATTATTTAGTGGTATAAATATATGATTTATAGAACACAGGAGGTTTTGGATATATAAGTTTTAGATTAGTTCTTATATTGTGATATGGATAGATGTTGTTATTGTTGAGGGAGTGGAGGATTAGAAAGTTTGATTTTTTAGAGGTGATAGTGTTGTGGGTTATAGAGTGAGATCGATGTTTGTAGAGTTAGTGTGATGAGTTGTGCCGAGAGTTAGTGATTAGAGAGAGAGTTTGTAGTGTGATTATGTTTTTGATATAGATTTAGTTAGTGAGTAATGTATATGATATATATATATATATATATATTTTGTGTTTTTTGTGAGTTGTGGTTTGATATTGAGAAATAGTGGTATTGGTGTGTGTTTTTGGGTTGGGGGATGTGGTTGTTTTTTTTTATAACGTGTTAGATTAATAGAGTGTTTGTGTGTTAGTGTTAGACTTAGATATTGTTTGAGAGTGAGTGTGAGAGTCAGTGTGAGAGAGATGATAGTTATACATATAGAATTTAGATATACATAGGGTGTTGTCATCTTTTGTGGGTTGTTGATCCTATAACAAACACACAGTCACACTCTCACAATCAACACACACTCACTCATGTCTCACTTACACACACACACACACACTCACACACACTCTCACACTCATGAGACGAGAGTTTTGAGTTTATGTGTTAGACTATAGATTATATATATATATATAATAGTATATTATATGTAAGTATATATATATGTATATATTATTTATTTTATATATATATATATATAAAATATAAATATATAAATGTATAAAATATATATATACATATGTATATATATATTATATATATATAAATGTATTATTTAAAAAAATATATATGTAATAGTATATATTAATAATATATATACATTTTATATATATGTGATATAAAAAACACATTATTCATATATCTATCTTCTATCTATCTATCTAATATAATATATATATATAGATATATATAAATAGATAAATAGATAGATAGATAATATATAATATATATAAATATATAAATTATACAACCACCCACACATATATATTATATATATCAGTATATATATTATATATATATATATATATATATATATATATATATATATATATTTAATATATATATATACATATATAATATAAAAAGATATATATATATATATAAATATAATATAGATATATCATATACATATAAATTATATATAGATATATATTATAAATATATAATTTATAACATAATATATATATATATAATATAATTATATATATATATAGTAGTATGTATAGATAGAATATATATATATATATATATGAATATATTATATATATAATAATATATATATAATTAGTGATTTGTGTATAAGTTTATATGTATAACAATACAATTACA
>NW_028234420.1:21445863-21448363 GCF_977035675.1 Penaeus japonicus
CCGCTGCCCTTACTTCCGATTCTAAGATGACTGTTCTGGTTCTCTCTCCTGATGTAGCCTCCTGCTAATACTGGTTCTAATCAACGGTCTGCTTGATGGTTGGTACAACTCGCGGCAGTAATTTGTTCCACCTAGCTGTCACTTCGGTGTTTAATTGTTAACAGCTGACCCGGTTTTTATCTTCTATTACATTTGTTCTTCCTGTCTTCTCCCGATTTGTTAAGCTCTTGATTACACTGTAGGCTTATTCTAGAATTGTTTATGCTAAGCTTTGTTCAATATCCTCAGCTTGTTATTTTAAAACCCAATATATCTTTTTGCTTTGATGATAGCTTCTTTTTACCTCCTTGTTTGCCTTTTATACTGGCCCCCCCACGACTTTCATTGGTTGGTAAATCTATCTATTCTTTAGATTTTCTTCTTTCGTCACACTTTCCTTGTAGGATTTCTGGTGTTGTGCCATGGTCTTTTAAATTGGTTGTTTGGCTTTTCTAAAATCTCATTTGCTGTGTTGGAAAAGTTAAAGTCAGTGAACTGGTCACAGAGCTGCTGTGGTTCTTCATTTGTGAGCAAGAACCAGAGTGGTGCATGATCTCCCCCGCAGTTTCACTTCATATACTTTTCCTGCGTGTCTTTCAGATTTTACAAGTAAAAACTTTTGTGGCGTCTCTGCGCGAAACCTTCTCTTCTTCTCTTTAGAGAGTCGCATTCTGAATGTCATCATAAATGGGTCGTGATCATAACCAATATCCGGTTTTTTTGAAAGTTCTCGTTTTGGGTTGTTTATTTTTCCAGTATTGGGAAATCTTCATTTGTCCACAAGAATATAATCTATTTGATTATGCACATGTGACTTCCAATTCTGCGTGAATGCACGTTGTTCCATTCTCGATAGTTACATGATTATGGAGAGTATTAGCCAACAACCTAAGTGTGATGTCTTTTGGCAAATTCTAGTAGCATAATACCATTCCTTTCATATCTTGTTTCCCCTACTCCAAAATCTCCAATAGTTTTCCTTCCCATCCAGTGCTTTCACTTATATCGATCTTAGCATTCAATCCCCTTGTATTATAAGAATATCTTTCTTTGCTTTCTCTTTGATGGTTTGTTCCAGAATCTTGGTAGGAAGATAGAACGTTCAATCTCTTCGTCCTCGCTTGTCCCTGATGTTGGTGCATATATCATGAATGATTGTCATGTTGCGGGGCTTTCCTTTGTCTAATTGCAATTATTCTGAGTCCAGATACAGTGTGTACATTCGATCATTGACTTTTGGCTGTTTCTTTTTCAACCAGCACTCCTACGCCTCTTATCATGTTTTTTTTCTCGGCACACTCATGTACCACAACTAGTGTCCTCTTCTGTGCTCGTTTTCCTCCAATGCCAGTCCATCTAAGTTCTGAAACTCCCAAAACATTCCAAGAGATGGTAGATATCTCATTTACCAACACTTCTAGTTTTCCCTCATCTTTTAGTGATCTTACGTTCCAAGTGCCAATGCATATGTTCTTTTTCGCCAGATGTTGTTCTTTCTCAGTTTGCCCATATTATATAAATATATATATATATATATATATATATATATATATATATAAATATATAAATATATATATATATTTCTGTGTGTACTCATATATATATATATATATATATATATATATATATATATATATATATATATTATATATATATATATATAATATATATATTTAAAATATATATATTATATATAATTATATATATATTTATATCTATATATATACTATATATATATATCTATATATATAACACGATATATATATAATATATATATATATATATATATATTATATATATTTATATATATATATATATATATATATATATATATATATATATATATATAATATATATATATCATCAATAGCCTGTATCATTCCACTGCAGGAAGTAGGCTTCTCTCAATCTTTTCTAGTCATTTCGGTCTTGTGTCCTCTGATTCCAGTTTACTCATGCGAAATTCACGATTTCATCCCGCCATCTAATCATTGGTCTTGCCCTTGGTCTCAATGTGTCATGTATTTACCATTCTGTTGTGACTCTTTTGTCACACGTTGTCCTGGTCTCCGATATATATTGCCCAGCCCACTGTTACTTTTTCTTTTTTCTTGATGCTACTTGAGTAAGATCCTCTACTTTTGTTTGCTGCCTGATCATGTAGCCTTTTTTCTTGTCTCTTAAGCTAACTCCTAGCATAAGCCTTTCCATTCCTCTTTTGGGCGCTTTACTAAATTTCCTCTCGAGAGCCTTGGTCGTAGTCCATATTGACAGACTATATATGTGGCTCATGACGGGAGGACACTTTGGTCAAAAAAAAAAAAAAATGCCTTCTCTTTAGACAGTGGGCAGGACGACCTCTTTAATATATTACTATGTTGTACCCGAAGGCACTCCAACCTAGCCCTGATTCGTCTCCGTTTTATCTCGGCATCGCAGGATGTACTCGACTGAAGAGTTG
>NW_028234420.1:21455863-21458363 GCF_977035675.1 Penaeus japonicus
TGTGTGTGTATGTGTGTGACTTAATATTATATATACACACATATATAATATATATATTACACACATATATAATATATATTATACACACCATTATATAATATATAAATAAACACAACATATATAATATATATATACACACTATTACTATCTCTATATACAATACACATATATAAATATATTACAACATATATAAATATATCTATACAACAAATATATATATATACACACTATATAATATCTATCTACACAATATATAATAATAATATATATACACACATATATAATAATTTATATATATACACACATATATAATATATATAATACACACATATATAATATTATATATACCACAACATATAAATATTAAATATACACACATATATATATATATATATATATACAACACAATTATATATATCTACACACATATATAATATATATTTACACACATCTGTAATATTATATAACACACATTATAATATAATATAACAATTATAATATACTATTACACAATTATAAATATAGATAACAATTATAATATAAATATAACAATTATAATATATATATACACAATCTATATATATATAAACACAATAATTATAATATATAGATACACAATCTATAATATATATAATACAAACATCTTAATATTTATATAACACATCTATAATATATATTACACACATAAATAATCTAATATAACACATCTATATATATATATAACATATATAAAATATATATACACACATATATATATATAAATTACACACATCTATAATAAATATATACAACATATATAATAAATTATTAAACATATATACTCTATATATACACACATCTTAATATAATATAAACATCATCTTATAATCTATATGTATACACATTTCCATAATATATATAGCAACATATATACTATTATATATACACACATCTATAATATATATATACACACATCTATAATATCAATATACACAATCTATAATATATAATACAACATTCTAATATAACTATAACACTATATAATATATATATAACAACATCTGATACTATATAAATACACACATATATAATTTCTATCTACACATATTTAAATATATATTACAACATATATCATATATTATAAACATCTATAATTATATATATACCAATATATCTTATATTATACAATGTATAATATATATATACACAATAAATAATAAATATATACACCATATATTATTTATATCTAAAATATATAATATATATATAACAATATATAAATATATATAAAAAAAATAAAAAACACACAAAATAAAAATATCTATTAAACTATATAATATATATATACACACATATATAATATATATATACACACATATATAATATATATATACACACATATATAATATATATATACACACATATATAATATATATATACACACATATATAATATATATATACACACATATATAATATATATATACACACATATATAATATATATATACACACAGGATATAGATATATATACACAACATATATAATATATATATACAACAATATATAATTAATATATATACATACACATATATAATATATATATACACACATAATATAATATATCAATATACACACATATTAAAATATATAGATAACAAATATATTGATATATATATACTACACATTATATAATGTATATATACACACATATATAATGTATATATACACACATATATAGATATATATATACACACATAATAATAATATATCTAACACATATTAATGTATATTATACACACATCTATAATCTAACTATACCCACATATAATCTATTTATTACACACATATAATATATATATCATATATACACACATATGATATATATTATATATATACACACATATTTAATATATATTCTATATTACACACAATATTATATATTTATATTATATATATATCATATATAATCAGATATTATATATATATATACACACATATATTTATATCTATATATACACCCATGTAATAATATATATATACAACATATAAATATAATATATATATTATATATACACACATATAATTATATATATAACACATATAATATATATTGATATATATATACACACCATATAATAATATATATATACACACATATAATATATATATATTACACACATATATATATATATATATACACACATATAATATATATTTATAACACACATATAATATATATATTATACACACATATAATATATATATATACACACATATAATATATATATATACACACATATAATATATATATATACACACATATAATATATATATATACACACATATAATATATATATATACACACATATAATATATATATATATACACACATATAATATATATATATATATACACACATATAATATATATATATACACACATATAATATATATATATACACACATATAATATATATATATACACACATATAGTATATATATATACGCACATATAATTTAT
>NW_028234420.1:21460863-21463363 GCF_977035675.1 Penaeus japonicus
CAGACGAAACAGGGTAGAAAACGGAAGTAGGAAAATGAGGGCGTAGCTAGAGAAAGCAAAAAAAAAAAAAAGGAAGTAACGGTAGTTTAGTAGAGGATAGACTAAAGAAGCGTCGGAATAAGGCGAGTCAAGGCGGAGGAAACAGTAGGCAAAAGTAAGGGATATAGGCAGAAGGAAGACAGGGTACTAAGGGAGATAGGAGAAGAGAAAGGAGAAGAGAAACAAGAGGCTAGGACGGGGAGGAGAGGAGAGGATGGACAAATAAAGAAAAGGGGGGGGGGAGGAAAAGGGAGATGGATAGAAAAAGAACAAAGGGGGGGGGGAGGAAGTTAAGGAAGAGGGAGGGGAACGGATAAGGACCAGGGTATGCTTTGGTTTTTGGTATTTTTTTCCGGGCGAGGGGTGGGGAGGGGGGGAGGGTGGGGGGGTTAAGGGGAGTGGTTGGGGAGGGGGGGGGGGTGGGGGAGGGGGGGAAGGGGGGGGGGGGGTGGAGGGGAGGGCGAGGGGGCGGGGTGGGGATAGGGGGGGGGGGGGGGGGGGGGGGGGGGAGGGGGGAGGTTGGGGAGGGGGGGGAGGTGGGGGGTGGGGGAGGTAATGGGAGGGAGTGTATTGGGGAGGGGGGCGGGGGGAGGTAGGAAGGAGGAGGTCGCAAGGCCTCACAATATATATATATATAAGAAAGGTATAGATGAGATTGAATATGTAAACACGCAAGAGGTGTCTTTAAATACATCTCTTGCGTGTTCAGATGTTCAATTTCATTCATGCATTTCTTCTGCATTTGTCGCTGTGAACTCACACACACATACACATGAGTGTGTGTGTGTGTTTCATCATTTTAGCGTATCGATATCTAACTTTTTCTCCGCGTTTCATCTCATTCATTGTTCTTGTTTTATTCTAGCCAGGTGCAGGTTAAATTGATGATCAAATAGGTCATTACCATAAACTGTTCTATGCCAATTGCTATGAAATTCCAAGGAAGTGATGGGAGCGGGTGAATCAAGCGCCACGCTACGCCACTGCAAACTATGAAAGACATCGCTAAATGACAAAAGAGGAACATGATAAATTCATGCCTATTGGTGCTAGTTATACATGTTCCAAGAAAATAGCAGTGATGCTGTTTCATGAAGATGCATGCATCGCAGTAATGACAATGCTCGCTAAAAACAGGCCTTTCTTTCTAGCAGAATTTGCAGTAGACCATCCTTAAATCCTGAATCAAATACCTTAACGCTGGCCAACTTTCGCGGTCTTTGGGAAATTACATCGGTTTTGTAGAAATTTGCAGATGTAAGTAGCCGAATGTAAATGCAAATAATATCGCAAACGTGTAGATTACGGGGTCGTAGCCCGGGAATCCATCTCTGAAATTCATGGCAAGGTAATATACAATGAAGTAGAACATAGATAACAGTTTTCCGAACATGCCTGCTGCTATAATTCTGAATTCTTTAAAAATTTTATAAACTTGGCTCGATTATTTTACATCATAATGTTTAGACATATTTATGATTTAAACGAAGTATCCTAAACATATCATGATGCGTATTTCTAAAATTCCAGGAATAAAAGAAGCTATGAGGAGCAACATAATGCCAAAAATGTATAGCATCGCAGCAGAGTGGCATCCCTGCGCAAACCGACTTCTGTCCTCGGCATCGCCACCACTTGCGCTGAATTCTTTTTCTTCTGGAATCATTTCTATTTCCTATTCGTCATCATCATGCCGCGGGCCTGGCACCCTTTCACGCTCTAGTAACTTGGTTAGTAGATTGTATATTACATTCTGAATCAACAAGTATTTGTTATACTTTTTGATGAGCCTCCTCAACATCAATCGTGATAGACACCGAAGGACAATGTTACCGCAGTCCTCATGTCGCCTCTCCTTATCGGCGATTTTCTAGTCGAAATATTAAATTTTGTCAGACGCTTCCTTGTATTCCCCAAGGAGATGAATGGCTTCTATATGCGCGCAAGATCCTCCTCCTTCGGCAATGAGCCGCTCCACGGCAGAGATTAACTCATCCATGCATGAGCTTCGTATGGCACATGGTTTGCCAGAGGGGAGGTAGGTGTTCAAAGTAAAGAGTTCACTTTCATTACCTATGTGTGTATGTGTGTGTGTGTGCGTGTGTGTGTGCGTGTGTGTGTGCGTGTGTTAATGTGTGTGTTAATGTGTGTGTTTATGCCTGTATTTTATGGATCTAAGTGTGTGTGTTTGTATGTGTATGTGTGTGTATGTGTGTGTGTGTTTCTGTGTGTGTTTATGCCTGTATTTTATGGATCTAAGTGTGTATGTGTATGTGTGTGTGCGTGTGTTTGCGTGTGTTTCTATGTGTTTATGCCTGTATTTTATGGATCTATGTGTGTATATGTATATGTGTGTGTGTGTGCGCGCGCGCGCGTGAGTGTGCATGTGTGTGCGTGTGTTTCTGTGTGTGTTTATACTTGTATTTTATTAATCTAAGTGTGTATGTGTATGTGTGTGTGT
>NW_028234420.1:21515863-21518363 GCF_977035675.1 Penaeus japonicus
TTGTTGTGTGGTTTGTGGTGTTTGTTTGACTGTGTTTTTGTTGTGTTGGTGTGTGTTGGTTGTGTTTGGTTTGTGTGTGAGGGTGTGATGTGTTGTTGTGTTGGGTGAGTTGTTTGGATGTTTTTGGGGTGGGTGGTTCTGGTGGGTGTGTGAGAGTGTTGTGTGTTGTAGTGGTTTTTTTGTGTGTGTTGTGTGGTGTTGGTGTTTTGTGTGGTGTCTGAGAGGTTTTGAGTGGTTTTTTGTTTTTTTTTTGTTTTGTGTTGTTGGTGTGTTTGGTTTTGTATGTGTTGTGACAGAGTGTGTGTGTGTGTGTGTTTTGTGTGTGTGGTTGTTGTTGTTTGGTGTTGTTGTGGTTGTGTTGTGGGTGAGGGGTGGGTGTGGAGTGTTGTGTTTTGTGGGTTTTTTGGGGTGTGTTTTGGGGGGTTTGTTTTGGTTGTGTGTGTTTGGGTTTGTAGTTTTGGGTTGTTGTTTGTTGTGTTGGTGGTGTGTGTGTGTGTGTGGTGTGGTTTGGGGTTTGTTGTGTGGGTGGTGTTTTGTGTGATGGTTGTTGGAGGGGGTGGGGTGTTTGGGTTGGGTCGTCACGGTGTGGGGGGTTGGTGGGTGTGTGTGTGTTTGGTATGGGTTGTTGGTAAGGTGTTGTTTGTGGTTTTTGGTTTGGATTGAGTGGGGTTTGGGGGGTTGTTGTAGTTGGTTGGGGGTTTAGTGTTAGTTTGTGATTGTTGGGTGTGTTTTTTTTTAATATATTTGTTGGTAGGTTGTTTTAGTTGTGTGTATGGGTTTGGTGTTTTTTATTAATGTGTTTTGGTGGTGAGCTGTGGGTGTGTGAGTGTGGGTTGTGTGTGTGTTGGGTTGATTGTTTGGGGTGGGGGGTTGTGGGTTGTGTGGTTGGGGTGGTGTGGGTGAGTGTGTGTGGGGGGGTGTTGTGTGTGTTTGGAGGGTGGTGGTTTGGTGTGTGGTGTGTGTGAGTTTTGTGTGTTGTTGGGTGGGTAATAGGGGGTTGGTGTTGGGTGGTGTTTTTGGTGGGGGGGTGTGTTGTTGGTGGGGGGGGGGGGGGGGGGGGGGGGGGGGGTGGTGAGAGGTGTAGTTGTGTGGGAGGGGGGGGGGGGGGTTGGGTGGGGTGTGTTGGGGTCGGGTGGGGGGGGTTGGTGGGTGGTGTGCGTGTTGTGTGTTGTTGTGTGTGTGTGGTGTGTGTGGGGGGGGGGTGGGTGGTGTTGGTGGGAGAAGTATGAGGTGTGGGGGTTTGGATTTGAGGGTGTGTAGGTGTGTTGGTGTGTTTTGTGTTGGGGTGGGGTGGGGTTTTTTGGTGTGTGTGTGGTGGTGTGTGTGTGTTATGTTTGTTGGTGTGTTGAAGGTGTAGTGTATTGTTGGTATGTATAATAGTTTGTTTGTATAGAGTGATTGGTTGGTGAGGGTGGGTTGTGTGGTGTGTTGTGGTGTGTTGTGTGTTGTTTTGTGGATGTGTGTGTTGTGGGGGTGTGTGTTGTGGTGTGTGTGTGTGTTGTGTGTGAGTGTTTGAGTGTGTGTGTGGGTTGGGTGTTGTGGGGTTTGGTTTTGTATGTTGTGGTGGTGTGTGTGTTTTGTGTGTGAGTGTTGTGTGTGGTGTGATGTGTGTGTTGGGTGTGTGGGTTGTGTGTTGGTGGTTTGTTGTGTATGTGTGTCAGTGTGTGTGTAATGTTGTGTTGTTGTGTGTGGGATGTGTGTGTGTTGTGTGTGTGTGTGTGTGTGTGTTGTGTGTTGTGTTATGTGGGTGGTTGTGTGTTTTGATGTGGCTATGTTTGTTGTGGTATGTTTGTGTGGGTGTGGCCTCGTTTGTGACAGGTTTGTGGTGTATGTGCTGTTGTGTGTGGTGTTTGTGTGTGTTGTGTGTGAGTTAGTGAGTTGTGTGATTGTTGTGTGTAATTTGGGTGTGTGTGTTGGTGTGTTTTGTGTTGTTGTGGTGTGTGTGTGTGTGTGTGTTTTTGGGGGGTGTGATTGTGGAGTGTGTGTGTTTTGTGTATTTGTTGTGTTTGGTTGTGTTGGTGTTGTGACCTGTGTGTGTGTTTTGTATATGTAAGTGTGTGTGTGTGTTGTTGTGTGTGTGTTTTGGTGTTTGTATGTTGTGTCGTTTTTGTGTTGTGTTGTGTGGGTTTTATGCTCGTGTGTAGATTGTGTTTGTGTGTGTGTGTTGTGTTGTGTTGTGTGTTTTTGTTTTTTTGTGTGTGAATTTGTGTTATGTGGGTGAGGGTGTGTAGTGTGAGTGTGTGTGTTTTGTGAGGTTTTGTGGTCGTGGTTTGTGTGTTGTTTTGGTGTGTGTCGTGTTGTGAGTTGTCGTGCTGTGTGTGGGAGTGTGTTGGTGGTGTGTTTGTGTGGGGGTGGGAGTGTGTGTTGTGTTGTTGTGTTGTGTGTTTGGGGTAGTGTGTGTTGTAGGGTGGGTTGTGTGGTGAGGGGGTTGTGGTATCGTGTTTGTGTGTGTGTTAATGTGGTGTGAGGTGTGTAGTTGTTTTGTGTGTGTTGTTGTGGT
>NW_028234420.1:21538363-21543726 GCF_977035675.1 Penaeus japonicus
GAATACCATTGTAAGTTGTGACAATGTTTTTTTTTTCTTTCTTTCTTTTTTTGTCTTGGAATTTGATGTTTAAGATACCGCAAACGCTAGGAACAGTCTCTGTTGGTCTGCGAGGCTTTCGTGCAGTTCTGACATCCAGAGTATTCTCAAATCACTCTTCCTCCTTGTTCCTGCAAGGGAAAGATATAAAGAGTGCGGCCTTTTGAGGCAGTACGTGAGAGTCGCATGGCCCTAAAGTATCTCTGGTCGCAGGGATAGTAACGGGACGTCCGGCTATGGCAAAGTGCAGCTCCAGAACAATCATTTGCTGAACGCCCGAGAGCAATTAGCGGTGGAAGGTTGATATATCTGTTAATTATGCTGAGGAGTGAGTACATCATACCCCTTGCACCTGTATCTAGCGTCTAACAAAGGATAATCAGTATCCTATGGTGCCGATCCTATGTTGTTAATGATATGTTTTCACATTCATAATGGGCTAAAAAGATAATTCATATAAATTTGTTATGGCAATACCCAAGTGAATGCTGTCTAAAATGGCTGTAATATGATAACAATAACGATAACAATGGCATTAATGATAATAATAATGATAATGATAATGATAACGATGACGATAGTAATTATGATGATAATGATGACTATAGCAGAAAAAGTAAAAAATTATAGTAATGGTGATGATAATAATGATAAGGATAATAATAATTAACACGGCAATATCAATAACTATAATGGGCTGCGATTACATTCATTAGTTCATTCATTTATTCCTTTGTCGTTTATTAACATATTCATTCATTCATTTATCGATTGATCTATCGTTTCTTTGGCTAACTAGCTTAAAAGCAGGATTCCGTAAAAAGTTGAATTGCGTTGCCACTATCCCCAATGACCAGCAAATCCTATCATGATGACCTCACTTATCGAGCTGATATTGCTTACTGGTTGAGCGTATATCACAACGGATTTGTTTTATAGAAATGTTTAGGGATATATTAATATTTTTTACGATGCAATTTGGTGCTAAATAGACATATGATTGGGTTACCAATGGCCTAAGTACCAATTAAAGGAGAGGACATTCATAAAGGATTGAATATGAAATTGCATCGTGTTGTTATTTGGCGCTTGCATAGTTTCCGTGAACCAAAAACCATGGGAACTGTTATTATGCAGAGCATGTCCAATATGTGAGTGAAAGTTTATTTCAAAAGTATTTTTTTTTACATATGAGGTATGGGTAAGATTATATCATTATTGTTCTTATCATTTTGTTATTATGATTGCTATTATCATGTTATCATTACCTTTATCACCATTAGCATCATTATAATTATTACTTATCATTACATTATAATTATCACTGATTATTACATTATAATTCTATTTTAATGATTATAGTCGACGAATATGAAAATAATGAATATAATGATGATAAACAATAACGATATTTACAATAATGAATCAATATTAAACAATAATAATGAAGATGAGAAAAGGGAAAACTTAGAAGGAAACTAATGAAAATGAGTTTTATAGTAAACATTGAAATAGGGATACATAGTACTAATACTAATGGCAATACACAAAGAGTAATTAAAATAGCTAAATAGATGGGAGAGAGAGAGAGAAGGGGGTGAAGAGAGAGAGAGAGGGGGGGGGGGAGATAGAGAGAGAGAGAGAGAAAGAGAGGGGGGGAGGGGAAAGCGAGAGAGAGAGAGAAAGAGAGAGAGACAGAGAGAATGGGGTGAAGAGAGAGAGAGGGGGGGATAGATAGATAGATAAAGAGAGAGAGAGAGAGAGAGAGAAGGGAGAAAGCGAGAGAGAGAGAGAAAGAGAGAGAGAGAGAGAGAGAGAGAGAGAGAGAGAGAGAGAAGGGGGAAAGAGAGAGAGAGAGAGAGAGAAGGGGGTGAAAAGAGAGATTGAGGGGGGTAGATAGATAGAGAGAGAGAGAGAGAGAGAGAGAGAGAGAGAGAGAGAGAGAGAGAGAGAGAGAGAGAGAGAGAGAGAGAGAGAGAAAGAAGGGAGAAAGCGAGAGAGAGAGAGTGAGAGAGAGGCGGGGGAAGAGAGAGAAAAGGGGGTGAAAAGAGAGATTGAGGGGGGGGGGGGAGATAGATAGATAGAGAGAGAGAGAGAGAGACGAGAAAGAGTGACAGCCTACCTTACCGCCAGCAATATATGCATTTTTGCATCATGCATTCCCGGGAGGTCGGGCAATTCCAGAATCGGAGAACCGGCCGGCGCGCTATTCAGCCTTATCAACCACACATTACCGAGCCACACTTCCTGTCTCCCTGGCTCTTATCTGGCGTCCTACGCTCCACACACACCCAAGCCTTCGGGACCAGAATGCGGGGAGGGCCTGGGAATGTGTCCCGACGGGCTGTGTCCCACGCTGGGGTCGCGCTCGGCCATTCTAGATCTGGTAATGATGGAGATACTATTTTTATTAGTCATCATTACTATCATTACTGGTATTGTTATCATCATCATCAGCAGCAGCAACAGTAATGCTAGCAGTAGGTATTATAACTGTTATAATAATTATTATTAGTGTGAGCATTATTATTATTTTTTTTTCATCACTGCCATTGGAGTTACGTTACCTAAGCACACACACACACACACACACACACACACACACACACACACACACACACACACACACACACACACACACACACACACACACACTATTCGCTATATGGATGTTGAATATCAAATTGTTGAATTCTGATTAAAAACCAGTCGGAACGGGAGCAAAGCCTTTCTCTTTGCGGAGAATTAACCACACAGGCTCCGACTTCGCTTGTTATGTTAATTGCGTATTGCCAATCCTTATAACAGATATCAATCCACATGCTATGTCTATGATTAAGCAGATGCCAAACTATCTCAAAATACATGATGCATCGCCGTTGCCAATGACTTATAAAAAAAAAAAAACATGTTGCTCATTGCCAGCGTTCAGCGGCGACCAGCCACGCGGCCGAGATCTCTGCCTCGATGTGATATCAAGCAGGCATGTAATTTCAATCTCACTTAAGTATGTTAGAAACAAGAGGAAAGATCAGCAGACAAAAGTGGAACCTGTGAGCCATTTCACGCTAGTTCCTAAATTCTCATCTTTTGGTGGATTGTGCTAAATATTCTCTTATTTGATACAGGTGTAAAGTACAATTTCATTTCTTTATTTTCGTGATTTTAATCGTACAGCAGCTTATCATTCTTTTCTTAGGTAATCTAGACGAGGAAATTCTTCAATATCCATGCAAGGCCGGGAAAATAAGATCAACTAAACCGAAATCAAGGAAGAAGCAGAAGCAGAAAAAGAAAAGGAAGAAGAAGAAAAGAGGATCAGTGATGCATGTTAATCAGGAATCATGAATTGAAGATTTTCCCACTGAGTTATAACCACGAAGGTTCGGTCGCTGGCAATGAAAAACTAAAGACAATCACGTTTACTCTACAACGTCCGTGAGACTGTTAGCATCTCGGTTCATTTCTCGTTATACAGTACATGGAAGCAACTTTCATCTCCTCAGCCCGATAACCCCAACTGACCTTAAACCTGCTTCTTTCTATTGTCGGTCTCAAAGGGAAGTGAACATCACAACCATCCTAAACGGTGGGAAAAAAGGGTTTTCCTGGAGGGGCTTAAATGCCTGTCAAGCTCGCCTTTCCCGCACTCACGGCGTCTGTTGTGTGCTTCTAAATATAGCTTATTTCGGCTCCACTCGTAAAAACTAGTCTAGCTTTTTCATAATGGCACATGCGCAATCACGCGCTGCTGGAAGCCGAGACATAAGCAACGTGCGCCTTCTCCGCCCTAAAGATTATTCCTCCGTCTCTCCCTAAACATTTCGAAAACGTTTTCGACCAATCACGAGGCGACGCCTTTGGTCAGGTGTCGCCTCGCCGGGGCCCGTTCGTGAATGCCCTGCAATAAAGTGATTTTATTATACTCTTTATAGATTTAATTGTGTTTAAACTTGTATCATAAATGGGGGATTCACGCGGGATTACATGTCGAAATGTTTTCACGCCGGAGATTTGCTAGTGAAAGCTTAAAGCTGTTGGAACGAATCGCCTCGGCTCTGAAATCGTAAAAGGACGTCTTAAATTTCAATTAATTGTAGTTTGCCGTCCGAGGCTGTAAAATTGTGATAGGTTGATATAAGAGCGATTGAACTACCTAGTTTAAGTGTGACCTTTTTAATCGCAGTGGACGTTTAAGGCTCTTTCAATCCAGCCCTCGGAACCATAAATGATGTCAGGTGAATTCCAGTGTGAAAAGCAAACCACGAGTCACGATTCGCATGTGGATATATTACAAATCAATCTGATATGTATAATGCATAATATGATTGGTAATGCGATACAATGTGGGTTTTCCAGCTCATTATACTCAAACAAGCACAAACAAGGACCAAATAACTAGATCATTGCTACCGATTAAATCTCTCTCTTACGCTTACCCTTAGATTAAAAATATCTTCCGTAAATCTCTCTCCCCAATCTCAACGATTAAATCTCACTTCTCCTCCCGTCTCCTCCTCTTCAAGACCACACAAATCTGTAAACAACAACACACACCACTCAACCACACTCACACACATATACAACACACACAAACACACCACCTACACACACACACACACACACACACACACACACAATAAAAAGTCGCCTGTGACGCAACTGTATCAGTAATGGAACAATAACTCACCGCCGCCGTCGCTGCAATTAGGCTGAGCAAGTGGCTGTATTTCCCTGCGTTAAAAGCCACAGGAATAAATCATACCTTTAGTGGGTAATCCGCCTTTGTTCACTGCAGGTGGGTGTAGGGGAAGAGAGAGGGGGTGTATGGTGTAGAGGTCATTAATGTTACGACACGGACTCAAAGAGAGAGAGAGAGAGAGAGAGAGAGAGGGAGAGAGAGAGAGAGAGAGAGAGAGAGAGAGAGAGAGAGAGAGAGAGAGAGAGAGAGAGAGAGAGAGAGAGAGAGAGAGAGAGAGAGAGAGAGAGAGAGAGAGAGAGAGAGAGTGAGAGAGAGAGAAAGATAGATAGATAGATAGACGTGAGAGAGAGAGAGAGACAGCGAGAGAAAAAGATAGATTGACAGAGAGAGAGAGAGAGAGAGAAGGGTGGGGAAGAGAGAGAACTTGATAAGTTAAGTGTTTAGAAATCATATTTTCAAATGGAGGAATCGCTTTACTTTTCAAAACAAATGGTCCGCGTACACTCCCGGTTCTCTTTAGAGACATGCGGTGAGATCTATTGTTTTGGATGATTGAGTCTAGTATACCTATGAATGTGATCACTCAAAATCAGATTTATTTATATATATATATATTATATTT
>NW_028234420.1:21566326-21571326 GCF_977035675.1 Penaeus japonicus
ACATATATATGTATATCTATATATGTATATATATATAGATAGATAGCTATAGATATATATATCTATGTGTGTGTGTGTGTGTGTGTGTGTGTACGTATGTGTGTGTGTGTGTGCGTGCGTAGATCTCTCTCTCTCTCACCCGCTCACTCTCTCTTTTGCTCTCTCGTCTCTCGCTCTCTGTATTTCTCTCGCTCTATCTATCTCTTTATCCTTACCCTTTCCTCCCTCTCTTCTGCAATCCTTTTATCCATCCTACCATCCAACCATTATCCATGTATCCCTTCCTCCCTTTCTCTTTTTCCTTGATTTCGCCATCCGTTGAGGCACTGGCTAAGGTCATCTGGGAATGAGAGGTCAGGAGCTGGAGGTCAATAAATTATTACTAAAATGGAGACAAGGAAGAATAATGCACATAAAATTTGCTGGGCGCTATCCTGTCAAAGTTTCAATTGATTCTTGCAGTTTATATATGTAGTGTAGCTGCCCCTCGTCCTCATCTACGTTGATATCACAGTATAGTGATAGGTATAATTATATCCCAGTATTCGATAGGTAAAGATGCTGGAATACAGCATTGCCTTTGATAATGCATGAAAGAAATGACATGAGATATGATCATGAGCTACCGTAACACTGTTAAACCAAATAGCGTAATGGGTAAAACTGGATAAAGATATCGAAGGGAACTCCCTTATCACTTCTTGACTTACTCTGCATCCGGCCGAAGTCTGCCAGCGCCCAGCGTGGTCAGCGAATCAAAGTGTGAGCAGACAGCATCTCAGCAAATCAATACCTCGAAACCTTGGAACGGACTTCTGCGCAAAGAACCAACAGTAAAACTCATGATATCATCAGACGGGCATGCACAGCCATGCATGGGGCCGTCAGGTACAACACAAACACGCAAGAAACATCAATAAAAGTGACCGCTCGGCCCGTGAGACGTACGTAAAATAAGAAGGAGACAAACGCCTAAGAAGTCAGACTACATGTTACATCCAGCGTGGGAGCATGTGGACGGGTGGGGAGGGGTGGGAGCACAGGGGGGGGAGGGGAAAGGGGGTACTAGGGGGTGGAACACAGCGAGGGGGGTAGAAGAGGGCAGATGATAAGAACACACGGGAGGGAGAGGGACGGGAAAAGGGAGGGAAGACAGGACGGAAAGGGAGAAGATGCATATGAAGTGATGAAGAAGCATCTGGTAGATTGCTTGGAGAAATCGGGAACGGATACTCGCGCAATAAGTTGCCGGATACACACTATGACATGATACATCCGGAAAGGGTTATAGCACTGTATGTTCATATACAAATAAATATATACATACATATATATGTAAACACACACACACACACACACACACACACACACACACACACACACACACACACACATATATATATATATATATATATATATATATATATATATATATATTCTATATATATACTAATAAATATATGTATATATATATATGTATATATATGTATATATATGTATAGATAATATATATATATACTTATATATATATATATATATATATATATATATATATATATAAGTATATATGTATGTATATAGATATATACAAATACATATATATAGATATGAAAATGTACATATATATGTATATATATGTATATATATATATATATATATATATATGTATATATATATATATATATATATATATATATATATATATATATATATATGTATGTATATATAAATATGTATATGAATATAAACATATGGGCTTGAAAAGCCGCCTTAGGTTTTGCTTTTGTAATTGTTGCTACTGCAAGTACTATCAAAAGTATCTTTAAATAGTGTTAACAGAAGCTTTATATTTTTAAATACAAATACTACCGCACTGAAATTTGTAATATATACTGAAATGTTATTGCCACAATAACCAATGAAAAGTCTATATTTAGAAAGAATAAAATAAATTAATAAAGATATATTCGTAGGACACAGGCATTGCAAATGCAACATATCCACCAGAAAAAAATCTTATATAAACACTAAGGAAAGTTGGGAGATATGCGATAGAGAAAATATAAATAGCAGTCTCTAAACATAAATATTAAACAAAATTGACACCAAGCCTGTTATTATGTGCATACATCGGTAGGACGTTAAACTAGCTTCAGGTCACAGGTCATTATACACTGAAAAATATCGAGATGGTAACGACTTACACGGACGACCTCGTGCAGTAAAACACGACAAACAATAAATAAGTAATAATAAACGAGGTAATATTAAAGGCCAATAAATCGTTAAAGATAGCAACAAGGAAATAATAATCAGACAGCACTAAAACAAACACGGACTACCTGGATGACCCTGCGAACAGAGGGACGGGGCCGTTAAAGGAACTTCCCGCTCGAATGCTATCAGCCATTTGCAAAGATTTGTCAGCAGCAGACACAAGCAAGCGCATAAAACGTCGAGTAATACCGATCACCATAACTTAGAAGAGAGAACGCAAAAAAGGCTAATAAACACATTAACTGTTGTAGGCAACTGGAAAGAGGAATAGAGATAATGGCCAATAAACGTGAGGGAACATAGTAAACAACCTCTAACAAACACATTAAAAATTGCGTGTTTAAGAAAACGTATAGCATCAGTAACCAACGAGGACGGATGCCTCTTATAAAGGGGGAGGGAAGTCAACCTGTTTATTATGCAGGGAATTTCAACTGGCTGATAAGTACTAATCCGAAAATAAAAAGAAAGTCTGATGTTTTCGATTTCGTAGAGATAATCATTCGCCCGTTTGTCAAATCATACTTCAACACACGTTGAACTTATCTTTTGAAATTAATTCTCGAAAGGAATTAATTATCTGGAAAAAGTGAGGATCATCTGTCATGATTTATACCTGGATATGCTTATATATAATGCAAAAGATCCGTCCAACTTAACGACGAATCCTCTTCGCCTCGTCAGCAGAGACATGGTGTCCATATCTGTACGTATGTAAGATGTTCTCGGCGATTCGCAAGTCGCAAGAACTGCCGTAAATTAGGCAATACGAAAATAGACTTTCCAGGCGGACGCGCTTGCTATGTTACTCACATTGCCTATGTTTTGGTAGTTACTTCTGTAGCTGCTGATCGCCTCTTGAACAAAATGCCCGAGAACTTCACGCAGGGCGCAAGTAATGATTAGTGCGATCCTTTTCTTATATTTCATAAATTTCACATATCAAAAAAGAGTGTCAATTGATATTGTCACAGTAAATAATTTCGGAATATCGATATACCCATCTGCTGAACATTTTCGTAAACTCAGCGTTAAGAACCCTGAATCTATATGGAAAGGTAAGAAAAATAACATAGGATATGTGAGTATCCAAGTCTGTTATAATTATTACGAATGACTTGGTACCCTCTGAATCCACATGCTTGTTGTTTGACCTGAAGACATGAAGTGGCGTCTCCATTGCCAGGTGGGAATCAGTACCAGCACCTTGAAAGGTCCCAAAGGGCAAGCCGGTTCGATTAAGAAACCGAAACAGATCCAAAAGACTAACTAATAATCCCAGAGACGCTTGGAGAAAATACGTCTTGAATGTCCGGAATGTGTCCTCGAAGGGAAATCTTGCAGTAAGGGCAGGGACTGGAAGGATTAGACGGTAGTTAGTCACCGGTATGTTATAGAATGATTCTCTCTGCACGCGAGGGCATTGAGGAGCCGAGAGGATCCTGGGAGGCTGTACCCTTCCGCGGCTTTACTTCCCACGGCTTTACTCCCCTCGGCTTTACTTCCCACAGCTTTACTCCCCTCGGCTTTACTTCCCTCGGCTTTACTCCCCTCGGCTTTACTTCCCACGGCTTTACTCCCCTCGGCTTTACTTCCCACGGCTTTACTCCCCTCGGCTTTACTCCCCTCGGCTTTACTTCCCACGGCTTTACTTCCCTCGGCTTTACTCCCTCGGCTCTACTTCCCTCGGCTTTACTCCCCTCGGCTTTACTTCCCACGGCTTTACTCCCCTCGGCTTTACTTCCCACGGCTTTACTCCCCTCGGCTTTACTTCCCACGGCTTTACTTCCCTCGGCTTTACTTCCCACGGCTTTACTCCCCTCGGCTTTACTTCCCACGGCTTTACTTCCCTCGGCTTTACTTCCCACGGCTTTACTCCCCTCGGCTTTACTCCCCTCGGCTTTACTTCCCACGGCTTTACTTCCCACGGCTTTACTTCCCACGGCTTTACTCCCCTCGGCTTTACTTCCCACGGCTTTACTTCCCTCGGCTTTACTTCCCACGGCTTTACTTCCCACGGCTTGACTTCCCTCGGCTTTACTCCCCTCGGCTTTACTTCCCACTGCTTGACTTTCCTCGGCTTTACTTCCCACGGCTTTACTCCCCTCGGCTTTACTTCCCACGGCTTGACTTCCCTCGGCTTTACTTCCCACGGCTTTAGTGTGAGAGCTCCCCGGCTTTTGCTAGGTTTTACTCCCTTGGTTTACTTACTCGGCTTTTACTTCCAGGCTTATCCTGGCTAAATCTCGCCCCCCGTATATACCTCGGCTTTATATCGGCTTTACTTCCCACGGCTTTACTCCCCTCGACTTTACTTCCCTCGGCTTTACTCCCCTCGGCTTTTTATTCCTCGGCTTAATCTCGGCTTTATTCCACGATTTACTTCTCGGCTTACTCCAGGCTGTAACTTCCCACGGCTTTACTCCCCTCGGCTTTACTTCAGGTTTATTCTCGGTTTATTACGGTTTATCAGGCTTTATCCTCGGTTTACTTCCTCGGCTTACTTCCAGGCTTTCTCCTCGGTTTTATTAACGGTTTACTTCCTCGGTTTATTCTCGGACTTTATTCCTCGGCTTTATTCAGGCTTTACCCTCGCATTACTTAGGCTTTATTCTCGGCTTTACTTCACGGTTTACCTCCTCGATGTTATACCGCTTTATCTGTGTTTAACTTCGGTTTACTTCTAGGTTTACTTTCCGGCTTTACTCTCGTGTTTATTCCGG
>NW_028234420.1:21596326-21598826 GCF_977035675.1 Penaeus japonicus
ACTAGACCATACTGCTTTAACACTGATATGGACGCGGTCAATTCAAACAGATGTGAAGTTAAACGTAAAAGCTTAACAAGTCACTACTCATATACAAGATGTAGCTTCCTTCACACGCGCTACGAATATCATTCTATACAATTACGATAGTTATAGACGATAATTTTGTAGTCTTAGAAGTTACGGCTAAAATAATGAGTTTGTATCAGCTCGGTTGTAATCGCAGGTTCTAGGTGATCAAAGATGGGAATTTACCAGTACGTCCAACGGATCATCATCGCCGCAGCAAATACCCACATATTAGCATTGTGTAAGGTGACACTTAACAATCGCAATGTCACCATTCGCCAATCACCACTCGACATGAGCATTTACTAGAGATCACCCAAATCACGTTTCATCCAGTGCGCCAAGCAGTGTTAAGGGAATTACTAAGTTTACGTCCAAATTTTGCAATCCTGTTTCTCATTATTTTGGCAATCCCCCTGAATTATTTATTTACTCTCATTGCTGTCGGTGAAATCGCGGGCAAGGGCGATTTCGTCTCCGTCTTCGCAGATGTAGCTCCTTTGCTTTAGACGCGAGGGGCGTTGCGTGGTGCGAAGGATGAAACCTGCTTTGGGTGACCTATGATACATGTTTATGTCACATGTAGGCTGTGGCTTTGCGAATGATGGCTGTGCGATTGTTTGCTGTGTTGATTGCCGCTGCACACAATGGCAATTTATGAATATTTCTGCGGCGATGGCTATCCGTTGTAATCGCTGCTAATGGCAATCTTTGTTGATAAGGTCTGCATGTGGTAGTTTGCAAATGAATAATGTTTATCGAGGCAAGTGGCAAGTTAAAATCTCGGAATGGAGGTGCTCGGAGGGGGATGGGTGGCAGGGGGTCATGAGGAATATTATTGCTCTAGTTGGCAGTGAGCGATGGGGCGCGGCCTTTGCGTTGCCTTGAGCTGCTGTCGAGTGCTAGTTGATGTTGGCAAATTAACTGCAAGTGTCACTGGCAGGCAATTGTATGAGGCATGAATCTCGAGTGTTACATATTATAGATTGTAAATATTGTGTATTTTGAGCTCACTAGCATACTAATAACACTGATATGTAAGCGGCAATTCAAAACAGCAACTTATTAATAAAGCTTAACAAGTACACCATATCCAGATATCTTCTTACCACGACGAATATTTCACAAATAGATAGATATAGAGAAATTATAGTCTTTAGAAGTACGGTCTAAAATAAATGAGTTTGTATCAAGCTCGGTGTATCTGCGGTTCCTAGGTGATCAACCAGGGCTCCACTCGCGGTATTTATGGAACATAACTGCCAATTTGCGAACACCAGGACCCTAGTTCTGGAGTTATAATTAGTATCTAGAAGCAAAGCGCATGATAGTTCCGAGTCGCCAGGAGTTAAAACGAGAGATCTTATCCACACTAAGGAAGAGGTATGAGTGTGGGAAGATTTTAATCGTCCTCCTACGCACCAGCTCGGGTTTCTGCAGCAGTTCAAGGGCGAGAAGAAAAGGGTCTCCTTTTTTTTTTTTTTTTTTTTTTTTTTTGGTGCTGTTCTCGTCTCTCTCTCTTTCGCTTTCCTTCTCTTTCTCTCTCTTTCGCTTTCCTTCTCTCTCTCTCTCTTTCGCTTTCCTTCTCTTTCTCTTTCTTTCGCTTTCCTTCTCTCTCTCTCTCTTTCGCTTTCCTTCTCTCTCTCTCTTTCGCTTTCCTTCTCTCTCTCTCTCTTTCGCTTTCCTTCTCTCTTTCGCTTTCCTTCTCTCTCTCAATCTCTCTTTCGCTTTCCTTCTCTCTCTCTCTCTCTCTTTCGCTTTCCTTCTCTCTCTCTCTCTCTCTCTCTCTCTCTCTCTCTCTCTCTCTCTCTCTCTCTCTCTCTCTCTCTTTCGCTCTCCTCTCTCTCTCTCTCTCTTTCGCTTTCCTTCTCTCTCTCTCTCTCTCTCTTTCGCTTTCCTTCTCTCTCTCTCTCTCTTTCATTTTCCTTCTCTCTCTCTCTCTCTCTTTCGCTTTCCTTTTCTCTCTCTCTCTCTCTCTTTCGCTTTCCTTCTCTCTCTCTCTCTATTTCGCTTTCCTTCTCTCTCTCTCTCTTTCGTTTTACTTCTCTCTATCTCTCTTTCGCTTTCCTTCTCTCTCGCTCTCTCTCTCTCTTTCGCTTTCCTTCTCTCTCTCTCTCTTTCATTTTCCTTCTCTCTCTATCTCCCTCTTTCGCTTTCCTTTTCTTTCTCTCTCTCTCTCTCTTTCGCTTTCCTTTTCTCTCTCTCTCTATTTCGCTTTCCTTCTCTCTCTCTCTCTTTCGTTTTACTTCTCTCTATCTCTCTCTCTCTCTCTCTCTCTGTCTATCTATCAATCTATCTATCTTTGGTCACACGCGCGGGCCTTCAGGCTTGTCTGTTCTCTTTTCCATCCATCTCGTACCCCCTTCACTCTTTATTTTCTCTATATTTCCTTCCTTTCTCCTCTCGGTTGATATCATTTAGGTAAAGTATG
>NW_028234420.1:21608826-21613826 GCF_977035675.1 Penaeus japonicus
ATATGTATATATATATATATAACATATAAATATAAATATATATAACAAATATATATATAATATAACTACATATGTGAGATAATATTTTAGATACACACAGCGAGTATGATTGATTATAGTGAGTGTAGACAATCTAATAATATATCATATCAATATAGTATATATATATATATATATATAAAATATATATATATGTATAACATAATATATATACCACATATATGAATATATATATAACTCAATATATACTCATTATATATACTATAATCTATAATTATATCTAAATGAGTGAGATTGTTGTGTGTGTGTGATTGTATAACTCTGTAGATAAAAAATCTATATATATCTCAAAATGAATAAATATAATATAAAAAAATATAAATATAAATAATATAAAAATATATAAATATCTCAATATGTGTGTTGTTGTGAGTGTGGTGTGTTTGAGTGTGAGATGAGTTTGTGTGTGATGTGTGTGTGTGTGTGTGTGTTTTGAGTGTGTGCGTGTGTGTGTGTGTGAATACATACATACATACCGCTATATCTATCTATCCGTCAATGTATTAAGTTATCTATCTATTTATCTATATATCTCTCTAACTATAACTATTCATCTATGTGTCTATATTTCCGTTTAACTATCTGTCTATATATCTATCTATATATCTATCTTTCTATCTATCTATCTCTATATCTATCTATCTAGAATCCTATTATCTATCTATCTATATGTATATATATATATATATATATATATCTTATATATATATATATATATATATATATATAAATATATATAGATATAAATATAATATTTATAAATAATATATAATATAATATCTATATATATATAATATATGTAATATATATATATATATATATATATATCCTATATATATATATAGTACATTTTATATAATATATATAAGATAGTATATATATATATATATGAATATATATATATATATATATATAATATATAATGTATATATATAGCTATATATATATATATATATATATATATATATTTAGTTATATATAGATAATTATATCAATATATATGTATATCTATTGTATATATCAAATATATATATATATGTATATATATATATATATAGATATGAATATTTATAGTAAAGGTATATATATATATATATAAATAATATATATATATATAAATATATATATATTTACATATATGTATTAAATATATATATATGGTATATATATATTATATTTATAATGTTTGGTGTGTTATATATATATATATATGCATATAGTATATATATAATATATATATATATAATATATATATATATATATATAATATATATAATATATATAAATATAATATATATATATACACACACACCACACACACACACAAACCACACACACACACACAAACACACATAGATATAGATATATATATATATCTATATATAAAATAATAATATATATATATATATATGATATATATATAATAGATATAATAGTATATATATATATACTATATATATATATATAAATATATATATAGATATATAATATATATATAGATATATATTGTATAAATATATATACATATAGATTAAAATATATATATATAATATATATATAGATATATATATATATATATATTAAATATAGATATATATAAATATATTTCTATATATATTTACATATATATTTATATATTATATACATTATTTAATGATATATGTATATATATATATAATATATATATAATTATATATATAATACTTATAAATATATATATATATATATATATATCTATATATATATATATATATATATATATTATATATTTGTATATATATATGTATATTTGTATACCATATCTGTATATATAATTATATATATATCTATATATATATATATATATATATATATATATAATCTATTTGTATATAAATACATAGACATATATATACATAATATATATATATATATATATATAATATATAATTATAATATATATATATATATATAGATACAATATATTTATATATATGTATATATTTATGTATATTAATAAATTACATACATATTTGTAAGATAAATATATATATATAATATAATATATATATTTAATAGATAGCATATAATATATATATATATATATAATTAATATGTATATGTTTAGATAGATAGATAGATATATTGTATATATACAAATATGTAAAGATATTTAATTTATACAGACATATGTACATATATATATATATATATATAGATTTATAATATAGAAATATAGATATAGATAGATAATTTATATATATATGTAGATATATACAAAATATATATATATATACAAATATATAGATATTACAAATATATATATAGATAATAGAGAGAGAATTTATAATATATATTTATATTTAATATAGATATAATATACTATATTTATATATACTAATATATATATAGATATATAGTGATATATATATAATATATATAGATATATAGATATGTAGATATATATATATATTATATAATAATATATATATAGGTATATATAGATATATATATATATATATATATATATATATATATATACCCTAATACATAAAATATTATAAATATATAGATAGTATATATATATATAGATATAGATATATATATTAGATATATATATATATATATATGTATAGTATGTATGTATAAATAATATACATACTATTTTGTATAATAAATATATTTATATATATATATATATATACATATATATTAATATATATATATATATATATATAATATATTATATATATTTATATATTATATGTTTATATATAAATATATATATATATATATATGTTTATATATCTTATATATAATAATATATTCAGATATATATATTATATATATATATTTTAATATATATATATAAGATATAATATATATATGATATATATATATATATATGTATATATATATATATATATATAGATTATATATATAATATAATATATAGAGATAGATATATAGATGGTGTGTGTGTGTGTGTGTGTTGTGGTGTGTTTGTGTGGTATATATATGGATATAATTTATAATATATATTATAATATAATATAATATATATTTATATATGTATATATATATATATATATTATATATTATAAAGCATATATATATATATAGATATAATATATATGATATATATAGATATATTTATGTATAATATCTATATATATATATATATATTATAGATAATATATATATAATATAGATCTATATATATATATATATATATTAGATATATTATATAATAGTAGTATGTATAATATAAAATATATATATATATATTTATTTATAAATATATTGTACATATTTATAGATATTATTTATATGTATATAAATATCAAAAAGAAATAAATTTTAAAATATACCATATATATATATATATATATATATATATAACATATTATATATAAATATATATCTCTATAGTGTATATATTTTACATCTACTAATATAATATCTATATACATCTAAATATATATATAGATATAATATAATCTATATATATATATATATATCATATATTAACTATATATTTATCTAATAAACATATATATATCTCTCTCATAAATGATATATATATAATATCTATAAAATATATATATCTATGTGTGTGTGTGTGTATAAAAATGTATATATAGATATCAATATATATCTATATCTATCTATACTAATATATCCTATAAATATATATATAATATATATATTATAGATCCTTTATTACATATATTATAATAAATAGATATAATATATATATCTATTATATATTATATATATATAAATAAATAATATATATATATATCATCTATATATAAGTATTTATATCCATTATATATATATATCAATATATGTGTATCATAAATATATTTATTTATATATTAAATACATTATAAATATATATATTTTGAAATATGTACATATATATTAGAAATATATAATATATATAAATATATATATATATATATATATAAATTATATATAAATATATATATATATATAAATATATATATATTATCTCTATCATTATATATCTATTTATATATATATATATATAAGCTATATAAATAATAAATATATCTAGATATATATATATGCATATATATATATATATATATCTATATAACTCTATATATATCCAATATATATATATCTATATATAAGTATAAATATATATAATATATATATTATATGATATTATATATATATATAATATTATATATATATATATTATATATTATATATCTATATGTATATGTATGTATATATTATATATATATATATATTATATATATATAAATAATGTAAATATAAATATATATATTTAATAATATATAAAATATATATGTACATATTAAAAAATATATAAGACATTTAATATGTATAATATATAAATAAATATATTTATAGTATCACATATATATATATAAATATATCTATATATATTTATATATATATATAAATAATATATGTATAATAAATATATATATATATATATATATATAAAGATATATATATACTTTTTAAACAACTAGATTATATATATATATATATATTATATAATATAAACATTATATCTTATATATTTATATATACTATAATAAGATTATTCTATAATATAAATATATGTATAAAATATACATATTGATATATATATATATATATATATAATATATATATATAAATATAGATATATATATCTAAATATATAAAATAGATAAATATATGTTGTGTATATATAAAATATAATTAATTATATAATATAATTATATAATACAATATATTCTAGTAAAAAATTACATATATATTTTATAAATATATATATATATATATATATATATATCTTATATATATATAATATATAAATATTAAATATATATATATAGATACATACACACATATACATATACATATATATATATAAATATATATCGATATAAATATATATAATCTATTTATAT
>NW_028234420.1:21633826-21638826 GCF_977035675.1 Penaeus japonicus
ATCAGGTCGCGCATTCCTCCGCGTCAGCCGACATGGCCCCTACGCGCGTAAGACAAATAAGGACAAAATGAGTCACGGGAGAACAAAATGAGAGTGCCCAAGGTGTTCTCTCTTCTCGACAAGGAAGGAATTAATGTGACTGCATGATGGAAGGGTTGGGCATTCTAAGAGGCATTTCGTATTCGTGTTATATTTATCATTCTGTCCGGGTGACGGGACATTTTCCACGTGGCTCCTCTCCCTCGCGGGTCGGTCGGGGTGAAAGCAATTTGCGACCGCTTTGTTTCGCGTGTATTAGCTGTATTCATTAGCCGATGGAAAGCGAGATAGACGCGCTTAACATAACAAGGTTGGTGTTTCTTATAAGAATACTTTAAGAAAGTGAGTGTTTTGCATTCGATTTTGAAGATAAGTACCCGCCATTTAGGGCGGGTGACTCTTAATACCATTATTATTATGATTATCAGTTATAATCAACATTGTTATGGGTAACATTATTATCAATACCGTTATCGTCTTTGTAAGTATTACTGTTGCCATAGCTATCATTAATGATACTATTATTACGATTATAAGTTAGATTATCATAACTGCCATTGCTGTAACCATTGTCACCATCATCATCACCATCGCCATCATCATATCTATTGTTATTGTTATTACTATTATCATAATTACTATCATAATGATTATTAATGTTTAGGTGTCATTATAACTATCATTGTTATAATTATCATCATTATTATTATTGTTATTGCCATCCTAATCATTGCAATTATTATTACTTTTAATATCATTATTATAATTATTATTATCAGTATTGTTCTTATTATGATCATTATTGTTATTATAATTCTTATCATCATTATTACTATTATTCAAATCATTATTATCATTATCATCATTCTTATCATTATTATTATCATTTCTTCATTATTACTATTGTCATCACTACCGTGATTATCGTTATTGCCATTATCCTAATAATTGTCATTATCTTCATTATTATTATAATGATCTTTATCGTCATCATTATCATTATCAATATCATTATCATCATTACTTTTTCATCATTATTAGTATTCAATATGATTATCATTATTAACATTATTGTTGTCATTTTAGTATCATTAGTATTATTATCATTATTATCATGAGTATCATTATTGTTATCATCATTATTATCATTAGTATTATCATCATCGTTTT
This sequence comes from Penaeus japonicus, assembly GCF_977035675.1. Classification (NCBI taxonomy): domain Eukaryota; kingdom Metazoa; phylum Arthropoda; class Malacostraca; order Decapoda; family Penaeidae; genus Penaeus; species Penaeus japonicus. Next base: position 21,635,036 of record NW_028234420.1, read on the forward strand.
CATTGATTTCATCATCATTATCATAATCATCATTGTTATCATCAATATCATTATTATCATGATTATAACTAGTATGATAATGAAGATTGAGGACATTATAAGCACGGGGACCTAAATAGTACATGATAATGGCCAGATTTATGTTGAATATATGTTAAATATCTAATAACCGGAACACGTTCAGGGTCGAACGACTGTTGAAAAACGACTTCAAGACAATAGATAAACGACAATAACCAGATGAAAAATGGAAATGAGCTTCATCTTCCTTCGTTGGGAAATGAAAAAGGTGGTCACCCTAATTAGTAAGGTCAAAGGAGCGCCCCGAGGTCAAGCTCAGCGCGTCGAGAGGCCTTTGTCGCCCTGACACCGGGGTTAGCGCCGAAGGGCGGCTGGTCACCTTGGCTATTAGCACCGCGACGATCCCTACTTCAGGGTCACTGGAGAACCATGGGGAAGGAGGGGAAGGGGGGGCGGCCTCTCCGAATGGCTGTCACGGTGTTGGACCACTTGTGAGCCAGGAATAAGTGGTGTAAGTAGTACTTTCGAAAGGATGGGAATGGGGGGGAGGGGGAGGGGGAGGTTATGGTGTTATTGTTTTCCATATTTACTGTGTATGAAAGATGAGGTGTCCTTCATACTCTGGTTTCGTTTCCAGATCAAGGAACTGAGAATACGCGAAAGGCAGGGAAGAGGACAAAGCGTGTGTCCTCGGGAGATTTAGGAAAGCTGAGGGAAGACGGCGAGGATATCGAAATCAGATTCGCCGAATGAGAACTAAAAGAATGAGCAGTTTACGACGTTCGCGCGCGACACAGCAACTTACCCTCGCACGGAGTCCGGCAAAGGACGCGAGCGAAAAATAAAAGGAAAACTTTTTTGTTTGGCACACAGCGATTCGCTTCGTCTCACCGCGCGACAATGGAATGCAACAGGGCATAAAATCTTGATTTCTGAGTGTCAGAACACATGGTCATCTCCGCCGCTCTTTACGATCCTCGCTTTTTCGGACGAGGGAGAGGAAGGTCGCCCTCGACTCAGCCGCCGCCATCGCTGCCTGCGTTCTCGCAATCAGCGCCCCTTGCTTACATCACATATGTGCATATATGTATATAATTGGCGTGTGCGTGTGTATGTTTGCGTGCGTGCTTATACAAATGTATTCTTTTACTCACACGTACATATACTAACAAAACTGTTCTGTGCAACTATAAATTACTTAGCCTCCGTCATTAAGTCTGGCTTGAATACAATGTTCATGTAGCGAATGCCTTTTTGATTTAGTCATTGCATCAACAAGTAACTCTTTTAATTAAAGGGTACAGGGCTAAATGAGCCTCGAACTGAGTAGGTGCTCTGATGCTCGATCTTGCTCAAGTAATTACCTAATTGCTCGAGGATATGTTGTCATGGGAGTAATTGTTTGAGCAGTTAGTCTTTTGGGGCTGCAGTGTCTCGATGCTTATCAGTCAGCCGCATAGTTATCTTGTATTTGTTTATGATTTCCATGTGATTTCGATCTATTGTTCGCCTATTTCTAACGAGAGAAATCATTGCAATTGCTACTTCACCTTCGGTTGTCCGCGCTACAATTCCGCTGCTGAAATTTCACGGAAAACTGAATTAAAAGGAAAACTAGTAGATAAAAAGAAAATTAATTGCCCACAAGAAACCTTTTTTTCCTTTCCCCGAAAGGCTTGTTATAATCTACTCATGCACATGGTAATCATTCCGCACTTCCGCTAACGTTCGAGGTATTTAACTAGCGGTCGGAGAAGTCATCCAACTACATGCTTATAATGAAGAGCATCTTGACGAGTTGTAGCCTTTATGCTCGCCACGTCGGCATGCGTCCCCAAATATGCCGTCGGACTTGTAAACAACAGTATTTGTTTCTCTCGCTTGATTTTGTTACGTCTTAGATAGAACTGAATTTGCGCGACACGGCTTGACTGAAGAGTATTCAACTTTTAGTTTTCCTTTTGGTCGAAAGGAACATCCAAATATTTCAAGGGTGTTGCGTATCTCTTAGTGTAAAACACGAATATACAAAATGAAAATGATCAAACTTTAAGGTACGATGATAAACCATCCATTTTATATATTCACACGCTCACACAAGGACGCTGAATAATCGGTAAACAGGTTTAGGGAATGGCATCCGCAGCGTGTAAATGTCACTCGTCCTGTCTTTGATGGTTGCAAGTTTTTATGGGCTGGATCAATGGGCAGATGACCGGCGCTGGAGGCTGCGAGTAACTGTGAAGCCCAATTGAGGCGGCGCGCGAGACCGGACCTTGATGACGCGGATGCACTTGCCTGAGGCCGCGCGTGAAAGTGAAAGTGGACCTCGGATTTGGGGACCGGGGCGCGAGGCCGAGTGCCAGTGGTAGAGGCACAGGGAGCGCGCCGTGGCAAGGGCTGCGGGGAATGCCTGGGCAACGGGTAGGGGATAGACAAGTGGTATTTAGTATATGGCATTAATGGAATACTGTTGCAGATTATCTATATTTAAGGTAGTAATGTTTTTTACAATTCTATCGAGGACCAGCGACGTGTCTCTCTCTCTCTCTCTCTCTCTCTCTCTCTCTCTCTCTCTCTCTCTCTCTCTCTCTCTCTCTCTCTCTCTTCACAATCTCTCTCACTCTCTCGCCCTTTCTCTGACTGTTTCTCTCTAGATCATAAATAACTCTTGCCCTACCCAGGTCAAGAGTGGTTAGTCAGTTCGCTTGTCATGGAACTTAAGCCTATCAGGAATTTTTTTCTGAGTCTAAGCCTATCTACAATCTGACCCATAGACTGCTGAGCTTACCCTCTGCCTGTTTCATCAATCTGTTTTGTAATTTTCAACGTGAATCCCGGACATCGTGATTACAAATACTTTTTGTTTGTTTGTTTTTTTGTTTTATCTATTTTGCATTTTCTAGAATTATTATAATCTTGTGAAACCTAAATTTAGCTATGTCTCACGTGAAGTTCATTCGTACATACTAGATTGAAATCGAATATCATAAATGATCTAACAATTTGGTGCGCACACCGGTTCATTATCTTCTACACTAGGTTGCTATGCGTTGATAAATTGTTAATGCATACTTCGCGTTTCGGGTGTGAACTATTAAATAGTAATGGATAATATTAAGAATAGGTTTCAGATAGTTCCATGAGACTACTGAAATTACGTTCAAAATATTCTACTCCTGCTAACCTAGATCCTATAACAAAAAATCACTGTTTTATCCCTTCGTCTCAAATCCTGGCTGATCCCTTGATAAACACTTAGGTCGCCTATCGCCAAGGCCTCGCAGGAGCGTACCATATCGTCCTTCTCTGAGGCGAGGAGAGGGCGTGATACAATCCGGATCAGCCAGAGAACTGACCACTCACGCCCCCTCCTGACGAGCGCGTGTCGACGTCTTCTGAAAGCGCCCGGCCGCTTCGAGACACGACCCTGCTATCGCGGGGCATCGCTGATGAAGGAGGGGATCTGTGGCGCCGGCGTGGGACGCCCTTTTTTCTCCCTCTCGCCTTAGGTGCTCCTTTATCGTATCGTTAGCGCTGGCTTGTTGTATCTCAATTTTTGAATCAGGGTTCCATAAGATACAGTTTATGTTGCGAATAAATCATTGGATGAATAAATGCTGCCAAGGTCAGTTAGACGTTCTATTTAACCGAAATTGACCTGGTTAGTGAGTGGTTCGTACAGGCTAAAAGCGGAATGCTGACACAGGTCAGACCAGAGGCATGTGCAATTGGGCATGAGTCCATTCGAGCAGCTGATTAGCTCGTAT
>NW_028234420.1:21681326-21683826 GCF_977035675.1 Penaeus japonicus
CAACAGGCTGCCCTCCTGCAACCTCCCCCTCGCCTCCTCCCAAGGAGGACCCCAGGGCCCCGTCATGTTTCCCCGCTCCTCCTGACGCTAACCCGAGGAAGGGTTTCCTGGCAAGGGCCAGCTAGATGCCAGAGCGATGAATGATATGCTGATAGACTTCATGTTATCTTTCCTTAAGGTGAGCAAGTTGCGATGCTGGAGGAGGGCCAGGGACGCCCAGAGAAGATGTCATCTCCGTACTAAGCATTAATTAAACTAGACAATATGAGGAGTAGAAGAACCTGTCTTAGAAAAGAAGCGAAATAATGACACATTTAAGAATGTGAAACTAGACCTAGATTTTAATGGGTGTTAACAAAGCGAACGGTTATCGAATAGATGTCCTGTGCCATTAATTGGAAAACTACGGCGGGTACTACACCCGCGGAAGCAACAGTGACCAGGACGCGAATGGCAGTAGCAGAGGTCGTGGTGGCTGCGACGCCCGCGGAGGCAGAGGAAGATCCGGAAACAGAGGCGGAGGGAGAGGAGGAACACGGCGATAGGAATACACAGGCCCAACGTCAGCGGCGCGGTGCTTACATTATCCTCATATGACCTGGTGGCCATCGATCTGATATCTTTGTTATTCCTGAGACAAATTAGACCAATCTAATGATGCTGACGGATATGTTTTCTTTTCGAATAATAGGATTTCCCTCAGCTAGCAGAATAAGGGTTGGATCTGGTGGCATTGGCGCCTTAGAATCGAAGGTCGTAGAAATAAGCAAACAATTAGAAGGCATCTTCTGGAAATTAAGTCAATTTCCACTCTTACTGCGGGCTATTTATCTGTCTCTCCCTAATGCCCCACATGGTAGGGATCCACTGGGGTTCCTTGATGAGTTGTGAAGCTGCAGCGATGCCCACGAGCCTCACCTCTGCATTTCAATCGGAGATTTCAACTCCTGGGTCGGTGACCTGGATGACACCGCAGAAGGGTCAGTAACCTTGTCAGAGAGACAAATTGTTGACCACACAACACATGCTCATGGAAATCGCTTTCTCTCATATCTGAATGATACTGGCAAGTGCATTGTTAATATCCGAGTCACGTCCCATCTGAACGCCTTTCCTACTGTGTCGGTCGCAAATTTATGAGGAAAATCAGTAGTAGATTGTGTCACCCCCATTTATGACTGTCTAGGGTATTTCAAGGAAGTGTGTGTAACGCCACTATCAGAATTTCTGAACCAAAACAACTTTACTCCTATCATAAAAGCTACCGGCAGTCTTGGAAGCCACGCCATTATTTTATCAAAGATTAGCGTTTCAGATTTTTTAGTTCACAATAAGGAAAACAATACTCTAGATCAAGATTCTGGAACAAGATTAAGCGCGGAATATGGCGTGACCAAAGAATCTAGGACAAAATACAGATAGACGACTGTTATGACTTCGGCCTTCCTGCTTTTTTTTACTTATACATCAAGTTGAAATATCATGATCTCAACACCGCAAACCTCTAATGAAGTTATTAATTTAGGAGTTATCAAAGTTGTTAACAACGGCAACAATTATCCTCCACTAAATCAGAGAATATTCAGCGAAGGCATGGCTGCGACGCCAGAGATTGCTTCCTAATAAACCCTATCCCAAGAACGATAAAAGCGATCCTCAAATTCTACTGAACATTTCCACTCATGTGTCCTTAAAATGTACTCAGCGCCTCTAAATAGTAGACTGAAATTCTATTTAGAATATAATGAAAAAAATCCTGAAGAACAAAATGGATTCCGGAAGGGGTGCAGTACCACCGAACGTGTTTTTACCACTTTCAACTATTTGCAAAAACCTTCTGTAGCCTCGTGGATTTTGCTATGAAAATACACCTGTCAGTTTAGATTACAAGATTATGTTAGTTTGAGAGCAACATGGGGGTACGACAGGGTTACAATCTAAGTCCTACTCTTTTGTTTATAAACAGTCTAGCAGGAGAAAGTTAACGCAGTGGTTTTAGCGTTGAATTTCAAAATATTAACCTTTCAGTTTTACTCTATGCCGATGACGTCGTACTCGTGAATGAAACTGAAAAGCTGCTCTTTATTCTAGCAAATTGGTGTAAGAAGTGGAGACTCTTTGAACAAATCATAGACTCGGGTACTGCACGGTGGAATTACAAATAGTGTTCAAAATGTAGTTAGAGTGACAGATTACGATATGCAGACTATTGAATGAACACATTAGCTCTTTGGCTAATCCAAGATCTTGCAGTAAGGGGATCTTAAACTCTCTACTTTTTATTTTAATACATTTTATTTTTATAACAGGATGGGGTTTTCCAAATTCTAAGAGTTATATAATGCATGTATAACCAAGGTTTGTGACTATGTTGCAGGTGTCTAGGGCTTCGAAGCAAACCCTACCTTGATATAGTCACAGTCGAGCCTTGCGATGTGTTTTAGTAGTTTATAAATAGACTCAGTTGCAGATATGGAGATCAGGATGGAATTCACGACAC
>NW_028234420.1:21696326-21701326 GCF_977035675.1 Penaeus japonicus
GCCATTAATCATTATCATTATCATTACTATTGCTTTAACTATCGTTATTATCATTATTATTATCACCATCTTATTACTCTCACTATTCTAATCCTCATTATTGTTATCATCATCCTTATCATCATTATTCCTATTGCTATCGTCCTTATTTTTTATCATCGTCATTATCATTACTACTATCATTATTCTATGTATCATTATTACTACTACTATGTTACTATTATTATCATCATACTGTGTATTATCATTGTAATATTATCGTTGATAACAAAAAAAATTTCTCTATAATTTATTGTCATTATTACATTATCATCAGTGTCATTACTATCAATGTTACTGTTGTTACTATCATTATCATGAGCACTTTTATTTATCACTACTTTTATTTTTTTCTTATCTTTTATCAACATTACTGTTTACTGTTCATATGTTTATATTATCCTTGTTATCATCATTACCATTATGGAAAATTATAATTATCATCAACATCATTATCATTATATAATTACTGTCGTTGTTACAATTAGTAGTAGGATTTTCATACTAATGATGATGATGAAGATGATCATTATCAACATGATAGTCTGCATCGTTTTCGTCACAATGTTGAACCCGCCTCCTGACAGCAGGTTCTAGATTTACACGGAGGGTTTCTTTCTTTTATATAGAAATGGGCGAGTAGTTTGGCCGAAAAGTTTTATCTTTTGTTAGTGACACATACTTACATTTCTTATTTATGACAAGTAATATCATTTCACCTTTCATACCTACAACGTTAAGTTATTTCCTCATTTTAGCAAAATCATCACTTTTTTTCATTTTAACTTTCTGAAAACAGAAAATTATAAAAAATACTAAAAAAATCAACACGCTTGTATCAAGTTCAGGAAAATCCAACTCTTTATTGAGCATTTTACAAGAAAACTACATAGAACTTAGCGATGTATTTCCTGTGATCATCACTTCAGTCTCAACAAATAGCTAGATATTAAAGGCATTATCTGTACAGTCGCCACCTCGAGGAGAGAAGAAAAACAGGCAAGTGTTCCTCATACTTTTCACACACTCCGACTGACCTCACAATCCACTGTATTATTCCCGGCTCTCCCAGTCTTCTCTCATTTTCTGTGACCCCACGCCGGTTTCTGTGACCCAGGCTGACCCGGCACGAACCAAAACCCCATTGTTTTCAGCAGGCAACATTAGTGAGCTGGCTTTATATTACAGGGGTTCGGTGCTGGGGGGATGTTGGAAGGAGGGGGGGGGGAGGGGGAGGGCTGGGGTAGTTCAGGTTTGGATGGTGGGAATTGGCTGGCTGGAGTTGGGGATTAGATAGTGTGTGGGGAAGAAGGCAGGGGAGGAAGGGGGGGGGGAGTTGAATTTAGGAGTTATGTGGAGGAATAGTTCGAAGCTGAATTGTGCTGGATTTCAGTTTGATCATTAGCGGGATTTGAACTAGGATTTTCCTTTTATTTAGGAAAGCTGTTTCTCATAGGATTAAGTTTTGTGTGTGGGGGAGGGGGGAGGGGGGCTGATGAGGTCAAGATTTAGATGGAGATTTCAGGGAAACAATAATACATCGGCAAGAAACTGAATTTCGAGATGCATCAGGTAAGTTCGTGCGAAGGAGTAAATGTGTTGGAATTGATAAGATACAAGGTAACGGTTATCATTATTTCCAATTTAGTTAGGAGAGATAATCGGCAACCAAGCAGTATGTGCAAGTTAACATGCAATTATATAAGTGAAATGCTGTAAGAAAAAATCAAGATCAAAACCCACAGGGATGCGCACAGGTGGGTGAGAAGATTGGCTCAATTTAATAATTTCTCGCGACGTTCTTGATACTTTTCGGTTAATGCTAGGTTAGGAAACATGTGAAAAATACTAGTCATGCTCGTGTAATGTGTGGGGTAAAGTGTTAACAACGTGGAAAACAATCTGTTATTATTGGAAATATCTTTTCACCCCATGGCAAATATTATAATGTATATGTCATGGGTGGTAGGCTTAAAGAATTTGATAACAATTATCTATCAAAATTACTGTAAAGTATTTTTATCAAATCTCGTTTGTTATTTTAGAGATATTGTAGATGCACGTATCAGAGTTCAGGGCTTGTCGGGTTTCCCTCGAGCTTCACACTATTATTTTATGTAGTGGTCATGGCGAGGGAGACGCTGTTTGCTTCGTGTTCTTTATGATGCAATATATCTGGGCTGAATCTTAGACGTGCTACTGAAGTAATTATCTAGATTACCAGGTGTGCTCCGCACACCGTATGTCGTACACGAAACAGTAGATACTTGCGAGAGAATTGGAGCATTTCAGGATACATAAACTCGTCGTAGTTTTACTATAAACCAAGTGGATATATCAAAGGAGAAATTATTTATCAAGGCGTCTTACTCAATGTCGACGAAGATTACGAAATTTAGATATTTGTCAATGCCCTTAACGTTAACAGTGTAGTTTACTGTTAGTGGGCTACAGTGATTAGCTAGTTTAGAAAATGCGTAAATCAGACTCATTTAAAAACTGCAAAAGTTACAGTATATTGAATTAGTTATCGATTTCTCCTGTCCTGTAGGCTTGAGACGCTTCGCGAGGCGCACTTGACTTGAGGATTTGACCGGCTCGACGCACTTGAAAGGCGCACCAAGGAGGAGGAATCGATGCTTTTTACGCGCCCGTCCTTGTTGTGGCGAAGCTACGGCGCAGAGATCTCGGCGAGAAGTGCCACTTTCTCCGGTCTGGCTAGTTGGAATACAAAGCATGTTTCTACTTTTCTCTTAGAAAAATTATGGATATATTGCAGTCAAGGAGCAATAGCTAGATTACTTCACGTAAATATTGTACCCTCTGACTCTGTCTATCGCTCGGAGACTTCCAGAAGTACAGATGTGGAGCAATTTAAATACCAGTTTCGAGTAGATATAAATAACTAATGAGTTTCAAAACTCCAAAACGAAAATGATAGCTAACAGAAACCATTTTGGCAACTGTATACAGATTTCTCAGTGCATGATTTATCTCATGCATATTTGCTGCTGTAGGTAGGTTGTGTCATGACTATTTATGTGGCAGTGATGAAGAGGAGGTGAAGGAGGAGGAAGGGGCACTGCAGGAGGGAAGGTGAGAAATGGAGAGAGAGACACCTGCGAGAGAGAGAAAAAGGAGGAACGAAGGACCAGCGATACAGTATGGCAGCCGATATGTAGCAAGACATCCTGTACGCGGGTGAGTGCGAAGCTGGCGAACGCCGCGTAGGATGCAAGTGCCTGTAAGTACTTATCCTACACAATGGAGTGACCGTTTAAGGCCCACCAAACGCTCGTAATCAAATGGACTCAATCGTTAAAGCGGAGATAAAATTTTGTTATTAGTCTGGAGGTGTAATAAATCATATCACTACGTGGGGCCCTTATTGCATAGATGAGCGATCAGATATGCTAATGCACACATGGACAGAGAACATAATAATTGACGCTGTAAATGTCTATCTACATGCGTATAGATCTATCTACATACGTGGATTGTGTGACGATTACAGGTAAATTTATGAAGAGGACAGAGAATCTTCAAGTGAGGTGCAAAAGCCCACTGTTAAGAAAACTAAGTCTGGCCCTTAGTAAATAAAGTGTCAGGGTCTGGTTTTGTATCGAGATGCATTCATTACGTTGAGGTGGAGACTTCCACAATGTGTTGAACCAATGTTCCTGCCAGCCAATGCTTTTTTCATTTAGGTTAATGTATCGATTTACATAGAATGCAATTACTTCTTTCTCGATTAGAATAATTTGCCCTTCAGTTTACAGTATTTTGTTTACATATATCCTGTTAAATCCAAACAATTCCTTGAAAATAAAGATGAATGTAACTCCTTTTTCATCATTCATGATAACGCCTTAGACATTCTGACAGTGCACATTCCTTACCCAATACTTCACCCTGGACAGGCAGAGACGCACACCCCTTTGGTCCCATTGTGCTTCGAAGTGCAAATGCTTAACACGACGGGAACTGTGAAGATGCAGCTGACGTTATAGATAGCAGGGTAAACTACCTGTACAACTGGGCGCCCGTAGTTTTTTAGTATAAAGGAGTACCAAGACCATATAGAATGTTAATCTCTCCATCATTTTCTTAAATTTTGTTCGATATCAGGAGAGAATGCAACTGCTAAAATGTTTATGTATCATGAGCTATCTTTGGTCACAACATGGTTGGCATTCATCAGCTTACTTCATGTCGTGTTGTGTTGATCTCTCTGTCGTTATCATTTCTATTGATACTTGTATTCTTATTGCTATCATTGTCATTGTTATCATCATTACTATGAATATTGCTATTATTATCATCATTATTTTTATTATAACAAATATCTTTATTACTGTTATTATTACTATCATTATTATACTTATTCTTTTATCATTATTATTATCATCATCATTATGATCATTGTTATTATTAATTTTACTAAGATTATTACTATTGTATATATATATGTATATATATATATATATATATATATATATATATATATATATATATATATATATATATATTAACTATTACCAGCATTATTTTTTATTATGATTATCATCATTATCATTGTTACTGTTGTTGTTATCATTATCATTATCATCATCATCATCATTATTATCAACAAGCGTTGTTATCCTTATTATAACCATTTCTATCATTTTCTTTATTATCATTATCCTCCTTATTACTATCATAAATATCATCATTATGATGGTGATGATTATTATTATTTATATCAATATCATTGTTATATCATAATAGGTACTATTATCACTATTATTGATATTATTATTATCATCCTTATGATTATAATTATTACTACTTTTTTCATTGGTATCAGTATCATTGCTATTATCATTGTTCTTATTATTGTTATTGCTATGATGATACTATCATGATGGTGATATTATCACCATTGTCATTACCATTCATTATCATTAGAATTATCAATG
>NW_028234420.1:21706326-21708050 GCF_977035675.1 Penaeus japonicus
TATATAAATATATATATATATTTATATATAATTATAGAAAAATATCATATATATATATATATATATAATATATTATATATAATATATATATATATATATATATATATATATATATATATATATATAGTATATATATATATATATATATATATATATATATATTATATATATAATATAAATATATATATATATATATAATATTATATATTATATATATTATATATATATATATATATATATATATATATAAATAATCAACCGACACACACAGCACTACCCACACTCACACACACTCACACATATATAATATATATATATATATATAAAAAGTATTATATATATATATATATATATATATATATAATATTATATACCTATCTATATATATTATGTATAGGTATAATATATTATATTATACATATATATATATATAATATTTAGTATATATAATATATATATATATGATATATATATATATATATAATATATATATATATTAGATATATATATATATAACTCAGCAAATATATATATATACATCAATAAATACCACACTATATATAGGATATATATCACTAATCCAATCTATAATTTATAAACCACTAACAATATGTATAGCCACTATATATCTCTCATATATATCACTATATATAATAATATAGATAACATATATACTATATATATAAGAGATATATATATACACTCACACACACACTCAAAACCCTCACAATCACACCTAAGCACACACCCAAACTGTACACACACACCCACACACCACGCCACCCACACTCACGCACACACACACACTCACACAAACACACACACTCTCCACCATGTAAAATATACTCCACACACACCCCCACACTCAACATACATTCTATATGTATATCATATATAACTCATATATATCACTATATATATATATAGTATATATACCATATATATATAAAAAATATCCAAATATTACATATATATATTATCATATATCTATATAGTATACCAATACTATATATATATATATAATATTATATATATATATATACTATATATATTATATATATATCTATATATAGAGAGAGAGAGTAGAGAGATAGAGAGATAGATCCCTCCCCCCCCCCCCCCACCCCCCCCCGCGAGAAGAGAGAGAGAGAGAGAGAGAGTATTACCAAACATATATATACATAACCATACATACATACATATATACATATACATATATATATATATATATATATATATATATAAATATATATATATATTACTATATACTATATATATATATATATATCTATAAATAGATATATATATATATATATTATATATATATATATGTGTGTGTGTGTGTGTGTGTGTGTACACATACACATATATATTTGTGTGTTTATTTGTGCACAATTATTATCTCATATTTATGTATCTATCTATAACTTATCTATCAATATATGCATTTCATATAAGAAAGTAGATTTTTCCTGTATGGGGAAATACCACTATATAAATTGTCATTATGTGACACATCATGGATAAATATCTGTAGCCGAATGAAGTAATATTGTCAACTGTTGCAAGACAATTTAGAGATGGTCTATTGTCTGGAAAGATATTTTCCTATGTAATAAAATTCTAAATATCTGTTTCAACTTTCATTCTATATTCAGCATATTGTAGGTACAAACTCACATATGCAAAATAACATACTAAAAGCGTAATCGCAATACAAAGAG
>NW_028234420.1:21728150-21730650 GCF_977035675.1 Penaeus japonicus
TCATCCCTTCAGATGGAATATTATCAAACGCATCATCACAAGAACGTGAGGATTCGACAGAAATGAAGGTCACAACAGAAGGAAAAAGTGAAAAAAGCCTTTGTAAGAATAACAGCTCTGATGATCAACTGAATAGAAAATATAAAACTGGCAATGATAATCGAGGAAGCAATAAAACTGCAACAAGGGAGGGGCGTGTTGGAGCAAGGCGAGAGAGACAAGGGCTCGGGGTTTGGCTACGAACCTATCTCCGCTAATCTCGTGACCTCTTATAGTGACACGGAATCTGCTGTTTACCCACACGTGTTCCAGTGGGAGAGGCATTGCCGCGCTCTGAAATATCTGACAGAGCAGCGGTATGTTCCTCACGCAGGCCCGCGGAGTACGGTATTTCTGATCATGATCTACAAACGAACAGTTTCGCCATGCAATCGTAAATACGAAGGCTCTCATTTATTCACTGATAGGAATCGCCTACATTCGGTTCGTTTTTGTCTCAAAAAAATACAGATCTGGCAAGACATCAAAGGCGCTTCGAGCTGATTAAAAGTAGTAATCTTTGACGTATAGTCCACGGGTTCGTTAACTGACCATTACAGAAAATGGTAAGGTAAGGACCGCAACCGCGCCTAGTAGGGTAATATGACCACGCAATCTTCCTCAGTTGTATAAACAACAGTCAGTCACCTTAACCTCCTGGCCAATCAGATAGGAACCACTTCCAGTCACTCCAACTGCTTAATAGGCAAATCAGGATTTAATTGAGAGTGTGGTTGGCGAGATGGGCGGCTTTGTGAAGACTTTCACGTGAGGCGTTCCGTCGCTTGGAAGGCATTGTCGCTAATTTGAAAGAAACAGACAAAAGCCATATCCCGTTTTCTCTGAAGCACTATAAAACGTCGTTTTCTGTGCGCGTCACTGGGTAAAGTCTCACTCCTACGGGAAGTTATTAGTTTTGTATTATCTGACTGTTCAAATTCTTACAACAACGTTAATTTTTTAAATGTAATTCTGCTAGTTTAACATACACAATACGAGTCTTTTATTACAATACAATGACTTAGAAATAAGTGTTCAGAGCTTTCTGAGTCAAGAACCATAAAGAATACATTACTATCATTTCAAGACGGTTATTAAACTCATAATTTAGGAAAGTGGAAGCAACAGCAGCGTGTCTGATCTGTTCCCGTGTAAATTGCCCTTGCTTTTTAAGGAGGAAAATAATCCGTTCATGAATTATCTTACATTAAAAGTGCCAAGCCAGCATCCTTAATATGTTTGCTTGTTAAATGATGAATTTCTTTCCACAGAAGATATTGGGAAAATGAATAATGGTACGCGACTCGTATGTTTTAAAAACATTACTTGTTTCGTTCAATTTTATTGATTTTTTTCTCTTTCCTTTTAGTCATTTTTATCATCGGCTCATTCCATGGTTACCTTCAAACAAGTGCTGGATGGAGACCACATTGTACTACGGTCTTGTACGTGTGTCACACATGCCACGATTAGAAATATATATAATTTAACAATACTCTGAACAATATTCATTTGTTACGGAAACGTACTCTGGCGTCTGCCTTGGGTCTCGCGGCGCAGTCAAACTTCACAAATCATTTCTTATCTGGCAAGTTTTCTCGTAATCATTTTTTGCAAGCCTTCCTCCCCAGCTTTCTTCTGATGCTCCCCTCGTCCCTTGCACAATATCTCACCCCGCCTGTGCTTACTCGCGCCTGCATTGTTCCTGTCCAGACGCATCATGTTCTCGTAACATTCCTGTCTATATTTCCAGCTGTCCGAACTGTCCCCCTCTCACTCTTTACTATACTAGATAGCCATGGCCTACCTTTTCCGTATATTTTTCATCCGTCGTCTCAGTCTTTCTCTCTCTCTCTCTCTCTCTCTCTCTCTCTCTCTCTCTCTCTCTCTCTCTCTCTCTCTCTCTCTCTCTCTCTCTCTCTCTCCTTCTCTCCTCTTCTCTCTCTCTCTCTCTCTCTCTCTCTCCCTCTCTCTTACCCTCTTGCTTCCACACTAATCATTGCTTTCGGCACTTTTCTTTAATATCTTAAACAAGAATCATTATAACGCATCCCTGCTACTAAATCTCAGAGATGTACTGGCTGTGACTCGTTTGCAAAACGTCCCATTAATAGGTAACATTATCTCGTCTTAACGCAATGTCTGCACCACTTAGGCAGATTCCACAGACCACCCAACCTGTTCCACCTGTTAGTTTTAAGTTCACACAACGGTCTCTCAGTTCTTGGCCTATTACGACAATTAAATCCTACAATTTCACATGCACGCCATAACACTTCCCATACACTTCTTCTTACACTCAAAGTAGCCCTCCTCCTTCCGTTTCAAACTTCACTTTCTCTCTCTCTCTCTCTCTCTCTCTCTCACTCTCTCTCTCTCTCTCTCTCTCTCTCTCTCTCTCTCTCTCTCTCTCTCTCTCTCGTCGCTCCGCTCTCCTCCCTCTACTTCTCTCACTTCTCTC
>NW_028234420.1:21743150-21745650 GCF_977035675.1 Penaeus japonicus
TATATATATATATATATATATATATATATATATATATATATATATACATACATACATACATATATATCTGTGTGTGTGTGACTCTGATCCAACCATTTATCTCCATAATCATTACTATTTTAGCTAAAAACAGTGTCGCTTCTCTTATTCTGTAACGACAGCAGAAGCAGCAACATTACTGTTTTATCATTAATATTATTATTATCCTTACTATTATTGTCTTCATTATCATCATCATAATTATTATTATTATCAATGTTGTTGTTATCATCATTTCCAGTTTCATAGTAGTAATAACAATGTTGATGCTTATCATTGTTAATGTCATTATCATTATTATTGATATCATTGTCACTATCATATGACCATTTTTATTATCTTTATTATTTTTTTACCTTAGTAGTAGTTGGAGTAATTATAGTAGTAGTCATGTCATTATCACCATCATTGTTTATACATTATCATTATCAGTATTGCTATTATTCTATTTGATATTTATCATCATCATCATCCTTATAATCACTATCGTCATCAACCTCATCAGTATTAATATCATTATCATTATCATCATTATCATTATTATCATAATTTTTATTAGTATTGTTATTATTATCATTATAATCATGTTTTTTATTATAATTGTTATCTTTATTATCATTACTATTATCATTGTTATTATCATTGTCATAATTGTTGTTATCATTATCAACATCATCATTATTGATATCATCAGCATTATCAATCGTTTCAGAATTTGTATTTGTATATATATATATATATATATATATATATATATATATATATATATATATATATATATATATATATATATAAATCTTTTATCCTATCATTAATACTTTATCATCATGACTGCTATTAATTTTGTTATCAGTATCATAATAATCATTATCCTTAATGGTAATCTTACTGGTGCAACTATCACTTATAATGATTACAACAACAATGATTGAATAAGAATAGTATTAATTAGATAAAGATAAAAATAGTGATAATGGTAATGATACTACTAAGAGTAATAACAAATATAGAATAGTAACAATGATAATGATAATATGATTATGATTGTAATATTGATAATCATGATAATAACATCAATTTTATTAATAACGATGATAATGGTATTGATGACAAGAAATAGAATTATAATCATTATCATCATCATCATCTTTATCCTACTTGTTAAAGCTATTATTTAATTTCCATTATTGCAATTATTATAATTGTTACAATTATCAATACCATTATCATTAATTTTATCATCATTATTTTCATCTTATCATAATCATTACTATATCATTATTGTTATTATCATTATCATCATCATTAGTGTCATTAGTGCTATTAAAGGAATCATTATTATCATTAACTATTATTATAAAGAATCACTAATATTACTATCATCATTATTGCCATTATTGTTTTTATTATCATTATTGCGTTTATTACTATCATTAATACCTTTATCAATAGCATTATTATTATCACTGTTGTTATTGTTATTATCATTGATGTTATCATTATTATTATCGTTATTATCATTATCATTATCATTGTTATTATCATTATCATCATTATCATTATTATCATTACCTTTGTTATTATCATTATCATTCCTCTTGTTGTTATCATTATTATTATTATCATTATTATTATCATTATTGTTATAATCATTATTATGAATTTCATTATTTTTGCTATTGTTATTCTTTTTCTCCTTAATAATTACCGATACAATTTTCAATATACTTGATACTGTTCTTACATTATTACTTTTATTGTTTTTATTCCATAATTATTTTCATACTGTCATCACCATGATAACATAGACGATGACGATAATGTAAATGATGACTGTTATGATGATGATATCAACAACAACAATAATATTGATAATAATCATAGTGATAATGATAGTAATATACCATCAGTAATAATGATGGTAATGTTGATGATTATAATAATGGTAATGATGATGATAATAATAATGACAAAGATGGTAACAAAACCAGCATTATTGTTAATGTCGCTTTGTCACTCTCCTTAATGTTTCTGCGAATCTTTTCACATGTCATCACAGAACAGACGTTTGGTAACAGCTTTGCGTCACCAAGAGTCGTGCCGGTGCTGTGCTGCTGACCTTTCACGCTGTGCTTACGGTTTTCCTAAATCTGTTGAGATTCTTTGTCCAATCCTTCAATCTATCTTCCTCGACTCCAATATCACCTAATCAAATATAAGAAAAAAAGTTCTAGCTGCGTCCGTCTTTCTTGTGTTGAGCGTTACAGCGACGGCGTGACTTTATTGCCCAGAGGACCTCGCTATCTCTCGCCTGTAATCTCAACATCCTCGAGACGCCAGGCACGCCCGTGACGCAACGACCCGACATCCTTCGTGAGCGGCGGCGCCCAAGTGTCAACAACGTGACAGGCCGAGTGATTGGTGCCCCTAAGAGGCCTGCGGCTGCGGCTGCGACTGCGCA
>NW_028234420.1:21786521-21789021 GCF_977035675.1 Penaeus japonicus
ACGCGACTGCTTCCTTTAGTTCGACCGCTCAACTTGTTGGCTCGTGTAGGTGGATAGGTGGGCCGGTGGTTCTTTTTGTGGTGGGTTTTCTTCTTGGTGGGTGTTGTTTCGTCTGTCTTTAGTGTGGTCGGGGGGGGGGTGAAGTGTGTTTTTGATTGTGGGAATTGATGTTTTTTGTTGTTGACTTGTGGGTTGGCGTTTCTAGTGGAAATGTAATTTTGCGGTGTCTAATGGTTTGTGTGGGGTGGGTAGTGTTTTCTTCCTTTTGGTCTTTAACGAGAGAGGTTCTTTTTTTTCTTCTGCGAGGGTCTCGGATAACCCTATGTTTGCTATGAATTACAAGAATAACTTCATTTCTCGAGAAAAATGAATTTGTTGATGCAAGATAATGATAGTGCGGTGAATACAACCCATTTCTCAAGGCCTGGGTAATGAGTGGGCCTCAGCCTAGCCCTTGCATATTGCTCAAAGTTTCACGGGCAATGATAAATAACCTGTTTTGATGGCGTATTTTTCTCCCTCTTGGCCCCAGTCAAAACCTCGGCATCTCACGTTCCCACGCCGCGGGTTAATGATTCGATCAACAGGAGGATGAAAAAAGCTCCTACGCCGTGTGTATTACATGCGCGGTGTTTTTATTTCTATTTTTCTACGAGAGAAAATGGTAGTTTTCTGTATTTACTCTACGATTAAATATTTGGATATGCATAATATTAATTTGCCATAATTCAAAACCATATCATAAAAAAACTATAATTGATAATATAAAATAGAGAGATAGAAGAGTCGGGAAAAGGCTCTTAAAGGGGCGCATCATTTAGCAGACTTAAATAGGGAACCGCATGGACATCATGAGACGTTTAATTCGAAGATAGAGTGACTAATTTAGCGACTCCATGTTCCCGGGCAGCGATATCATCATGATGAAGCACGAGTCATCTGTTCTAGTTTGGCCCGTTGATAGTCGGGCCGGAAGACGGATGGCCGAAGAGGGCCTGATGCGACGGAGACAAATACATCGTCTGGAACACATTTTGAGACACCTTTCCTGGACGGAGCGGAGGGGAGAGGCGGAGGGAGGTGTGGCGAGGGAGGCAGGCACACATCGGCGTTGTTGTGGAGGACAGGATTGTGCTCTTAGGGTTTAATATTAGTCGGTGTTGAATATGCTTAAGTGATTGAAGGAATGTACCGTTTTCTGTTCTCCAAGAGAGACTCCAGCAGAGCCCAAAGAGTCACTAAAACTTTTCTCAACACAGAAGACGACATAGTTTGCGCTACAATAAACCGTGATCGTAAGAAATCCACTAACTGTTAAAGCACAACAATTACTAAGCGGAAAATCAATATACACACACATGAAATTTTATCTCTCCCAGGAATCGTTCAACAAAGCGAAAGGAACTTAGCAAATGTATGTTCCAATGAATAGCATGGCAACTTTTAAATGTTTTTAAACACCCATAAACGTCTCCTTATCCATAAAAATGTCATTAGTTACCGAGGCTGTATCTCTCACTCCCTTTTCTAATTTGATTATTCGAATGCTGCTTACCGTAAATGAGAAGAAATAAGTGAGCCGATGAAAGCTTTAGTCTCGCCGACCCAGTGCCTTTGGGGTGTCTGTTGGCTCAGCAATATTTATACTCGTAATCAAAGTCTCGTTTCATTTCTCTAAGATTCAGAAACACAAAAGACTTCTTATCGCTGAACTGTCCGGACGCGACAACAACATCTTTTCCAGACTTTATTATTAGATTAGATTTTTTAGAATCATTAGCAAAGACAAGCACAAATGTTGCACTAAAGTTTTATTGCTAAGACACGCATGCATCCTGTGAATGGAGGCAGTTTGTGATTCAGATTGATAAAGCCACAGAGAAGGATATGAGATGTGTATAAAATATATATAAGCACATGTGCGCACACAACACACACACACACACACACACACACACATGCACATACAGATACACACACACACACAAACACACACACACAAACACACACACACACATATATATGTATGTATGTATATATATATATATATATATATATATATATATATATATATATGTATATATACATATATGTATATATATATGTATATGTATATATATCCCCTAATGTAGATAAATATATATAAATATATATATATATATATGTATATGTAAAAAAATATATACATATATATGCATACACACACACACACACACACACACATGCGCGCGCACACACGCATACATGTATATACACATATATAAATATATATGTATATCATATTTTTTTTTTATTTTATATATATTTATTGATTTTATATATATATATATATATATATATATATATATATATATAAATATAACTATATGTATATGAAAGAATTTGAAAAAATATTTAAAAGATTTATTATTTATATATATATATAGATACGCATAGTAATATATATATATATATATATGTATTGTTACATATATATATATATATATATTATAATCAACTA
>NW_028234420.1:21811521-21814021 GCF_977035675.1 Penaeus japonicus
CTTCGAGTCCTATTTCGTTCTTGTTGCATCTGTGTCCTTTTCCTTTTATTGTTCCTTCCCTTTGCATCTTGTAGTTCCTTCTGCAAATGGTTATTGTTATCACTGCTGTCTTGTCATCGTTATAAATATTATATATTGTTATATATTTTCATTATTGTTGCGTTGTTATGATAGTGATGGCAAGTCAACCAAATAGTATTGCTATTGTTATTATCTTTATCGTCACTGATATCAGTCTTGATGCTATTATTATTATCATCATCAGTGATCTTGTTCTTGTTATTGCTATCCTTTTACTATAAATGTTTAATGTATAATAACTATGATTATGATTATCATTATCATCGCCATTATAATTGTCATCATTATTATTACTATAATTGATATAATGTTGTTGTTTTTTGTTAATATCATTATCATCATTATTAGTATCATGATCATTATCACTGTTATTATCGTTATCATTATCCTTATCATTGTTATTATCGTTATCATTACTATCATTCTCCTCATTATCGTTATTATTATTTCCATTAGTATCATCAGTATCTTTTCCACTATCATTATCATTTTACTGTTATTATCATCATTATCATTATTATTTTCATCATTATTATAATTATTCCTATTGTATTATCATTATTATTACAATTGTCATTATTATCATTGTTATCATCATCATTATTATTATTATCATCATTATTATCATCATCCTCATTATCATTATTACTGGTACGATTTATTCTTTTGATATCATCGTTGTTATCATTGTTATTATCGTTACTATTACTATTATTATCCTTATCATTATCATTATCAGTGTTGTTTTCACTATCTTTATTATTTTCGTTAATATTATCATTATGATCATTATTGCTATTATCAGTATTACCATCATCACTGTTATTATTATCCTTATTGTTATCATTATTGTTAAGATTATTATTGTCGTGATTATTATCATTCTTATCATTGTTGTTTGTATCAATATGATCATCATCCGTTGTTTTACAATCATCATAATTATTATCATTAACTTTATTATCAATATCCTTATCAATAGTATCCTTATTATTATTGTTATAATTAATTTTATGATCATATATATTATAACTATAATTATCATTATCATTGTTAATGTTATTATTGTTATTATTGTTAGTCACTATTATTATCATTATCATTATTATTATTATCATTATTGTTTTATTATTTCTATTGTTGTTGTTACTAGCATTACATGATTACCATATCATCAGTATTAGTATTGTCATTATCATCACCGCTATGATCACTCTTATTATCACTATCATTATTATCATTATTATAATCATTTTTATCATCAGTAATATCATTGTTCTTATAATATTTATGATTATCCTTATTATCATGATTACTCATATTATCATCGGTGTTATCCTTTCCCATTTCAATTACTATTATTTGCTGTTGTGGTCATCATAATATTAGTTGTTGCTATTGTAATGATTATTATCATCATTATTGTTTTTATCATTATCGTCACTCCTGTCATTATTGTTATATGTTTCATCATCAATATCATTATTATTGTTATTATTATTATCATTATTATCATTATTATCATTATCATCATCATCATCATCATCATCATCATCATCATCATTATCATTATCATTATTATTATCATCATCATCATCATCATCATTATCATTATCATTATTTTGTTAACTTTATCATAATATTTATCATCATCATTACTATTGTCATTATCACTATTATGATTATGATTATGTCATTATTATGATTATGATTATTGTCATCATTATAATCATCATCATCATTATTATTAACATAATTGTCATTATATATTTTATCATTATGATAATAACGAAGATAATCTATAGATGGATTATTGAAGAAATGAACTGATATATTGATTTATTAACTAATAAAAGAATGAATAATGTAGTCCAGAAAGAGATAACCAAATGGATGATAAATGGCCTGCTAGATAACAAATAAATGAATGGAGAACGAGTTAGCATCACAGATTATCAGCACGGAAGGTAATCAAATAAAAGTCTAGGTGAATGAAGAGTCATGAGGCAGAAATGAGGAAGAAAGAAGTGACATCAACGTAAACCAAAAGCCGATAAAAAACGCAGAAAAAAAAGAAAGAAAGAAAAGGCTTATTCAGTTTGCGGCATATGATGGCAGACCTAAATGTGCCTTAATGGAGCAAATGATTTATCGTCTATAGAAATCGTGCGTCACTTTATGGATTCCATGTTCGATGCCCAGGTGCACATTGCACACAGTGACATCTGGTGCCATCATATGTGATCGAAAATGAATATATTTTGAATAGCTTTTTGTTCATTCTCTCAGCGCACCAAGATCTTGGCGACTTCAGCAATACATCAGTGGATGAAATACGTTTGTCTTTGGTCAATATTTTACGGTGGATTGAAATGCAGCATACCACTTGCTAATGAATTTTAAAGCACTATAACATCCA
>NW_028234420.1:21819021-21821544 GCF_977035675.1 Penaeus japonicus
GAGAGAGAGAGGCGAGAGAGCAAGACCAACGAGAGAGAGAGAGAGAGAGAGAGAGAGAGAGAGAGAGAGGGAGAGAGAGAGAGACAGAGAGAGAGAGAGAGAGAAAGACACAGACAGAGAGAGAGAGAGAAACAGAGAAGAGAGACTGAGACAGAGCGCGAGAGATAATACGAGAGGAGAGAGAGATGGGCTTCCATAAAGTTAATATCACCATCAATTATCATAAGATTTAATATTAGTATACTTTAATTCCTTATGTTGTCATCATAATCGCCAAACAATTATACTGGCTATTATATATTATCATTATCAGCGCGAATCATTAATATCATTACTTCATGGCTCTCCATTAGCGTCACAATAACCATTTTTATTAAAGACTAATGCACCGTTTGAGACTTGGCAAGACATCAACAGATCTGATTGAGACAAATATCTTTGTGCTGACAACATGCATCGGCGTTTCAGTTCGAAACTTGTTTGCAAATGTTTACAAACTGAATTTCATTTGTTCGAATATTCTCTATATTAGAGATTCTCTTTTCTATGAATATAACACAATTGAACTCCGTTATATCTGGCATGACTGAGCAAAGTTATATCTATATTACAGGAAATTAACAGTAATCTAGGTCTGATAACGTTTGCATTGCTAATTTGCATTTTTCAGATGTGTTGTTAGACGGAAAAATCTGTAACCAAACATAACTTTTAATCTCTATTACCAGTAAAAGTAGATAAAAATAACTGTTCCGCCGTTGGAAACACTCAAACAGATCCACATGCGCTCACAGACGACGTGTGTAATTTTCAGCAAGGGGCCCGACCGAGATGAAGGCGAACATCAAGCGCCTAAGATAGTTCTCTTTCTATCGCTTGCTTCGCCCGACATGATATGGATAACCCAATGTGGACCACCAGCGCACGATTCAGATGCCCAATGGTTAACACTTAATCTGATCATGACATGATTCTGATGGCAACAATAAACCAATTTCTCACTTCAGGATTGTCTTCGGATTCCCTCTGCCGGTTTTAATTGTCAAATTAAAGAAAAAAAAAATACATATATATTACCTACAGTCTTTCCAGTGACTGTATCCCTGAATGAAATTTTCCCACCTTATTCCAAAACAAGGTCGCCATTGCGGGTCAATAAGCTAGCAACATTACAGAACCATTAAATCAATATCTTTCAAGAAACAAATGACCCGCTACCTTTTTAGAGAAATGCCGAGACTGTTATTCTTTGCCTCAATAGTATCATTTAATTTAGCAATACAACCATGACGTGTTAACTATTAGATCCGCTTATAAATAGGATTGCCATGAGTTAGCCATTTTACTGAATTACGTAGAAATAAATGGAACTATATAATAAGTTTCTGCTCTCTCCAGTGCCTGAAGATTACGATGCATAGTTTACATTAGCATAATCGAGACTGTTGAATATGACTATAAAACAACTATTTTGGGTGCAATGCGCTCCAATGCAGTCGTGGTCAGGCGCTTGCAATGTTTAGATGATAACTTTGATAGACATGAGGCCCCATATCCCAGCTACTACTACACCCATACCAACTCGTCACACCACAGCTTTTAGCCTTTATCAACACCTGCATTATATTCGCCTTTAATGCATATAGATCCTTTTCTTTCGGAAACAAGTTTGTGCATGGGTACATTTTCCTCCATTCATCTTCACTTCTTTCCCCTTTGACATTTCAAAGGGAAGTCATCAGCCTTCTGCGGAGGCTCTGCGGAGGCGACGTTCCAAAGTTTCTTTGCATCATTATCATTAATATTGTTATAATTATCATTGGCAGTAGGACGCCTTCATTCACTATTGGCTTAGTTATGAAGGTGTTTAGATGCTTTCGGCATTCATACATGCATACATTTAAGTTGGAATAAATGCCAAACCTCATGTTAAGACAGGAAGATGAGATGAAAAATATTCTTAAAAAACTGAAAATGGTAAGATAAACAACAATTTCCAAACTCGATTCATTAATGTTTATTGAAACAAAAACCTGCCTCCACTTATCTTCAGCAAGGAGAAGAGTAGTAGACACTTGGTTTCTCACATACACACACATACATACATATATATATATAAATATATATATACATTTATATATTTATAATAATTATATATATTTATATAGATATATATATGTTATGTATGTATGTTATCTATGTAGTTTTTATATATAAATATATTATTATATATTTTATATATATATTATATAATAATATAATAAGATATGTATATATATATTACATATATATATAGATATATATATTATATATATATATATATATATATAATATAGATATTTATATATTATATATATTATTTATACACACCTATACACAATACACATTAAATTACATCTATAAATATAGATTTACATAATACTACTTAAATATATGAACCTATGTATATATTTATATATATAATAAATATTTTATATATATAGAGATTATATTTATATATTTATATATATATATACTATATAT
>NW_028234420.1:21859144-21864144 GCF_977035675.1 Penaeus japonicus
TCTGCTGTACCCCTTCCTTCCATGCTATTATCACATAATTCCATCCTTGTTAAATTAT
Source organism: Penaeus japonicus (assembly GCF_977035675.1). Taxonomy (NCBI): domain Eukaryota; kingdom Metazoa; phylum Arthropoda; class Malacostraca; order Decapoda; family Penaeidae; genus Penaeus; species Penaeus japonicus. Next base: position 21,859,203 of record NW_028234420.1, read on the forward strand.
GCTTAGCTTACCGGCACACAAATTTAATGCTGATTAAAACGTATGCATAGAGTGGCTGTGGTTGTATAGGTCTGCATATACAAGTTGCATTTGTATATCAACTTTTTTTTCATTATTCTAATTAAAAGACGAAAAGTGATGATAAGACCTGATTCACAATAGATCATCAATATAAATATCGTTAATAATGATTATTAAGCATGGTGTCTAAAGGCGTGTCACTTTACTACTCATAATATAATCAAATATGGGCTCGGATAAGTTTGAAATGGCTATACATGTAAAAAAAAAAAAAAAAAAAAAAAAAAAGTTTGCCTAGCTGATGTGGACATCATGCGTATCCGTAAATGCCTCACATAGATAATGTTTGCTGATTGTACAAATATTTGCTTACTATGCAAATGTACCAAAGCATTCTAGAACACTTAAAGTAGCATATGGGCCCAGTTATATTCAAACAAATTGCCAATTTATTAGCAAGTCTTATTTTGTATTTTTCCCACGAACAACATAATATTTACTCACATAAATTATGCATGGATAATAAAAATGTTCTGTACATTTTGAAAGTTATATATTTAGGTACTATTGCAGCCGAGCATCTGGTTAAAGAAATATCTTCGTATCTTAATTTTTCCTGTTTTTGTTTGTGGTGTAATCACCGACTTATACATTTCTAAATGAAATCAATACAAATATCTAACAGGAATGCATCTCCACCCTTGTCCGTCTCTATTTACCTAAGCCCTTGCCGCATCTTTATTTGCAGAACTCAGTTTTTCTCCTCAGATCCCGACGGAAGCTTCAAGACGCACACCCTTGCAGACCCGTTGCCTCTCCCTTCTCTTCCATCCCGTCATGTCTGTCCAGAATGCGACGCTTTGTTCCCGTTTGCGGAGCCCTCGACTGAAAGCCATTGGTTGTTTGCTCAGCCCGGACCATGTCACTTCAGTGTCAATTGCTGTTAACCCTTCAACGACCCTTCAGCGGCGGCCCCGAGGCCTCGCTCCCGACTAGGTTTCGCTCATTAAGTTAGGAGGAGAGACTTTCCTGCGTATGATCAGACTCTATGAGTTTGTGACATACCATTCAATTTGGCTTCTTGGCGAGAAAGGGACAGCTACGGTTACATTTACATGTACCCTAATGCCTCTTATCAAAAGACCTCGTTTAGCTTGGCGAGAAGAGGGAAAACGCCTCTGATCTTCGTCCTCGAACATATTTTGTTTTCCTTGACTGCAAGTCTAGCATATGAATGCCAGTATGAATCTATTACCACGCCAAAGGGACATTGCTTTTCCGAGCCTGAACCGCGGTCCTCGGTTCTCCAGCTGTTCCCTCGGCGCCTCATAGTCGAGATCCAGCGCAGAAAAATGTCAAAAACTGCCAGACGGGAGGAGCTTCGCCGCCACTCCTCCCTGAAAATGTATCCACCAGAGCGCCACTCGGGGGTCTTTTACCGACGCGCGATGATTCAGTGCATTTTCCTCGTAAAGGTAAGAGTGTGCAACTGTTTGCCTTTGTGCGAGTTTGTTTAGGTAACCTTTGCCTCCCGCCGTCATCGCGTGCCTTGGCTCCCTTGTCATTGATGTTTGATTGAAAAGTTTTAAGATGTATCGACTGACGAGGATGCGAGCAGGTGAGACAATGGCTGTATCGAATTTAATTATCTGACAAAGTTTCGAAGATTTTCCTTTGGCTTTCGTGATCTTAGTAGAGAACAAGACTGACATTCTCAACACAAAACGCTATCATAGAGTGCACATATATGTATGTAGATGTAGATGTATATGTATATATATATAGATAGATAGATAGATAGATAGATATGTATGTATATATATATACATATATATTCAGATATACATATATATGCACGCACACACACATACACACGACACAACAAACATGCACACACATAAATACATATGAATACGTATATATTTATATAGATATGTATATATATATATATATATATATATATACATATATATACATACATATAAATATATATACATATATATACATACATATAAATATATATACATATATATAAATAAATATATATATATATATATATATATATATATATATATATATATATGTGTGTGTGTGTGTGTGTGTGTGTGTGTGTGTGTGTGTGTGTGTGTGAGTGTAACAGCGCGTGTCCGTCTAGATGGGCAGACAAATGGCGTCGCGCGAGGGCGAGGGCGAGGGCGAGGGCGAGGGCGAGGTGCCTGGTATCGTCCGTATCTCATCGGCGTCGCTTCGCCGTGTCACGAAATCCTTATCGAGTCATCTCCCTCGCTTTGTCCCCCCTCGACCCCCTCCCGAACCTCCTTTGCCGTTACGCAGCCTCTTTGAAAGCGCTAGAAAGGCGATATGCTTGAAGGCTTTTTATTCCACCCTTATCAGCCATCGCTCTATACAGCCCATACTTTTTCGAGGGAAAAAGTTGATTGAAAAGTGGGTAGTTAGCCGAGCGTTCAGGGACGAGCAGCGCTGCCATTGTTCCTGACTAATGCGTCGCTATGTATACTAACTCTCGCCCGGGGAGGCATTGCGGACCGATTATCTATGGGAAATGCCTGTCCACACAGCCCTTATAGAGATCGCCGATTATGAAGATCATTGTTGGCTTTAACCGCTCGGGCGTTCCGCTGCAGCATCTGAAGTGAGTCTGGATGTGCATGTACGTTCTCGTACATGCTTATCAGACACACACACACACATACATACATACATACATACATACATACATACATACATACACACACACACACATACATACATACACACACACACACACACACACACACACACACACACACACACACACACACACACACACACACACACACACGCACTCACTCACTCACTGAAAAAGAGATAAGAGCTCCGACCCGATTTTTGCCTCCCTCATGCATTTAACCGGTGAACTTGCGTTACATCTGATCTTCTGGGGAGAGCTCTTGTAGATGAAAAAAGTGTCCCACCCAAATGCATAAAAGACTGCAAATGTGAAGAGTAACCCGATAAGTCGTCGATTAGCATTATTAAATTCGGAACTCTGTTACCTTGATTGGTCCCTGGCCAGGTTTCTTTTGTATCTTTCGATCCGGTTTAAAGATGGTCATGGCTGTGCTAGTGATGACGATGACTATGATAAGATGTGGTAGCTGTTGAATCATTGTAGTTTTTTTATTACCATGCTTATCATTATTACTTTTTCACCCCACAAACACATGCCTCCCTAATGTAAGTCCTCGGCTAGCGCGCATGTGAGAGTGAGACTGTTTCGAAACACCATCGCAATGAGAATTCGAACACATGTGGATATTGTTGAAGCTGTTTGTTTATTCATTCATGGATATACTTTTCTTAATGATATAATTCCTCATGATTCTCTGGTATTTGAGACCAAGTATAGGATCCGCTCTGAAAATGATTATCAAATCATTACTATCATAATTATTATTCTTACTATTATCATGATTATCATTGTTATTTATCATGTTATCATTGTTGTAATGATTATAATTATTATCATATTTACTATTATCATTATTATCGTTATTGTCATTATATCTATTATTATTATTGTCATATGCATTATTATTGTCATTGTCATTATCATTAGTATTGTCATCACCATTATTATTATCATCCCTATTATCATTACTGTTATTATCATCATTATTGTTATTATCATTGTTAATATTATGATCATAATTATTCACATGATGGTTATAATTGTTATACTTCTCTCTATTGTTACTATAATCATTGTTATCAATATCATTAATGTTCATATTCATATTTCTATCATTGTTATCATTACCTTTATTTTCATTATTATCCTTATTATTAACACCATCATTTTTATTGTTATTATAATTATTATTACTATTATTAATATAATTTTATTACCATTATCATAATTGTTATCATTATCATTGTTATTATTACTATTATTATCATTATTTCATTATTATTATTACAATTATTTTTATCATTATTAACATTAATATCATTAGTATTAGCAATAACACGATCATTGTTATCATTCTCATCATTATCATTACCATTATCATTATAATTATTATTATCATAATCATTTTATTTTCATAATCATTATTACTATTATCATTATTTTTCTTTTTCGTCATTGCATGTGTTGTTGTTCCCTTCTTGGTCTTGTTGTTGGCAGTGAAATTAATGCAGCTGCTGATGAAGATCAATGAAAGCAATAAAAGTCATAGTGAAGAGAAGAAGAAAGAGGAGGATAATAATTATGATGATAAGGATGGTGGTGATGAGGATGGTGAATGATGAAGATGAATTATGATGATGATGGTGATGAATAATGCTGATAAAGATGAAAATAATGATGTTAATGTTAATAATGATGATTATACTAATAACAATGATAATGATAATTCTCATGATAATAATGACGATAAGAATGATAATTATGATGATAATTCTCATCATAATAATAACGTTAGTAATACAATGATTTTATCAGCTATGATAGTGATCATAGCAATTATTACAATGTTAATGTGAGTGATATCAGGAAAAATATTGGTAATGATGATATTTGATAATGATTGTGATGCAAAGGATAATGACGATAATAATAATGATAATGACTATAAAGGTGATAATGATATTAATGGTAATGATGATGATGATTATAATGATTAAACAAAAATATCAGTCACAAAAATGTCATCCTTCCAGATAATACGAATAATGACAATTATAAACAAAATGCTTGTGATTATTTCAAAACATCAGATTTGGTATTTTACAGTTCCTTTAAGAATTGATTGACGCAAAAAATTATCAGCTGGATGATCAGTTTGTGTGACAGCCCACCTCATCCTCATGTGTAAGCAGTTAGAAGACTTCATTCAGAAATATCTTAATCTTGGTT
>NW_028234420.1:21939144-21941644 GCF_977035675.1 Penaeus japonicus
CTTATTATGATTACTATTATTATTATCCTTATCATCATTGTTATCATTTCTATCATCATTATCATTGTCATTACTATCATTACTGTTATTACTATTATTGTCAGCATTGGCATATATCTTCATTCTTATCATTATCATTATTATTGTTGTTGGCATTGTCAATATCCTTAACATCATTATTAGTATTGTTATCATCATCATTATCATTATCATTATTCTTACCATTACTCTTATCGTCATAGGTATCATTATTATTACCAATATCATTATTTTTATCTTTATTGTTATTATTTTTATTAGTATTGTTGCTGTTATTATTATTATTATTATTATTATCCTTTGATTATTATTATTGTTGGTGCTATTACCACCATTATTATTGTTATTACTTTTACTACCATTATTATAATCATTATCACTATCATTATTGCTATTATTATAATGATAATGATATTGATAAGTATAATGATAATAATAACAGTAATAAAAACGATGGTGTTATTAACAATAATAATATTAATGATAATGATAATAATAATAATACTATCAATGATAATAATAATAATAACAATAATAATAATGATAATAATGATGATGATGATAAGACACTGATGATAACAATAATGATGATAATGGTAATGATAATAATGACAATTATAACAGTAATAAAAATCATAATAACAATGATAGTGATGATGACAATGATACTAATGAGGATGATAATAAATTTCATAATTATACAAGTAACACCAAAGTTTATCAAAATGCATTTGATACATTACATAGCTTGGGCTCTTACCAAGACATTTAACTCTCAAGTAGTATCCTATTATGATAAGCCAAATATATGATATTAGGCCGGAATCAAACTTTATCCTTTGGTCATCTTAGAATCTCGCTGCATTCCGCAAGGGACAGAGAGAGCACTGGTAATTCCGATCGTTTTTGTCACCTCGTTTCAGATAGTCTTTCTAGACTATGATAGCGCACGAAAGATAATGTGGTACACTATCTTCCTTTGAGAGTAACCTTTGGGAATGCTAAGAAGCGAGCACCGTCAGCACCGCATTCCTTGTGATCTAGTCCGATAGGTCGTTCGAGGAGACATAAAAATACAGTTATCGCGTGCCCATAAATGTGATTGTCACAGATATGTCTAGTTTGTGTAAAATTACTAGTAAAATCCAATCGGAAGGGCTGGATTAAACCCGTATTGAATTTCATGAAATCATGAGTCTTTGTTCCTAATCCGAATAAAAGATGAGCATTTGCTGTTGGATGCAGTGGTGTATAATGCAGAGGTTGAAAACTAGGGCTGCACGAGCCTCAGGTCAACACGAACAGGTCACTTTTATCGTCAGTTGTTACCGATGATCCTCCCAAACGCTGCAAACTTATCTAAAGAATCTGTATCCCAGTTAGGGGGAATATGTGGTGTATATACAATGGCCACTTTTAAGTCTATGTAGTAAATCCACTAAGACAAGCATGTTTGACTTTTTAAAAAATCATATCACACCTCAACAGTGAAAACATAAAACAAGTCTCGTGATGTGAAAGGTATAATTTGAAATTTACAATAATGTTATTTTATATATAAATTGTTGGGCAAAACACAACAGACTGAATACTACAACAACGGAACTTACCACTAGTCCGAATTTCGATGTTAGTGGCAGTAAATCAGAAATGGAAGTTGGGTCACGGGATATTTTTGCTATTCATGATTTAAAACAAATGTTTAGCATTTTCACGATGCCCCGGTATCTTCAAACTGCCCCTCCGACGAGGTGTGCACTCCACATTAAGGACCACTGCATTAGACCATATACCATATATGCACATGGCAATCATCAACTACAAGACTAAACAAATGCATATGGTACTCTCGGGTACACTGTGACCACAAACATATATCGCGAAGCATCTCCATGATCTTTCAGACAAATGCCATGTGTTTGTCCATCCGTTGCATAACCAGTTCCCTAGACCTCTTCGTCAAACCAAATCGTCTTCAGGAATGAAAGTAGACTCAGCCTCATCCTTTAAAAGTGTCCACGAGTGCTTGCGTCCATAGACCTCATTATCCTCCTTTCCTCTTTTCTCTTATCCCCTTCCTTTTCCCCTTATCTATTTTTTTTCTTTCTTTCTTTCTTCCCTATTCCCTTTTCTGTTTATTATCCTTGCCCCTCCCTTCCTCTCCCCTTCCATTCTTCCTCTTCCTTTCACTCCCCGATCCTTGCCTTACCCTTCCATCTCCTCTCCTTCTCTCCTTCCCCTTCCCTGCGTCCCCCATCACCCCATCACCAATCTGTGTCAGCTCTTGCGGGTACACCCTGAATGCATTCCAGTGATGGTGACGGCAAATGCCTTGTGATAAGGGCTTGCACGCCACCACAGCTGAGTATTGTGTGATTGCCCGTGTGTCAGCAGCTTTCTAATTCGGTTCGAGCATTTTGGCACTCCAGTTACCCTATGTTAGCTTCTTGATCGTGCGAAG
>NW_028234420.1:22006644-22009144 GCF_977035675.1 Penaeus japonicus
CACACATACACACATACACACACACACACACACACACACACACACACACACACACACACACACACACACACACACACACACACACGCACGCATGCACGCACTCACACACACATAATGTGTGTGTGTGTGAATATCAATGAATGTGAATATATGTATGGATTGATATCCCAGATTAGCATAATCATTGATAAACAAAAGAATAAAGATGTATATTATATAGGAAGATAATGTACTGTGGGTAAGGTTACTAAACATATCGCCCCCTGTTTATCAAACTAGGAGCTGAACCTTCGGCCTGCAACGCCATGAATCCAGGAAAGAAAGAGAGGAAGTCACTTACAGCTGGGAAGACTTATCTCATTTTGAGCTTGTTCTTTATAGCCAATGTGCGCAGCCTCATGAATCGTTATATTTGTTCACTCGGCTGTAAATATGCAAGTGTAAATATTCATGCATATGCGTGCGTTGCTGCCGGTGGTGTTGAGGGATATGTGAGAGAAAGTTTTTGTGATATATCTTTCCGAAGTGTATTCCAATATGATGTTTAGATTTCTCTCTCGCTCTTTCATGCCCTTCATTGTCTCTTTTAACCGAAATTAGAAATTAAAGGAAACTTGGGACTAAAAGCAATGCTGGTATTTAAATCTCAAAAGGCAGCCCTATAAAAAAGCCCATTAGAAAGTGACCAACAAATCTTCCCCACAACCACGGCATGAAACAACGTGTGGTCCGTTCAGCCCCTCAGGTTAGACTTGCTCGATCCTCACTTGGGTCATCTGGGTCAACACAGGTCATTAAAAGCAGCTTGAGAATTTAATATCCGGCCCGCAATTAATCACGACCGCCGAGTATCAGATTGCCCTGGGGAGTGGCCTTAGAGAAATACGTCAATATCCGGCTGAGAACTAACGACCATCACTTATCAGGAGTCATGGGGGTCAGCTAAGATTTGCCCTTCGCTGGGTATCAGGTATCGCTAATTGCAATTGTTACTTGGGGATCTGGGACAGGCGTTTCAGCAAGCTTGTGAGTGGAGTGCTTTCTGGATTGTGAGCTTGAAATATGCTTTCGAAAGGACAGCATTGTGTTTCGTGGAAGTAGTGAGAGCCTTTTAGCTGTTTTAAGTCAAATGTTGCTTCTGTTTTCACGAAATCTTTGAACCATGATTTGAAATGATTTCATGATTCTAAAATTTTCTCTCGCAAAATATATAGATAACTCTAATCATATTGAGAGAATTATAATAATAGTTTACCCTCAGAATGTTCGAAATTCTCGGCGTATTATAAGCTAGAGAAGCAGGCTCCAAAGTTAAGCTTTCAGACCAACAAACGTCTTAGTAAAGTTAACCCTAAGAATCTGCAAGATCTTCCTAAATATGGGCATCAGAGAAGCAGGTACATTGCGGGTCACTCCCAGCCTTAGACCGTCTTCCACGGATTATCTTAAAGTTATTGGTTAGTTACTGCTTGAGATTTTGTTCGAGCGCTCTTGGCGAAGGATGAGGCTGCTTAAGTTTTCATAACAACCATGAAATAGTATAGTGATTTACCATGATTGGTGGCAGCCTACTACTTACGTCTGTTTGATATTGATGACGAGTTGTAATAAGAAATTTAAACATCAACACTGACATAAAAATAATACAAGCAGGAAAGATTTTGAATATGATGATGATTATAGTAATAACAAAAGCTGCATTGATGGTATTATTGTTGTAGTAGTAGCAGTAATAGTAGTAGAAGTAGAAGTAGTAGTAGTAGTAGTAGTAGTAGTAGTAGCAAAAGTAGTAATATTAATAGTAGTAGCAGCAGCGGCAGAAACAGCAATAGCAACAGTAGTATTAGTATAGTAACAATGGTAGTAGTAACGGGCCATTAAGCAACAGAATATAGTATCAACGATGTTAATTACGACACTAATAAAAACAATAATAATGACCGTCAATGACGATTGGGAAACCAGCGTCTGTCCTCATAAAATAGTCATGCAACGTTACCAATAATAATAACAAGTGACAGGCTCAGAGCATGACCTTGTGGGCAGAAGACTCGTCCTGTCGTGCCATAATGTACCCAAGGAGGAGACGACAGGGCCTCCCTTGCTGCCTCAGAGTCTGCTGTCTTATTAAATACGTCAAAGTCAGTAAGCCTGAACAGCAACAAGCAAAGGTCGGGGCCCCTCCCCCTATCCCTACTATTTGCCAACAAGGGCAAAGAAACCAGTCGGATATTCAACACTGGGACCATAAGATTTGGGAAGTCGCTCTTTTATCCTTTCTATATTCTCTGACCATGAGGTCATTGCCTTTTCAGTGAAGCTTTATTTTTTTCGTCATGATTACGTGTAATTGTGTGGTGGAGAAACCAAAGTATGTGATATTTAGATAAAGTTAATTTACTCCAAACTGTCTCACGAGACAAATGCCACTGTTAACACACCCCGTCAACTGAAGCCGTTACCATATGCATGCTGAGCACAGCTGGCTGGCGTGCACTGA
>NW_028234420.1:22024144-22029144 GCF_977035675.1 Penaeus japonicus
GCATACCTGATGAGCCAGCCATTGACGTCTGTAGTTCAGATCGCTATGAAAGTCAGCGACCACACAAAAAGCTGACTGTTAGTTGTTCCCTCAAACATGCAGATTGGTGTCGGGGGCTGGTTCGAGCGGTTTGCGTTCCTTCGCTCTCATCGCCTATCTGTAACTACTGATGACGGAGCGCTGGCATAAAAACGAGGCAGATCCTGTAAAGGCAGCCAGAGATTTGTTCTAATGTATGTAAAGCGCGGGAGTTATATTCCATATGCAGCCTGGCAGTCATGTTTGATATTAGCGTGCGAATAGCGCAGGGTCTGCTGTTTTCGCAAGGTGCATATTCTCTCTTTCTCGGGGATTCACTAATAGCTAGCTGTGTCATACAAACCAACGCCAAATACTGGAAGCATTGGCAACTGTTTGTATCGCGAAGGTATTGGACAGTTGGGTGTACCCCGCCCTCTCTCTCTCTCTCTCTCTCTCTCTCTCTCTCTCTCTCTCTCTCTCTCTCTCTCTCTCTCTCTCTCTCTCTCTCTCTCTCTCTCTCTCTCTCTCTCTCTCTCTCTCTTTCTCTTTCTCTTTCTCTTTCTCTTTCTCTTTCTCTTTCTCTTTCTCTTTCTTTTTCTCTTTCTTTTTCTCTTTCCCCTTCCCTTTCTCTTTCTACATCATGACTCTAGCTCATCATATCTATCTTTCTTTTCTTCCTATTCCTTTCATATTCTTTGCTTCCTTTTTTACCGACCTCTTCGGCCTTTTGGCTTTCTCTGTCAACTCTTTCTGTTTAGATTTCATTCATCTATTCTTTTCCCGCTTTCTGCACACACTCTTCTCCAGTTGATGTAATACTTTTTTGACATGTGTTATTCTCTCTCTCTATTTTTATTATCGTCCTTTTTTGTCTCAGGTATCCTTTCCCTATACAACTATCATTAGATGCACCTCTACTCCTGTTCTCGATTGCTCATATTTCTGCTGTCTGTCAAACCACTCCCTCTGAGACACCCTTTTTTCTTACCATTCTATCTCCCTTTTATATGTCCCTCTTCGGATTTCATACTGTCTGTCTGCATCCATCGTCACGTCTTTTCTCTTTCATTACTGTTTACATGTCTTGTCACGTGTATCCCCTTTCATTTCCTTTTTCATGTGGACTGCCTTATTCTCCCTCTACTTTTAGCCCTCTTCTATCTGCGTTCTGGCCCCTCCCCCTCCCCCTCTCTCCTCACTTTTCTCTCGTTCTCATACATCCTTTTTGCAACTCCTCCCCTGCAGACCGACGCCATAAAACCCCACGAGTACATAGCGGATGTTCACTATACACCGACCACATACGGGGTATTAATTGTTGATGTAAACCACTGCATTATACAGTCCACCCCCGCTATTCGGACCTTACCTGTACCCCCTAGTCAGTCTCTGGTGTCCGGTTTTGCAAAGTGGTTTTATATATATTAATAAACAAGGAAGATAAACTTGGATAGTGTTTTCACTTAATGAATAAGCGAATCGGTGGTGTTTTGGGGTTTGATCATCAGAGCTGCATTTCCCTCGTAATAGCTTTATGAAGACTGCCCCCACTACAAATTGTTGATAATAGCACCATGAGGTCATAGTTCCAATACCAGGCAATGGGCTCGTGTATCGGAGTGGCAATCAAAACCTGAGTGGCCTGTGCGTATTTCGAACAGGATCCGTTTTCACTCTTCATTACACTTGTGTATATGAAATTTCCTGGTTCATTCTTATAGCATCATCAAATAGTTAAATAAAAACGAATATTTATTGACGCCCTGAATGGTAGACTCTCCATTTAATCGGGTAGCACTGTATGACTGCAACGATACACTTAATAGTGCGCTTAATAACCACATAATTAGTGCTTTATGCAAAGGCTGTAAAACCAAAGAATATCAGTGCAAATTCCCGTACCTGAATCTGCGCCACCATTACTTAGTATGGATACTTGGCGATAACCTCATGATAAGATATTTAGCCGCGGCAGGAGATAATTAGATTAATATAATCCGATCATGAATCTCTTCAGTAAGACGATCATGTCAGTATGTAGATCAGGGATTCCTTTCGTATCCGAAGCTGGAGGTGATGCTGCTTGTCATAAAGTCTGTTCATTTTTTATTCAAGTTACGTTCACGGCCGATGAACAAAGCCATGTGTCTTCACATTTCATTTTCATTTAGCGACGATGAGAGATAAACTGCCGGCGATAGCTATCTCCATGATAAAAGGATGATAGTCTAGCTGTGAGCCATAAACGTGGTAACTCGAGAAGATTACTGACAAAGCAACAAGTGGAAGGGAGAGATGTAACACTGTCATATAAAGAAGTATTCTGCAGTAGATAACAAAAATGTTAACATTGCAACAAGTCAAGCCTTACTGCAGACAGAGAGGAAAATGATGGTGAAGACAATATGATGTTGGTGATGATTAAAAAGATTAGCAATTAGCATTACAGATGAAGTAAGACGCGTTGCTTTAGAATTGAAATCTTTTGAATTGAAAATTTGATCTTAAGATAGGTCTTACAAATTAGAATGGAACATTGTATATGTGGCTATACCATCGCAGCAAGCTTATTACGTGTCATAACTGCATAATAAGCCATGGAAGTTTCGACGGTATATATACTCTCGAAACAGACTAGCGGCGAAAAAAGTTTGACGGTATATATACCCTCGCGTCAGGGAAAGGGTTAATGAGTAACTCCAATGTTGAATGACCTCCGAAAACACACTAAGGAGAGTCTCCCTCCACAGCTCGATCCAACGGCACACAGATCCTCTGACGTGCAATAGCTGAGTCCATATGCATGAGGCTGAACGGCGTCGAAAGCAAATCCGCCGCTTAAGCGAATCCCAACAAGCAACGAGTGTCATTCGAACTTTGACTTTTAAATGCCACGAGGGCGCTTAACGGGACCAAAACTAATTCCCTGGTTATCTATGACCTCCCGTTTCCATGTACACGACTCGGGCAAAATAGCCCATTTGCATAGGCATCTTAAGTAAATATTTCACCGCTGAAAGAGAAACCCGGTGGTCGTTGCGCTGAAACAAACATGCACCGGATTTTGATTGTTGCAGAGATAGCACCCGAGCGGATCGTCGTTGCAGGAGATGAAGATTAAATCTAAATCTTTATAAATTGTAGGAAGTGGATTTTCTCAGAACGAATTACGTGCCATAATGCAGAAAAAATGGAAGTAATAAGACTGACTGATGAAAAATCTAACGATTAGGCACTCTAACTGCATATAAAACCACGAGCTCCAGGGTTGTAAATGAATTAATATAGATGATAGCTTTCTTCCGTCAGCAAATGGAATTCATTTCACCATGAGATTTCTCTTTGTAATATATTCTAATTACATTTCAAATTCCATCAAGTAAAACACAATAGCTTATTACTGTTAGTCTCGCCTTATTGCATGTAAGTGTCTTCGCCTAGAGCAGCCAGACTTTGTGTGCGTTTCCTCTCCTACATCGACCTAGATCTTATTAATATTAATAACTCCATATACCACGCCCCTTCAATAGCTGAGTATCACTAATCGCGGGGTTGTGGCATCCTAATAACTGCTTATGAGTCTAATTACAAATTCATCTCATTAGCATAATTTATTACAGGTTAGGGGCAACTACTGGTATGCATTATCATTTAAATGTGTAGCTCCTGTCTGAAATGCGTCGTGGCACACACTCGCAAATTATTTGTATCGTACGCAGTCGGCGTGATTTTTCTTAGGCACGATGGCTTCAGAGCCGGAGGCGCGCCGGGTAATAACAATATGCCGATGGAATATGGATATGGTAATTTGGAGGCACGAGAGCTGTTTGCGGGGGTTGCCACGCTTTGTTTTGCTGCTATGCAACCCTAAACACCGAGGAAGATGTTGCACTGTGAGCAGACGTGATTGCACTTGCGTGCGTGCTTTACTTTGTGTGTTTGCTTAGATAGGAGCTTGAACTTTTTGCCATTGTTTGTGAACATGCTTGAGCACCTTGGAGCGTAAAGTATGCTTTACTATGATATTTTGCCCTACGCGATGTTACATATGTATACATACATATATGAGTGCGTACATGTGTGTGCGTGTGCGTGTATGTGTATGTGTATGTGTATGTGTATGCCTGTGTGTGTGCGTGTGTGTGTGTGCGTGCGTGTGTGTGGTGTGTGTGTGTGTGTGTGTGTGTGTGTGTGTGTGTGTGTGTGTGCGTGTGTGTCGATGTCTCTAAGCATGAGCGTGTGTTCGTGTAGCCATAGGTGAGAGGAGCGCGCACGTGTAAGGAGGATTGTGCGTGTCAATAGGTAAGAAGGCTCTGCTATCACATGGCGTTCGTGCCAGTTCTGTGCATATTTTGCATGTTCTTGTCTAGTAAAGTCCTGCACCCGATTGGTTCATTAGGGCCATTATTATAATTTAACTCTGAAGGTTAGTCGTGAAAACAACGAAGTTCTTTGTACTCCTAAACGCTCTCTCACGCGTGTTTGAGTTGTTGCGACCCGGCTGGAAGGTGGGCGGACTTCTCGCGGAATTCTATAAAATCCTTTTTTTGAAACAGGCGGCTCTTGCCATCACTATTGGCTGAACGCTTTCTCGAAATGTGGAAACTGACTATGATGTTTTCAAGATTGATGAAAATAACCAATACATGAAAAGTCTAAACGAAAGTGTATACGCGAGTACACGTACACGTACACGTACACGCACATACACACTCACGCGCCGTAATCTGAAAAGTTATCATTGTTTGTCAGGGCATATAAACAGTTGCCTATCTCGGAAGGACATAATATATAAGGGTTGATATGGGTGTTTTCTGGTGTCACTGTGTTCCATCGTGTACAGTTCAAGCCTCTAAACACATACTCTATCTTCTAACACGCATCCTGGGCCTTCCATTTCTCCTAAACTGGGAAACCTCGGAAAGTGTCTGGGTCTCGGGTATCGCTGTATTCCCTCTCGTTCGCTTTGACTCGTGGAT
>NW_028234420.1:22054144-22056644 GCF_977035675.1 Penaeus japonicus
ATTCATAGCGGAGTGTTTTTTCTTTCGCCGTCGATAAGTGAAATTTCTTCGGAAAAAAGAATGGAAATAACAGCTATTTACCAGCTGCAAATTGATTAGGTAATTGCAAGTTTGATTTCTGAACCAGTTCTAATGCAAACCTCTCGGAACATTAACCCTGAGAAACTACTTGCCTGTGGTCAACGCGGCTCGCAAAACACTAGTCACCGTGTTCAAGACGTACCAGCTAAAGTGTTGCACAATAGCATTTAGAAACTATTATTTCATATCAGTTCGGTAATTCTAACTATCACGTAATTATTCATATGAGCAGAATTCGTGCGCAGATTTCTGATTTCAATTTACCAAACATCTTCAACAATCACTTGATTAAAACTCTTTAATAGAAATATAAATTTTAGCCATAATTACAGCCAAGGCTGTGATTGTAAGAGAGTTGCACTGCAAGGTATTTGTTTCTGTCCTTTAAGCAAAATGTGAGTTTGATGATCGCGGAGATAAATTTGATTCACAGGACAGGAACTTGATACTATTACTCCATTTAGTCGGTGAAAGTCTATCACACGAGGGTTAATTATCTTCCGAACACCTGATCTAATTGCCGTAACAACGATCAATATCTGTAGTTTAATTACCCTAGTCATTAAGAGTTGGCAAGTATGGTATATAGCTAATATTAATGCCATAGCTAGTAATAATGCCATTAATACTTTTCACAGTCCATGAAAACTTTAATTCTCATCTCTAGGAGTATAGAAATTGAAGTTAGATTCGGATGCATCAGGATAATATTACCAACTGTTCTGCTGTTTCCCATACTATGTTGGAAGGATATTTAAATGTTTGCGTATCAATTGCACTTTATATTGAATACTATATAGCAATGTCAAATAATCTTGAAATGACTGATTTTGATTCGTTTCGTACACCCAACTACATAAAATATCCTAAGCCCGACAGTGAAGGCACTGCGAGCCCACTAATTAACGCAAGTGATAATATCGAAGCCTGGTGTAATATCAAAGGGGAAAACCAATATGAGGCGGTTTTTCTTTCGAACAAACGAGTCCTACAACCACCTGGTGAACTGCAAGTCAGCGAACCAAACTAGTGGTAGGACCCGAGTCTCCGAATCATTGAACCAGATTGTAGGAAACCAAGAACCTACATGGAAGCAATAACAGCATGTATCGCACGTTCGAAATACCTATAACAGTATACAAACACAATACCCAGGATCCAGTTGAGGATATCGATGTGTATGAGAAGTACTCCCTCACCTCCGCCATTGCTCCCTAACGCCATCCCGATGATGGATCATGAGTGGTCGACATCACGCTCGTCGTAAGCTTGAGACAGTTGATTATACTTGCGCATTTGTTGGTTTATGCAATGTAGCTATATTCAGAACAAGCATGAAGAACATGTGCAAAAACAAATAGATAAATAACACACATATACACAAACACACACACACACATACACGCGCGCGCGCACACACACACACACACACACACACACACACACACACACACACACACACACACATATATATATATATATATATATATATATATGTGTGTGTGTGTGTGTGTGTGTGTGTGTGTGTGTGTATGTGTGTGTATATGTGTATATATATATATATATACACACATATATATATATATATATATATATATATATATATATATATATATATATATATATTCAGGTTAGCCTCCATCACTTGTAATCTGATTCCGACTCACTTCCCGACTACTTATACGTGAAGGCCTACCAATACGTAATAGATGCTGGAATAGCGGCTCGCAGGGATGTGGTCGTCGCATTAACATATGGGCTGAGAGATGTATGTTGCTCCATTAATTTCATATCACTGTGGGGATCCATCGGCAGAGGAGAAGCATGGGTTAGGGATTGTAATCAAAACCCATAGTTGCCCTTGATTTAGGGGATACCTTTGACCCTTAGACTCTATGGTGTTCTGATTATGTAAATTTGTATTCCTGGTGATGACTACTGTCGGTTGGAACGGCGTGTGATGATGCATATGATGTCTTAAGAGGTGGTGAGATACGGTTTTTTTTCGACGCATGCTGTGTGAATGGCAGCTCAAAATTGTACGAGGTGATGTGATTTACTTGCGAGATGTGACAGGTATTAGTTTTAGGGAGACTACTAATCATTTGGTTGAAAGTGGCATTGCATCACTTCCATGGCAGCAATTAAGTGAAACTGCACTTAAGGATGTCCACAACATTAATATTTTCACCATCATCTAAAGCGACATGCATGTTGGCCACAGATTATTCCGTCTCACATCATTTGACTTACTATGGCTTCTCATTAAGATAGGCCGTTCATTAAGCAAGGTCTGGTGGTCGGCAATCATGTGATGTATCACAACAGATAATCACATTAAGGCACGGTGGCCTCTTGTCATAGGAAATGTAATGACCTTAACTAATGTAAAGCGTGATGATTCACAATTAAAGAAGTT
>NW_028234420.1:22104144-22106644 GCF_977035675.1 Penaeus japonicus
GTAACCCAAAAGTCTCGACTATCGCTTCGTACCGGTGCCTCATAATTCAGACAAAGGCATTACTTTACCTTGTTCAATGTTATATAGATACTTAACAAAGTTTTTAATTAGTATTTAAGAAAAGTACAAATTGGAGAAGAGATAATCTAATGCATCACAATGATATCATATCTTACGACTCGGCTTTACTAACCTTAACTCAACACAAGCCAAAGGAAAAAGATAGGATAGCCTACATTAATTAGTTGAAGTCTTACACTTTTGCAATCTTAATTAGATCTAATGCAGCTAATCTAGCCACTCCTTACCGGACCAGAGGAATTATATGAATCTCTTCTGAGAAGACAAAAATCAAGAGATTTATAAAACCAAGATAAGATTATGTATCTAAGGGCCTACTAACCGTTCTAGAAATAACTCGAGGTTTTCCTCGAAAGTTTAAGCAGACAAATTCTAAGCCATATTCGAAAGTAATATAATTCAAAAAGATATAAATGCCATCATGATCATAAAAAGAAATGTTAATATCTCATCATAATAAAGAAGACGAGACACATAACTTAAATAATATCAAACTTTCATATCACTTTTAGTCAGAGTTCTTGTGTACTTACTTGAGGGCTGTCGGCGACGCCTTGCAGAGGCGAAGAACTCGTATGTATTCTGGTATTTATATTCACTGCACTTTCATCCAAAATTACATGTCTATTGGAATATACATTCATTGCACCGCTCTTTCCAAGGTGACCTTGCAATTTCGCTAAAAACTTACTGTGTTATCTTCACACAATCTGTTCTAGGTTTTCCGCTTTTAGAACACTCGATTAACTTTGCACTAACCTGCGCTATAATTTGCTAAGACAAAAAGATGGAAAGGTGTTTTACTAAAAATGATATATTCCCTGTGTTTCTTTCTATTTCTCTCCCTTTTATATTTTATCCACTGTTTACTATATCTTACTTTTTTGTTGCATTCTATATGATCACCATATTATCACAGATTACACTATAACAAACACAACGGAGAGCAGGCTCTTATCACCTCGGCCACTGGAAAGTAACTAAGTTATGAAACAGCAAAACCGTTAACCGATTTAAAGCGTGATGAAGCTCGATTTGTCCGATTGCTGATTGGTCAATACAACTTCACATTCGAAAAGTGCCCTTGATATGCCAAAAAAACAAAAACAAAGTGTCATCAACAATTAGCCTAGTTCATATCAACTACGAAATGCATCTTAATATCTAAATATCAGTTAAATACATACATATAATTCGGTGTAAAATCATTAGTATATGTTCATGCGACAGAGCTACCAACCGATCAGCCTAAATTTGAATAATTATTGATGGTGCTTCTCCTGGCACTATACGCTCATACTTAATCCATTTCTTTAATGTTGTATAAGTAATTGAGTGCTACTAGCGTAAGTGCAGCAATTCATAAATGTTGATTGATGAGCATTATCATTAGTGCTGTAACTACGCTTTCCTCCCAAAGCCCCATCATTATCAGATATTCATTTTGGAGAGTTAGCTATGTCTTTATTGCAATAATCAATACTTCTTGGCCAATTTATGTGTTGTAGGTAATGTTTTGTATAAGCATGGCTTTACGGTGCTTTCACCTGGAGAAATTTATATTTGGCGCATGAAGATAGGCCTATATAGCACGACATTCCCTTTTTTCATGGCAATTTTAACACTATTGAAATACCCCGGATACTCATGTTAAGTACCTACTTTTTACATAATCACATAGATCACATAATTCTATCCCTACATCCACCATTATCAATCTTAAAATAACCTTAAGAGTTCTTCCATATCACCAAAAATCAGCTTCTGGTCAACACTCATCTACCCCAAAAGCTACTCATAATCTAACGGTTCCAACCTCACCAAGCTGACCCCAGACACCCACTCTTTGCCACAAGTATGCTCTTGGTCTATTCTTATCTTACCATTTACTCATCCGTCCTGGCTCTCAAGAAAACTCTAATTAACCAGCCCTTGAGTCATATACTCATCAACTTTAACTACAATCCTATTCATTGCGTACTCCTACTACTCATGTACAATCCTCTCCACAAAGTCACTCGTGTTATTCCGTCATCTGCCTCCAAAATCTACCCATAATCTACTCTCAGAAGACTATCCAAGTAGTGAGCTGAGAAGGGATGATGTGCATATGCGCCCTAGTTGACCACGCGTGCACGCCCGTGTTGAAGCTGCTGGGTAGTAGTTACATGCCCCCCTCCCTTCTGGTGATCACTGTACGGTGAGAGGTCAACGTCTTGCAATGCAGTCTCTCAAACGTAAGAACATAGTTCCGAAATGATTAATTACTAAGTGTTCGCGCGGTTTCCTTCGCCTGCCTGCCGCAGAGACGGTTGGCCTCGACAGCACTTACCGTCTGGCTGTGATTGGAGGTTCAACATTTTTTACGTCGACCTACCTTGCCTCGTACTCTAGTTAAGTTTGCCATTAAACATGACAG
>NW_028234420.1:22119144-22124144 GCF_977035675.1 Penaeus japonicus
ATATATATATAATATAATTATATATTATAATATATACATATATAAAATAATATTTAAAATTTTATACTATATATATATATATATATATATTATATTTACAGTATTATATATAATAATTTTTAAAATATATATATATATAAATAATTATATTATATATATATATATAATTATAATATATATATATATATAATATTACACAAACACAAAACACAAAACACACAACACACACAGCCACACACACACAAAACACACATACACACACACACATATATAAAAATATATGATATAAATATTATATAATATATATATATTATATTATATATATGTAATAAAGCTGTATTCTATCTTCTATTAATACACACACACACACACCATTCACACACAACCACATATATTATTCATATATATATATATATAATATATATTATTTATATTTATTTTATGTTTTAAAGTTAAAAGTATATCTATCCCACCTTTTCCCTCTATCTACAAACATATGTCCGCGGGGGTGCGGGGAATGCGGACCATGTAAATAATATGTATAAATATATATATATAAATTATATAAATATATTATAATATATATATAACTATATATATATATATTTATGTAAATAAATAAATATATAATAATATATATATACATATATAAAAGGCATAAAATATATATATATCTATAAACATACTATATCGAAGTATCATAATATATCTATATAATATATATATATGGTAAATATAATATATAATGTATATATCTATGTTAAACTAT
The DNA here is from genome assembly GCF_977035675.1 of Penaeus japonicus. NCBI lineage: Eukaryota > Metazoa > Arthropoda > Malacostraca > Decapoda > Penaeidae > Penaeus > Penaeus japonicus. The sequence goes on from NW_028234420.1 coordinate 22,119,914, forward strand.
ATACATACATATAATATATATTTATGATATATATACTATATATAGATATATAATATATAATAAAGATGTATGTAAATAAATATATATATACATACATATATAAAAGAATAAAAATAAATATAACTAAATATATAATACATACTCAAATAACCACAATCAAGACACACACAATCTAACACACAATACATACCCCACCAATAACAAAACTGAGATACACCAACATACAAGTATCATAACCACTACCACGTCACACACATAAAATCACTCTCACGACACATAAATACACACACACACACACACACCAACACACCCATCATCCACAGCACACTCAAAACGACACACACACGACACACCACACACACTCACAGCTCAACACAGCGCATACATACACACATCACTCCCACACACACTCACATCACAAAAACACACGACACTAACCACACCGATACACGACACACAACACTCACACTCCACACTCACACTCACACGCTCATACCCAACAACACTTCCCACACACCACACCCACTAGCTCACGAATCACCACACACACAATACACACCACAACACACACAAGACCACACACACACAACACGACACACACATACATACACACACACACACTCACACAACACACACACACACAAAGCACACACTCAATAAATCACACACATAAAGTACACACACTCTCACACAAAAACACAATTTCTCACACACACACTGACACTACTCACTCGCCACCACCCCATAATACCCACAAACACCTCACACTCTATACACCACACACACCACAAACACACAACACAAACACAACAATCACACTCACTCACCGCACGCACTCAACTCCACTCCTATCACAGACACAAACCACCCACCCACTCACACACACATACAAACACACTCCCACACCCACACACCCACAACTCCACACACTCATAACATCATCACACACACAAATAATCCCCACACAGCACACCTTACACACACACACCCCCACACTGACACCACACACACACACAAACACACACAACACCATCTCTCACCCACACACACACAATCGACACTCCACACACAAACAACACCACAACACTCACACCAACACCCACCCCTCACAAACCCAAACACACACACACTCACACACTCTCACACACCACAACACACACATACTCACTCACAACATACACACACATAGCACACACACACACACGACACTTCACACACCACACCCTCACACACACTGGACACCACACTCATCAATCAATCCTATCACCAACTTCACACTCACTCACACCACACACACACACACTCACACACCAAACAAACCCCCCACCACCCACCCTACCCTCGACCCACATGACCACGCCCCCCACCCACAGTAAATCTCAATCTCATTCTGCACACATACACACTCACCTACACTCTCACTCCAACTAGTCAAACACACACAACATACTCAACTTTACACAAAAGAACGTAAGCTAACAAAACAATCAAAGAAAACAAACAAAAAACATACTCAATTCTACACACACACTCTCAACTCTCACACGACCTAAACTAACTCTCTCACTAACAGACTTCCAAACAACACAACTACCGATATAATACACCACAATCTATGCACCCCACCCCACCAAAACACACACACCACACACACTCAAACACACAAACACACACCCAATAGATCCCACCAACCCTCACATCACAGTAAATACACACACACACACACACCCACACACCTCACGCTCACAAAACACACCCTCTCACTACTGCCACTCTCACACACTCTAACTCACCATCACTACTCACACACACACACACACACACTCAACACACAACACTACTAACAAACACCACACCCCCCACACAACACATACACACACAAACTACACCACTCACCCACACAAACTAACCCAACAGCTCTCACAACACTCACTTCACACACACACACACACATTCACACAACCACACACACACCACACCACACACATCACACTACACACACCTACTCACACACCAAGACCACACAAACACCACCCACCCACACACGACTCAACACACACACACACACACGAACACACACACACACACACAAACCACACTCACACATAAAACAATGCACTCACACACACACTCAGCCCCCCCACATCCCAAAAAAATAAAAACTCAAAACTTTCTATACAAGACCCTCTCAAACTCTACCACGCCAATCCTCTTGACATTTGAAAACTCTCTCAATCACACCTCAAACTAAAACAATAACACACTAAAAAAAAATATGACACTCAAATATCTATACGACATAACAGACAGACAGTCATGAAATGAAAGTTCACTCTGATCACAAAAACATAAGAACAACCAAAAATAACACGAACCACACAATTACTACCGACAACTCACACACAAGCAAAATCTCTCTAATAATCATCTCTGTTCTTAACTAAAAATAAACAATATCTAAGCCAGACGAGACATAAATACACACACTCACTTAACACACACACAACAAACTATCAAATACTCACAAACAAACTCGTCATCACAATAAATATCAAAATCACCCAGCCACTCGACCCACACACATCAACCACACTCTCGCCGCAAAGTATATCATAAGAAATCAATCACTTAACTCACAGACCAGGAACTAGGTCGCCGGGGTCTCCGGGTCGCTCCCGCGCCGCGAATCGCGCGATCTTGACGCGCGACAACACACGCTTGACGACGACAACGCCAAGTTGCGTTGTGCGTATATATATATATATATATATATATATATATATATATATATATATATATATATATATATATATATATATATATAGATTTTATATATAATATAGAGAGAGAGGGAAAAAGGAGAGAGATATATAGAGAGAGAGGAGAGAGAGAGAGAGAGAGAGAGAGAGAGAGAGAGAGAGAGAGAGAGAGAGTGAGAGAGAGAGAGAGATTCATATGTTCGTGTGTGCGTATTTGTCAGTGTAGGTGGGTGGGTGTATTTCTTTCTAACTGTATTTATCTATCTATTTATTATAGGTTTCCTCATATGTACACATGTGAGTGTCTGTTTACCTTTTTTATTTTTTTATCTATTTATTTATGTACGTGTACACATTGTTTCCTGTACATGTAAAGAACTATTATATTTTTTCACTCCTTAACCCTTCCGAAAAGGGTCACATCTGGATTGGTCATCTTTACGATGTGTCTGTTTCTATTATTTTCTAGACATGATATGAAATACGAGTCTATATATGGTATATCATCAAAGTGATACTAATCCTAATTTAGTTCAATAGTTCACCCTAACGGAGGGAATAAATAGCCTGTAATTTCACCTAAGATGAAAATGCAGTCGGAAAGTGATCCGAAGCCGCGAACTCGCCGTCGCCGAAGGGTTGAAGAAAAGCCACATCATAGCACGCGTCCAAACTCACGCACTTACTCACTCACGGACAGAGCGATAGACGCACACACGAATGATTGCCCACACGCTCACGCACGCCCTTCTCCGCTCACGCACGATGCCAGGGAAAGTAAAAGTGCGTTTTGTACGATTTAGGGAACCGAAGTGAACCCTGATGCTAATATTCTGGCCAATGCCATCAGAGCGTTACGTAGCAGTCAGGGTGGAGGAGTCGCTCTTTCAGGTTGTTACGTTGTGCCACGTGTGTGCTTATTATTATGAACCAAACGAGCAAATGCGTATGGAGACTATACAAAACCATAGAGTAATATATATTGATAAAAGAGAGCGGCATATAACACGTACCAAGGGTTCGATGACCAAAAAGAAAGATCGAGATAGGAAATGCGGTCAAAAATGATGCAATTTTGGAGTAGTGCAACTGACCGTTCGAGGCCAACGCCAGTAGTGAACGGTTTAGTTCCTGATGCACGGATGCTGTTGCAATTGGCCACTCGTTGCTGAGCAAATCGCTCCACGCTGTTGAAACCGGTTGTACTATTGCTTCCACTTGCAGAGGTGGAACTCATGTGCATGTGTGTGTTGTGGAAGGCCAGAAAATACACTGAAGTCAAAAGGAAAGGTTTTTGATTCGTTAAGAAAAAACAAACAAACGAAAATAGTCGATATTAAGACGAGTGCTGTCGTAGTAATTGTAATGATACTACTGGTATGACAAGAATCGTTATGATAACAATATCAATATTTGTGGTAATTGTGATAATAATGATAATAATAAAGATGATGATAATAATAATAATAATA
>NW_028234420.1:22129144-22136644 GCF_977035675.1 Penaeus japonicus
TGATTGTTATTGTCAGTTTTATCATATTGTCATTGTTATCATCATTTTCATTATCATCGTTATCCTCATTATCATTATCACTGTTTATCCTTATTATTACTATTACTATTATTGTACTATCATCATCATTTTCATTATCATTAGTATTATTACCATTATCATTACGATGATAATTCATCATCTTCTTTATATCTTTATCATTGATACTATTACCATTGCTACTGCTATAATTTTCATTGTTATTATCCTTATGATTATCATCATCATTCTAATCAATATTATATCTATCATTGTTATTATTATTATCCTTATTATCATCATTATATTAATCATGATTATTATTATTATCCTTTTTTCATTACCGTTTTTATCATCATTATGATTATCACTGTTACAATTATTCAATAATGCTATCATAATTGTTGTTATTATTTTTATAATTACTATTATTACCATTATTAATTACCATTATAATCATCATCATCGTCATTATTATTATAACTATTATCTGTATTATTATTGTTCTTATTATTATCATTATTATTGTTATCATTACTATCTTTATTATCTTTATTATCATTATCATTATTATTATCATTATTTTGATTATCATTATCATTATTATTATTATTATTATTACCATCATCGTTATTACTGACATTACTACTATTCCTTTCATTTCCTCATCTCACGAAAAATCCTTCTGCCTATCACTCTGCCTGTCATGGCGGCCAGTTTTGAATATCCGCGTCGTGTGAGCTCAATATCCTTCAACATTTGTACATCGCAATTCTTCCCTCAACGAAATAGAGAATAATGAAAAAAGAAAAGAAATGAAACGTAACTGATCTTTATTGCATTTTCTCCCTTACCATTCGTGTAGGTTTCTTCTTTCTTCGTTACTGTGGTTTATCTTCTATCACTGTTGTCGTGTTTCTCTTAACATTGTGGCTGTGTTTCCTTGCGAGCTTTCTAATGGGTCTTTCTAATGGTTTACATCGCCAAGGAACGCGAACTTAACCTAGGAAATGGGTGGCAAATGGGGTGGTGGAGCCTAACCCCCCATTTGCTATTTGCGTTTATTGTCTCCGACCGCAGTTTATCAGCGTTTTTTTTTTTGTTTTTTTTTAAGTATGTAATCCCCCGCGTTTGGCGTGGGAATATTTCAATATATTTGATGATTTATGAATATATTCTAGTAGAAGGAAAACCTAAGGGGAAGTCTACCATCTAAAATCTTTGATTATAACTGATCGGCGGAAAAGTCGATGATACGGTAAATGCAGTGTTTATCACTCGCTCACCTTATATTGTTTCGCATGTAACTATCAATAAACATGTGTACATATACATTCTGATTACAAGGTCATAGGAGGCGAGGGTGATTTGATCTCTCGTGTGAAATGTGCACAGAAGAAAAAGTTTTAAGATTATATGATATCACTACTGCTCGTGATAACAATCTTAGGTCGGTCGGAATAAGTCTCCCACCCCCTCTCTCTCTCTTCTCTTTTCCCTTCTCTCTTCTCTTCTCTCTCTCTTACTCATTGGAATCACTTATATTTATTTCAGAATGATAATTGACTAGACTGCAGTGCATTTTTTCTCTTTTTTGTTTCATAATCTAGATATAAATCTACTCTCTGATGTATGTCCACCATCTGTTTCACCTTACTGATTAACGGTCTGCAAAATATGATACATTATCTGCCAAAAATATTAGTCTCAGAACCTGAGACCACGCTCCGATCTCGACACGTTGCACGCCATTACTATCATGCCTTAAGAGTAGTGTGAAAATTAGAGTGTTCGGCGTCATCGCGAGGAGTTACCAACACCTTTGGGTCGGAGCGTGAAGTGTCCAGACCGCAAGGGGAACTTTTTTGCCTCGCGATGATAACACAAGCATGACCATCATGCTGGAGGGTGTTCGGAGGTAAAGGGCGAGTGACTCCATACTAAACGCCTTTGCAGGGCGTGAAGGCGTTGGGAAAGTTGGGAGAGAAGTCACAATGATTGTGAAGGTCGGCTTTGGAGACTAGCATTCACAATGCCTTTTTTTCTCTCTATTTATTTTCTTTACGCTTTAATTATATTTATTCACTTTCTGTTTGTTTCTTTTATGTAGGAGTTTACACACAATCGAAGATTTGATATTTATAGTGATATATCTTTGGCTTTGATTAAATCAAACGAAAAAGACCATGCCATATACCACATCCCACTATGCCTTGGTTGTGATGTTGATAATGGTTAAAATCATATCGGCATCCGTGATGAATTGTTACCTGAGTCGTCGACGCGGCAATTTTCTGCAGCTTATAGGGTCCGTGGCAGAAGGCTAAATGTGACTTCGACACCGCAGAGTCTGATCTTGCAGAACGCTGCCAAATCAGAACGTCGATCAGTGTTGAGGCAAGAAGTATCAAGATGAACAGGGTTTGGGTTCGCTTGTCTGTACGCCAGCATAAAGCCTCTGCTTTGAGTCTTGTGTTTTTGGTTATCATTCATCTGATATATGAATGATTCATGCTGCCTGCAACATCTGTACCCATTTATTGTTCGTAGCGAAAGGGAAAATAACTAACACAGTTTTGTGGTATCGGGAAGGCGATTTGCATGGGTTTACTTCAGAACGGCGAACTCTGACAAAGGCAATGAGGAGGAAACAAAGGTATTCACGCTTTATACTCGATCTTTGTTCCAAGACAGGAGTGCGAGCCCTTTTCTTTATTCAGGCACACGCACGCGCACCCTTGCAGGTTCTCCGTATTGAACCTTGTGCGACGTCAGCCCCGGCCATTGTCTGTGACTTGCGGCCCGGGGAGCGCGAGACACCGTCAACATGGACCCTGAGTTCGCCTTCGACTGGAAGATCCTTCAACGTCGCACTTGAGCCGAGGCCGAGGAGCTGTCTGTCAAGCTAACGGTGTGAGCAGAGAAGGTGCGCCGCGAGACACGATCCGTCTCTTTCGGCGTGGATCTCCAGCGCCTTAAAAGGAGAAGGAATCGTGTGATTGTGCGAGCTGACAATGACGATCAAGGCTGGATATAGTGATAGTGGGTCAGCATTGCGATCAGTGCAATGATAGTGGCACCTTTAGTGTGGCTGTTCACCACTAATGAGAGTTGGGACATCATATCTGATGTGCGTTTTTTTTTTTTTCTTTGCAAAAAATATAGCCATAACACTTAGAGTATTCCTGAAACACGGAATAATATAGAATACAAAGAAAAACAACAAGGTGCGTTTTATTTCCCTTATAATACCACCCTCTCGTTATCTCAAATACTGATGATAACACCAGCGAATAATGACAGATGCGAAAAGTTTACTATTTCATTCTTATTCTTTATTTGCACGCTTTATTTCACCTCGCACACACCCGTCTGTTTTTTCACGCTCGGGCTCAAGACGGACCTTCCCACACGGCGGTTTCTCGGGCCGACCATCCTTGCCTAGCCTTGACTATCCTATTCCGGTTACCCTTTCCTCCTTTTTCATGTCCTTTCTCACGGCGCTTCCTCCGCCTCACCCTTCGCCCTTAATGTGATGTCCCGGCTGTCTTATTAACCCCGGCTGACGAAAGTCAATTTTCTTCCGACCTCTGACCTGGCACAGTACCTAAAGAGCAAGTTCTTAAGTGCTCGCGCTAACGGTCTCAGTCTCAACTAACATCTTGAATATTTATTACTGTCCAGACCGCTGCCAGCCACCATTCGTTAGGAGGAGACTGCGGTCATTAGTACATTCATTTTCGTCTCAATTTTTAGAAATGTTTCTTAATAGCGCTTCGTGTACTCTCAGCCATTACATATTGTATACGGATTTAAACCCGTTGTTTGCATTACTAACACTCCTTTCAAGTTAATTTTAAAATCTTGAAACTGTTGATTAAGAATCATTTAATTTTCCTATATCACGACTTTTTGTCATTATTTTTGCTAGTAATGATAATCATTTTCACTCTCTCCCGCGTGCGCAGTTAAATGAAAATATATAAAATTAAATATACTATCGCTGTTGAAATATATTATCTTCTGTGAATGAAAAATGACCATAATGGCCTATGAAGAAAGTTACTGAGGGATAATGAACAAAGAAAATCGGAGAAAAGTAACAGAAAACGAACCTTGAAACAAATTTCAAAAGGTAAAAGAATTACGACCGTAGATGAAAACTAAACATAATTTATTGGTAGACGAATGCAGTTTAAAGAGAATCAGTCTTCACATGCAAGGAGTTTAAGGAAAATGGAAGACGCCCTCCACTCCTGACTTCCTCGAGCACCTGATTTCATTCACAGTAACATCGGCGAACTTCTTCATCCGCCAAATAATCCAATGCCCCTTTCTCCCTCCCCTCTCCCCTTCTCCCTTCCTTTCTCCCTTCTCCCTTCCCTTCTCCCTCCCCTCTCCCCTTCTCCCTTCTCCCTTCTCCCTTCCCTTCTCCCTCCCCTCTCCCCTTCTCCCTTCCCTTCTCCCTCCCCTCTCCCCTTCTCCCTTCCCTTCTCCCTCCCCTCTCCCCTTCTCCCTTCCCTTCTCCCTTCTCCCTTCCCTTCTCTCATCCCTTCTCCCTTCTCCCTTCCCAAACCCACACATTAGAGCACCAGACTCTCTGAAGTCCATTTCATAAGGAACCAAATGGCAATGAAACAGAAGTCCCCACAAAGTGTTCCGATTGCAGCCTGTCTGTCGCTGAATGACGTCGCCTCTCGCCCTCTCGCCCCCTCGCCCCCTCGCCCCCTCGCCCCCTCGCCCCCTCGCCCCCTCGCCCCCTCGCCCCCTCGCCCCCTCGCCCCCTCGCCTCCTCTCGAGTCCCCGGAGCGGCAAACTCCAGTTCCATTATTTCCAAATTCAGGCGATGAATGGCGTCCCTCCCCGCAATCTTGGTCGGCGTCTCTCATGACCCCTTGGCGAACTTACACCTCGAACAAGGACGTGATTTGAATATCAGCTGAGCAGATCTGCTGCGGGCTGGTCATTTGCGATCGTCGAGACCCGCCAAATTTAGCACGAAGGGACCAGGTCTCGCCTTTTTTCGTTATTTCGAAAATTGCATTCGTTTTGAATGAAGGATTTGTCAGTTGTGAAGAAATGACGCGAAGCATGTTGGTTCGCCAGATCATGCAATAGGCGAAATATTTAGTGCGTTATTTGCAGTAACATAGTGAGGAGAGGAAACAGTGGCCTCAGATGTGGGGATGAGTAAGACACCGTGTGTGTGTGTGTGTGTGTGTGTGTGTGTGTGTGTGTGTGTGTGTGTGTGTGTGTGTGTGTGTGTGTGTGTATGTGTGTGTGTGTGAGTAACAAACTTGTAATTATCTTACTATTATCTAAGTATGTAACACTCTCATTATGAATAACATTCCTGTCCCCATTACCTCCACAACTGTCTCTTTCTTTAACCTACATGAATTGTTTGCAATAAGACGTAGGAAAAGCCTACCCTGGAAATATTCTCAAGTGAAGTAATAAAACCTAAGCTATGCCTTCAGAACCTCAGTCTCTCCCTGAATATTTCTCAGTAATCTTCTGATCATCAGTAGATAAATCTTTAGCCTTTAAGATATGCAAGACTTATGATCTTTTGTCACGTTCTCTCCTTTCCCGAGCAAGCCAGAACCCAGGTAAATATCCCAACAAAATAGTTCCTTATCAGCTTCAAGTAATTGTCTCTCAAAGGTCCACGAAGCAGTTATACAGGCTTGTCTTCTTCACTTTTTTTCTTTTGATGCTGGGAATGGCTTCATTAAAGTGTAAATCACTCGTTCACAAGAGCAGTTTAGCGCTGACCTCTTCTGACACAAGAGGATGACCTAGTTTTAAGGAAGTCTCCCCTGTAATTACCTGGCTCGGCCGTCTCTCCACCCCGTGAGAGGCGTGATGGGATATATTATATTAAAGATTATTATGCTATGTTCACTTTATGCTTAAGCGTAATTTTTAGGCAGTTTCAAAGGCGATATGCTTTTTAGTGTCGGGATTTTTGTTTCACGAGTTTGTCTTACGGTGTAAGCGTCGTGACCAGAGACAATGACTGATGCAACCACGTGGACTCGCAGCGGCGTGGACGAAAAGCGTTTTTCGTAAAAAAAAAATTGCACCACTTACAGAATGGAATGATGATAACGATAACAATGTGTGTGTGTGTGTTGTGAGTGTGTGTGTGTGTATGTGTGTGTGTGTGTGTGTGTGTGTGTGTGTGTGTGTGTGTGTGTGTGTGTGTGTGTGTGTGTGTGTGTGTGTGTGTGTATAATATATATATATATATACATATATATCTATATCTATCTATCTATCTATCTATATATATATATATATATATATATATATATACTATATATATATATATGTGTGTGTGTATATGTATATATTACATATCTATAAAAACACATACAGTATGCATGTGTGTGTGTGTGAGGGAGCTAATCCCAGAAGCGATAAATCCAAATCCCAAACATATGTCCCAGCAATATCCCTCTCACAACTCGACGCGCCGCTCGGAATAAGCACTTTCTCGCTCGAAACAGGAACACGCTGGGCAAAGGCACCGGAGGTCAACCGATGATTCCCCCGACGCCGGGCCTGGTCGCCTTCATACTAGTGCAACACATTCCCCATCTCCTTTCCCACCACGCTACCGCCGCGCCGCCTCGCCACGCTTACGATGCCCCGCCACGCCACACCGCCACGCCACACCGCCACACCGCCACGCCACACTCTGCTTCCTTCGTCTTCGCCACAATTCACCTCCACACCTCATCTTTCGTGGCCTTTTGCTTTCATATGATGTATATTTTTGACGCTCGTTGCAGAGAAATTTCTTGTCTGTTGCTTGGTTGCAATTTCAGTTTCCGTCACGGGAAGGTGAAAATATTACCCTTGTTACTATTCTTATCAACGTTCTTATTACTATTGTTATCATTATCCCTATTATCATTACCATTGTCTTTTATCATCATTATTGACACTACTATTATTGTCATTACTATCATTATCATCATTATCATTGTTATCATCATCATTATTATCATTATTATTATCATTATAATTATTATTGTTGTTGTTATTATCATCCTCATCATTATCATTATAATTTTTTTTGTTATTATTATCATAATTATCATCATTATTATCATTATCTTCATCATCAGTATCATTGATGTTGCTGTTGTTAATATTTTCAATATTAAAGTTGTTATTACTGTCATCATTATCCTTTTTATCATCATTATCATTATGATTATCATTATTATTACTATCATTATTATTAATAATGATAGTAATAATAATATTATCATTATTATTATTATCATTATTATTATCATTATCATTATTATTATTATTATTATTATTATTATTATTATTATTATTATTATTATTATTATCATTATCATTATTATTATTATTATCATTGTTATTATTGTCACTACTATCATTATTATCATTATTTCTATTATCATTATTATCATTATCATTATCATTATGATTATCATT
>NW_028234420.1:22216644-22219144 GCF_977035675.1 Penaeus japonicus
AGGCTGACGGAGGCTGACGCAGGCTGACGGAGGCTGACGGAGGCTGACGGAGGCTGACGCAGGCTGACGGAGGCTGACGTAGGCTGACGGAGGCTGACGGAGGCTGACGGAGGCTGACGGAGGCTGACGGAGGCACACGCACACACTCGCGGCAGGGGAAAGGAAAGCTAAGGATCATGGGAGTAAATATGCACACACACGCACACACAAAAAGACACACACATACATTCGCATATACGCTTATTTGTACCTAGGTCTGCTTGTATGTAAACATATGTATGTATATGTAAATGTGTGTGTGTGTGTGTATATATATATATATATATATTTATATATATTATATATATATATATATATATATAAATATATGTATATTATTGTATATATATATTAATATATATATCTATATATATATATAATATATATATATGTATTGGAGATATATATATTTATATATTATATATATATATGATATATATATATTATAGATATATATATTAGATTTATATATAAATAATATATATATATGATTAGATTATTATATAGAAAGAGAGAGGGAGAGAGAGAGAGAGCAGAGAGAGACGAGAGAGAGAGTGGAGAGAGAGAGAGAGAGAGAGAGCGAGGACGTAAGTATATACTTTTATAATAGTTATAAATTATATATATATAGAGATATAGATTATATATAATATTTATATATATTATACATGACATATATATATATATATATATATATAATATATATATATACATAGATATATAATATATCTATATTTATATTATTATACATATATTATTATATATATTTATATATATATACATATATATATTATATATATTTATATATATACATACATAATAATATATACATATATATATATATATATATCTAGATTTATTATATTATACATACATATATATATATAAATATATATTTATATCCATATATATATATATATATTTATTTATATATAAATATACATAAATATATATATATATAAATATATATTTATATTTAATATATTATATTATGTATATATATATATATATATATATATATATATAATATAGATTGTATATGTTATATATATATATATATATATATATATATTTATATATTTAATATGTATATTATATATATATATATATATTTATATTATATGTATATATATATATATATAAATATATATATATATATAATATGTATTATATATATTATTATATATATAATGTATTATGTATTTGTATATAAATATATATAGTATATTATATATATATATATTTACATATATATTTAAATATATATATATATATATTTAGATATATATATTTATATATATATATACATATTTATATAATATTATATATATATATTTATATATATATATATGTAGATTATAAATATTTATATATATATATATATATAATATTTATATATATTTATATATATATTATATTCATAGTATATACATACGTCTCTCTCGTCCTCTCTCTCTCTCTCTATCTCTCTCTCTCTCCTCGCTCTTTCTATTTTATTTATCTAATCATATATATATTTATTTACATTATATTATATTTATTTATATACTTATATATTTATAGATATATATATGTTTATGTATCTACCATATATATATATTTTATATATATATATAATATATATATATATATATATATATAATATTTATTATTATATGCACAATAACACACCAACCACAAAACACTCCACACCTATATATAATTATATATCTATTCTTTCTATCTATCTATATATATATATATAGCATTACTTATTTATTTATATATATATCATATATCTTGATATATAATATATATATATATATATTACTATATATATATTTAGATTATATATATATTTATATATATATATAATTTAGGTGTTTTATATATATCTAGAATATTATATATATCTAAATATTTATATATATATTATATATATTTTATATTATATATATATATTATATATTTGGATTTTTATAATTGTATATAGCATATATATATATATATATATATATAGATATATATATATATATATTGTTATATAAATATATAATATATATATTATATATATATATATATATATCTTTAATGATATATATACATGTATATATATTCCATATATATTTATTCTATATTATCTACCATATATTATAGTATTTATTATATATATATATTATATATATATATACACATATTTATATATATAATGTATATATATACATATATAATTATTTATATATATAGATATTTAATATTTCTAATATATATATTATTTATAATTATTATATATATCTACATATATATATATATCTATTATTTTCTTTTTTTATATTATATTATATAATATATATATATATATGTATATATAATTATATATGTATATATATGTTCTTTGTATTATATACTATATTATATATATATTCTATTTATGATATATTTATATGTGTTGTGTGAGTGTGAGTTTGTGTGTGTGTGTGTG
>NW_028234420.1:22231644-22236644 GCF_977035675.1 Penaeus japonicus
TATATATATATATATATATATATATATATATATATCACTCATATATGCACACACTCATACAGTTCTGTCAATCTCACGCACATGGTTACAGATTGTGGACTTTAAGATTTCTATCTGAAGCAATTTCCGCTAATTTCTCAGCAGTACAAACTCACTTAACTGCGGCACATCTAATGGCCGCAGGAATCCTGGGACTGTCACTTGAGTACTCAGGCCCCGGACTACGGAAATGATAAGCTTACCCGAGCGCTTCCGGGTGAAGATACCGGAATCCCCGAGTCTCGGGCACCTTAACCTTCCGTCCATGTTTCCCGCAGGATGAGCGCCCACGCCACCCCAGCGGAGATGATGATAGCCCAGCGCGGGTTCCCAGGGAGACGCAGCGCCACGTGATTAGTTCCGGTGGACGTCGGAAGGTGTCGGAGAGCGGAGCGGACACGCGGGCGGCCACGCGGGCGGCCACGCGGGCGGCCACGCGGCAGAGATTGAGAGTGACCGCGTCGGGGATCGGACTCCTGGTCGAGAGAAATACAGCGGGAAGAGATACGTTCCACATTGGGCGCATTTGTCTACCAGCGGATGGGTTTTCCGGGAAATTATAATTTTTGACTGAGGCCAGATATCTCCCAACAAGATAAGTGTAGACGCTATGAATATTTCATTAAAGGAAGTTAATAGTTCATAGGAAGATAGCAAGAAATTGGTAAACTGAATAACAAGGAAACAGATAAGTATAAGGTGTAATGAGAGCAAAGGCGACAATAGCGTGATGAGAAGCCATCATCTTGCCTCGCCTCGTACGAAAACTCTTCGAGCGTTAAATACGTAAAGAATGTTTAGCGTAATGGCTGTTCCTTCCCGCCAGAAGCCTACAACAAAGGCAGAATTTATTGATATTTTTGTCCAGCTTCCTTCCTGGCGCGGAGAAGGGACGGATTCTCCCATAGGTGTCAAGGAACTATAGATGGGCGGCCGTTCGTCATGTGTGGGCGCCGGCCTCTCATTACACGTTGATGAGTCCATGTCCGGCACATCATGGATAAATTCATAACACGCACTTCGCTTGTTCGTGCATAGTCATCGACTAACGTCTTGTTACGCGAATGAAGTGACAGAGCGTGTCGCTCGAATGTGTGTTTATGTGTACGTGTGTGTAGATAGATAGATAGATAGATGAATATATGCATAATAGGTTAGATAAATAGATGTGTGTATGTCTGTGTATTGTGTATACGTTTAAATTTGTGTATGTCTGTTGTGTTAGTTAAACCTATTTGTACATGTGTACATGTAAAAGTTCGTCTTGCAGAATAATAAACAAATAATGTTTGTGTAAATAGATAACTTTCGGTAGATGAAAGTACATACGCAGAGAAGAGAAGAAAGTATGCAAATATGGGGAGGATAAGTAAACAAGGAGACATTCGGTATTCGGTGAAGGCTTTTAAAGGACGAATATAATCAAGGGAATACAAGAAGATAACGCACAGGAAAAAGAAGCAGTGGGATAACAATTAACCCGGTCACATATATCACTCTCAACAAATAACGTTACGGGCAAAAAAGTAACAAAGAGAATAAATTTCCTGAGGAGCATCAACGGGGGAGTCGAGTCATGCTGATCAATCACGTGCAACAAATAGCGTAAATCACACACAGCCTGTCGTCTCCTTCTGGTCTTCTACTCCCCCCACCCTTCCCCCTCTGGTCGCCCTCTCCATCTTCCCTCTCTCTCGGGTGCTCCCTCTCCCCCCTCTTTGGTTGGCTTCCCCCTCTCTCTGCTCCCCCCTTTCCCCTCTCTCTGGTCGCCCTCTCCCTCTTCCCTCTCTCTCAGGTGCCCCCCTATCCCCTCTCTTTCGTTGGCTTCCCCCTCTCTCTGCTCCCCCCTTCCCCCTCTCTCTGGTCGCCCTCTCCCTCTTCCCTCTCTCTCGGGTGCTCCCTCTCCCCCCTCTTTGGTTGGCTTCCCCCTCTCTCTGGTCGCCCTCTCCCTCTTCCCTCTCTCTAGGGTGCCCCCCTATCCCCTCTCTTTCGTTGGCTTCCCCCTCTCTCTGCTCCCCCCTTCCCCCTCTCTCTGGTCGCCCTCTCCCTCTTCCCTCTCTCTCGGGTGCTCCCTCTCCCCCCTCTTTGGTTGGCTTCCCCCTCTCTCTGCTCCCCCCTCCCCCCTCTCTCTGGTCGCCCTCTCCCTCTTCCCTCTCTCTCAGGTGCCCCCTATCCCCTCTCTCTCAGGTTCCCCCCTATCCCCTCTCTTTGGTTGGCTTCCCCCTCTCTCTGCTCCCCCCTCCCCCCTCTCTCTGGTCGCCCTCTCCCTCTTCCCTCTCTCTCAGGTGCCCCCTATCCCCTCTCTTTCGTTGGCTTCCCCCTCTCTCTGCTCCCCCCTTCCCCCTCTCTCTGGTCGCCCTCTCCCTCTTCCCTCTCTCTCGGGTGCTCCCTCTCCCCCCTCTTTGGTTGGCTTCCCCCTCTCTCTGGTCGCCCTCTCCCTCTTCCCTCTCTCTAGGGTGCCCCCCTATCCCCTCTCTTCAGTTGGCTTCCCCCTCTCTCTGCTCCCCCTTTCCCCCTCTCTCTGGTCGCCCTCCTTCCCTCTCTCTCGGGTGCTCCCTCTCCCCCCTCTTTGGTTGGCTTCCCCCTCTCTCTGGTCGCCCTCTCCCTCTTCCCTCTCTCTAGGGTGCCCCCCTATCCCCTCTCTTTCGTTGGCTTCCCCCTCTCTCTGCTCCCCCCTTCCCCCTCTCTCTGGTCGCCCTCTCCCTCTTCCCTCTCTCTCGGGTGCTCCCTCTCCCCCCTCTTTGGTGCCCCCCATCCCCTCTCTTTGGTTGGCTTCCCCCTCTCTCTGCTCCCCCCTTCCCCCTCTCTCTGGTCGCCCTCTCCCTCTTCCCTCTCTCTCAGGTGCCCCCCTATCCCCTCTCTTTGGTTGGCTTCCCCCTCTCTCTGCTCCCCCCTTCCCCCTCTCTCTGGTCGCCCTCTCCCTCTTCCCTCTCTCTCGGGTGCTCCCTCTCCCCCCTCTTTGGTTGGCTTCCCCCTCTCTCTGCTCCCCCCTTCCCCCTCTCTCTGGTCGCCCTCTCCCTCTTCCCTCTCTCTCGGGTGCTCCCTCTCCCCCCTCTTTGGTTGGCTTCCCCCTCTCTCTGCTCCCCCCTTCCCCCTCTCTCTGGTCGCCCTCTCCCTCTTCCCTCTCTCTCAGGTGCCCCCCTATTCCCTCTCTTTCGTTGGCTTCTCCCTCTCTCTGCTCCCCCCTTCCCCATTACCTGGTCACCTCCCCTTCCCTTACCTCTCGGATGCCCCCTATCCCCCCTCTTTGGTTGGTTTCCCCCTCTCTCTGCTCCCCCCTTCCCCATTACCTGGTCACCTCCCCTTCCCTTACCTCTGGTCGCCCCCCCCCCCATATCCCTCTCTCTGATGCCTCTCCTTCCCCTCTCTCTAGTCGCTCCCCCTTTCCTTCCACTCTCTCTAGTCGCGCCTCCTCGTGCCAAAAGGCCCCTTTCCCTTTGCTCCGTCCATCTCTCCCAACAATCTCTATCTCTATTTGTTCTGTTATGCTATCCCTGTTTCCGCCTCTGTCCCTGTAACTGCCTCTTCACTCCGCCTGCTTCCTCTCTTTGTAATGTCTCTCATTGAACACACTTGCATTTAATGTCAATAAAAGAACCAGTGATGCCGATGATTCGATCTCCGCTTCGATTTTGATTTTCTGTATTCCCATTGAAATCGGTCTTGACATTCAGTCAGCCTTTTCACTCTAGTTATTTCACTATAGTTTCGTTTTTGTAAAAAAAAAAAAAAAAAAAAAAAATGCAAAGTTATCCAGGAACAGTAACAAAAGAAAAGAAATGACAAGAGTTAACGGGAAAAGAATATGTGAACTGAAAATGACAGTATCTTTTTAAGTATGAAAGAGAACAGAATGGCTAATATAATTTTCGATCTTACAGTTACAGGAAGATGAGCATTACCGACAAAAATATGATGATCGTAATAAACAGAGATAACATGACTGCCTCTCTCGATAGCAAATCATGCGATAAACCTCAGGATAAACCAATGATAATCTTCAGGACGAGAGTTTTGTGGTTTACCGAAGCCACAGCCAGCGTTCCGGAAAGCCCAAGCCATGGCCACACTTCAACGCCTGCGATGACGGCTTGGCTTGCCGGTTCTCGGGGGGGGGGGGGGGGGCAGTCAAGCGTGTCTTTCAGGGTTATGAAGTTTGATCTTAATGGAATGAAAGTAATTCCTCTCGTGTTATACCTTTTTTATTATTTTTTTTTTATTTATTTATTTTTTTTTTTTTAGAAACACCATGTGGATTTCAATTTTTCAGCAATAAGAACTTAAAAAGGCAAAAGAAGTTATCGTAAGGTTTATTTGCTGAAAATGAAAAATATATTTGGAAAGCTCGGGTGATGAATCTGCTTCATTTGTAAATTCACTAGTAGGTTGGTTACCTCTAGTATATACTACGACGAAAAAAAAAAAAAAAAGTTTCAGTATGGGTGGATAGAACCAGGACACATTAAAGAACAAAAGTTTGAAACAATAAAAAAACGAAATATTATATACAAAATGAAAAATAATAAAAGAGATTTCAGACGCGCGATATATCGCAGAAATCGCGGTGAAATGATTGCAACACGCAGAAACAACATCGGAGCATCAAAAAGGGCGGCCATAAACAAACCTTTAAGAATTCAATTCTTTTCAACATGACCGGTGCATATATCTGCCACGAAGATTATGATCACACGAAAATACTTGGGAACTTCTTTAACCTCTTTAGACTCACTCTCTGTTGCTGGCCCGTAATGGTGTAATGGCGCGCAAAATTGGCGGGAAAAATCAGCGTCACGCCACACGCCAGGTAGCCGCGATAGTATCCTTTTGAATATCCTGAATGACGCTAAGAATTCTGTTATCCAACTGCGAGATAATTCCCGATATGCTTTTCCGCTCCTCTGGGGCTTCCTCGCACAGGTAGACATCACATTTTGTATGCTAAGTAGCTTCGTGCAAAA
>NW_028234420.1:22259144-22264144 GCF_977035675.1 Penaeus japonicus
TCTCTCTCTCTCTCTCTCTCTCTCTCTCTCTCTCTCTCTCTCTCTCTCTCTCTCTCTCTCTCTCTCTCTCTCTCTCTCTCTCCCTTTCTCTCTCTCTCTCTCTCTCACTCTCCTTCTCTCTCTCTCTGCCTCTCTCTCTCCCTCTCTCTCTCTCTCTCTCTCTCTCTCTCTCTCTCTCTCTCTCTCTCTCTCTCTCTCTCTCTCTCTCTCTCTCTCTCTCTCTCTCTCTTCTCTCTCTCTATCTCTCTCTCTCTCTTCTCTCTCTCTCTCTCTCTCTCTCTCTCTCTCTCTCTCTCTCTCTCTCTCTCTCTCTCTCTCTCTCTCTCTCTCTCTCTCTCTCTATATATATATATATATATATATATATATATATATATATATATATATATATCCCTCTCTCTCTCTCTTTCGCTCTCCCCTTCTCTCCTTGCGGATAGGTAAAGTCTCTGCTACA
The DNA here is from genome assembly GCF_977035675.1 of Penaeus japonicus. Classification (NCBI taxonomy): domain Eukaryota; kingdom Metazoa; phylum Arthropoda; class Malacostraca; order Decapoda; family Penaeidae; genus Penaeus; species Penaeus japonicus. The sequence goes on from NW_028234420.1 coordinate 22,259,599, forward strand.
AAGAGAAAACTATTGTTTACACACTCATGTGTGCGTAAACACAAAAACGAACCTTTTCTGCTGTCTATTCCGCTCCCTGAACACACCAGGAAGTTTAGGACGATTCTTCAACACGAGCAGCGAGTTCAGTCAGGGTTGAGAATTTTCATTGTTGATGGCTGCCCCACCTCGGGTGGTATGACATTAAACGTTAATTCAAGGATCATACTTCTTGCCACCAGCTTTCCCTTCCTTCGCAATTACCCTGACTCAAGACAATATACCAAGAAGATGCAGCCATCGACAAAGGCTCTCTTGAGAAACAGCCTGAGGCTCACGGGTCGGGAAGCTCGAGGTAAAGTTTTTCGTTTGGCTTCGACAGTTAAACATACGTCACTCGTGTGGCCAGGATGTGCTGGGAAAAGACAGGTAGATAGGTAGAGGGATAGACAGTTAGGTAGATAAACAGACCAACATATGGTTAAGTAGATAGATGGATAGGTGGATTGATGAGCAGATTTGAAGGGGGAAAAGTTTAGATGGAGAAAGAAATATTATATTAAAGTTAAATTGATAGTTGATTCAAAATATCTGTTGTGGATGACATGTGCTTTGCTTTACGGATAATTCATAAAAAAGACATCAAAAAGGGCCTTCTAAATCACTTTGGTGACTAGAGTTCTGATCTGTCTGTGTATTATCATGTTCTTAAGAGGAATAATTTTTTAATACACCAGAGGCATGATAATCTACACGTCTATTCAACTATTACCCAGCAGCTACTGAACTCTTTGTTTCTCATTAATATATCTGCTCTGATTAGCACATAAATACCAGAAATACTAAATGCCACGCAGTCTTGCAAGCCAATGAAATGCATCAAAGGTATTATAACAAGTGGATGTTAAAAATCCTTAACAGAACGTTATAATCAAACAATACCCATGACGGCATTTCATGCACATGTAAAGACATTTGCCTTGCATCGCACCCCTTCTGCTTGAGACTGAGCTAACAGTTATTTGAAAATAGAATGTTTCTTTCAAGCAGCAACCGATACAGCCACCCTCCTCACCCATCGACCCTATCCCCCCCCCCCCAACCCCTTTGCTTCCCGCCCAACCCTCGGTTCCTCAGCCTCCCTTCAATCCCCAACTTCCCCATCTGCTCCCCCGCCTCCCCCACCCACCCACGAACCCCATACCTCCCCCTTCCAACCCCCGCGAGGTTCAAAGTTCAGACCTCACTTTCCCACGGCGGGGAACGGGTGCGGTGCGCGGGTCGGCGAAAGACTTATGTTACTGTATAATGATAATCAGACAAGTGCTTAAACGATTCTGAATAAGAAAAGTAAAGAGAATAAGAGAATTCATATAGTCCCGACATCACAGAAGATGCTAATTATGTCATTCATCCCCCCCCTCCCCCCCGTCGGCTGTGCTACTTACGCCACATACGTCACGCGCCTAATCACTATAATGAGGCTCAGACAAGTCGAAAATTATGTGCTTGGGCTTTGCGAAAATCAGTCCATCACACTCGGTCTCCTTAATCTTAAACGCATTCGCTGACACTGATTAAAAATAATTTTCCTTCCCTTGCTCTCGCTTTTCGACATGCATTATCACAATGGCTGGATGTTGCGCCCACCAATTTGCGTCGAGCATCGCGTGTAAATCCGGGAGACGCTCAGGCTTACACGCTGATTAAGTGTGCGCTTTTTCTATTTGCAGCGAGGCCGGTCGTCTGGGTGTGTGCGTGTGTGTGTGTGTGTGTGTCTGTGCGTTACTATAATCTTAATAGTTTTCCACTTCCGTCTTCCCCCACCTTCTCAACTCCTCTTAGCCTCCTTCTGCCTCCCTCTTGTTCATCTCCCTCTCTTACCTCCTTCTCTCCCCAACTCCCCAACTCTATACTCCCCCTCTTTCCGCCCTTTCTCCCCCACTACATCGGTTTCCCATTTCTTTCTGTTCCTTTTTTCTCCCTTCTTATGTTTAATCATATCTATTGCTTGCACCTCCATTCATTCATTCATCTCTCTCTCTCTCTCTCTCTCTCTCTCTCTCTCTCTCTCTCTCTGTCCCCCTCTTCCTCTTCCTCTAAATCTCCCTTTCCCTCTCTCTCTCTCTCCCTCTCTCCCTCTCTCTCCCTCTCCCTCTCCCTCTCCCTCTCCCTCTCCCTCTCCCTCTCCCTCTCCCTCTCCCTCTCCCTCTCCCTCTCCCTCTCCCTCTCCCTCTCCCTCTCCCTCTCCCTCTCCCTCTCCCTCTCCCTCTCCCTCTCCCTCTCCCTCTCCCTCCCTCTCCCTCTCCCTCTCATCCTCTCTTCCTCCCCTTTCTCCCTCTCCTCTCTCCCTCCTCCCTCCCCCTCTGTCCCTCCCTCTCCTCCCTCCCTCCCCTCTCCCTCTCCCTCTCTCCCTCTCCCTTTCTCCCTCCGCCTCCCCTTCTCGTCTGTCCCTCCCTTCCCTCCTCCTCTCCCTCTCGTTTGTCCCTTCTTTCCTTCCTTCCCTCCTCCTCTCCCTCTCGTCTGTCCCTCCCTTCCCTCCTTCCCTCCTCCTCTCCCTCTCGTCTGTCCCTCCCTTCCCTCCTCCTCTCCCTCTCGTCTATCCCTCCCTTCCCTCCTTCCCTCCTCCTCCTCTTCGCCTCTGTCCCTCCCTCTCTCTCTTTCCCTCCCTCCTCCTCCCCTTCGCCTCTGTCCCTCCCTCTCCCTTTTTCCCTCCCTCTCTCTCTCCCTCTCGTCTGTCCCTCCCTCTCCCTCTCTCCCTCCTCCTCCCCCTCTCGTCTGTCCCTCCCTTCCCTCCTTCCCTCCTCCTCCCCCTCTCGTCTGTCCCTCCCTTCCCTCCTTCCCTCCTCCTCCCCCTCTCGTCTGTCCCTCCCTCTCCCTCTCTCCCTCCTCCTCCCCCTCTCGTCTGTCCCTCCCTTCCCCCCTCCCCTCCTCCTCCCCTCGCGCACTGTGGCCAGCCTCGGACGCAGCTCCAACACTGCCTATGTCCGTCCCTGCCACCGGTTGAAAGTTTGATGACCAGAAAAACCTATTTACACTGAGACAACTCGAGACTAATTGTATGTCGAGGAGTGACTGAGTGACCGTAATGAATTTAGCTCAAATAAATTGTTTCACTGGGCAATGTGATGTGGGGCAAGGGAAGGCGGTTCACGCGGGGGAAGGGAGAATTGGGGGGCGGAGGAGGTGGGGCAGGAGGAAGAGGAGGAGGTGGGGCAGGAGGAAGAGGAGGAGGTGGGGCAGGAGGAAGAGGAGGAGTAAAAGGATAAGGAGGGGGAAAGGAGGGCGGTGTAGGCGAGGACGGGAGATAGGAGTGGGAGAAGGGAGGAAGTGAGGTAGGCGGAGGAGAAGAGAGAGGAGGAGGAGGAGGAGATGGAAGAGAAGGAAGAAAAAGAAGAAGAGGAGGAGGAGTAGGAGAAGAAGAAGCAGGAGGAGCATAAGAAGTAGAAATATTAGTAAATGATAAGGAGTTTAAAAAAAAGTATAACTAATGGGAAGAGAAGGAGAGAAAATCAATAGAAATTTGGAAGAGTAGGAACAGGAGGAGGAAGGGGGGTGGGGGTGGAGAGGAAGGGGGGGGGGATAATGGTGAGGAGGAGAGGAAATCTAAGCAGGAAGAACAGAAAGTGGAATGAAGAAGAGGAGTAGGATGAAGGCCAGAGGTAAAGAAATAAAGAAGAGGAGGAGGAAGAGGTGAAGAAGAAGGAGGAGGACCAGGCGGGCGAGCGCTGTGTGTGACTAGGTGTTCCCTCTGGTATTGTTCGGTAGCTGTTTCTCGGGGCGGTTTGGCTGAAGGGGGGGGGGGGTAGTAATGCTCACGTAACTGGGTTTCCTCACTTCCTTCGATTTGTTTTTTCTTGTTCGTCTTCTTCCAATCCTACTGCTACTACTATCGCCTTTCCGTCTGTTTCTCTTCGCCTGTTTCTTTTTAGTCGATTTTCCTGTTCTTCATTATCATCATGATTGTCATTCGTGTCATCATTGTATTTTCGTTACATGCATTTTGTATTTTCTCCTTATGACCTTATGATCAATATTTGCTGTTTTTCACGTCGTTTTCATTTTACTGATTTTGAGGACCCTTTGAATATACGAAATTGATTCAATTAGAGTAAATAAATTCAGTTTAATTTCATTGTATGGTATACTCTCGAAGGATAAAAAAGATATTTGAAATTGAATGTGAATACCAACTATGTGTCAAAGCGAAGTATAGGTCAGTGAAATTAATATGGAATTCCTTTTGACGCAATCTGTTGTTTGAATAATGAATATGCCGTTTGGATTGAATATTGTTTCAAATTTGGTTATGAAAACATATCCTTAAGTAGAGAGACGGGATTATGCAAGGAAGAATCTCCTTTTACAATTTCGTTCTTAAGACGCCTATATTATACGGAGGAAAAGGGGCTCCTTAAGATTCCGTTAGTTTTCTGTCATGTGAGTTTACCGGTGTGTGTGTGTGTGTGTGTGTGTGTGTGTGTGTGTGTGTGTGTGTGTGTGTGTGTGTGTGTGTGTGTGTGTGTGTGTGTGTGTGTGTGTGTGTGTGTGTGTGTGTGTGTGTGTG
>NW_028234420.1:22284144-22286644 GCF_977035675.1 Penaeus japonicus
AGAATTACCTTTGCTTTGTTTGGATTCATTTGCATCCTTTTCCAACTCTTACTTGTTACAAATAAGTTTAAAGTTAGCACCTCCTCTAATTCTACTGTCTAGTCTTAACACTTGCTCTTACATATTCTACTACAGTCGCCCTTCGTTACATGAACTTTGGCTATTCGTTTTATATCCAACAACTTAATTTGCCTATCCACAATTAGTCCCATCTGTTATTAACAGCCATTCTCCCTCTTCCTTCCTTTACACGCTTACCTCTTCTACTTTCACATGCTATAACATCAGACCCTCTTCATTCTGTCTTTCTTCTCAGATAAAAACACATTTGTGGTGAAAATAAAAAATAAAAGACATTCTGCTACCTTCTACAAACGAAAGAAAAAAACATTTATTCATATATATTCCACGCAACAAATATTGCAGTCACTACACGCCACGGTAAATCACAGGTTAAGAAACCAGAACTGAGAGATCATATTCAGATGCGTGTCAAATGCACTATAAACTATTTTTTGATCTGGGCTCTGACCTCGCATCCCCAATTAACTGCGTCTTGTAACTTACTTGTTTAAGGTCTCGGCAAAACAACTTGTCAGCTCCACATTTGCTTCAGTATAATCATCTTCCTCATCCTGTGGTGCCATTATAGTAGTCTCTTTCCCCCAAATGTTGCTGTACCCTTCTGCGTAGTCAGTGCAACTTTCATGCTTTGTACCCAGTTCACTTTTCCCTTCATCATTCCCGTGGGTTTGTCTGCATACACGATGGCAATCTTCCTCTTTGCACACACCACTGACAATTTTGGTAATCAGTAAACACTTGACGTCCCATATCTGACATACAGACCCCGGTACTTACCTTTCTACTGGTACTCAACGACTACTATACATATATAACCATACATTCCCATTACTCTCTCCTTATGTTTGCGCCACAATAGACGCTAAACACAACGCACTTGTCCCTAAGTAAGGTTAGGTGCTAGCCACTTCTAACCCCAGGATACAGGGACGGCCGCCTACATGCCCAAAACTCACTCTTTTTTTCATCCTCATACTCTTTTTGTTGTCAGTATAGTCCTTTATAGAGTAGTCTTAATAGAAAATGCAATTGATACCACATAAGAAACTACGATGTAATATCTAAAAGCTCCCAGTTATCTATCCTGAACCTTAACTTACCATTTTTTGCATGTAATTCTCACCGTTTCTCTCGCATGTCGTGCTGTACGTCTTGTTCCATTACTATGCTCTAAACTGCCAATAAGTATGTGCTTCGCCGTATCTGATGTATCCTCCTTACGTCGTTCTTCAGTGCTAGTAAATTATATTCATCATGTTCCCGCTCGTTCCTTCTCTTCCTACCAGGTGTTTCCTCTTCGGACTCTATGCTTAGCCTCGAATCCATCACTGGTTCCGCCATAATGCCAGTTCTCGTTCCCAAACCTTGGTAACAATTACTTTGAAAAAGAAAACAAAAAACGGTTTTGGAATGACGGAAAGTACAATTCCTATAATATGAAAGTGCTATATACATAATGTATCACATAAAAGTCATTATTTAAGTCTTATTTGCAGATTATATTGAATCGTTAACGACGGCCGTCTCCTTACTGTGGCACAGTCGTAATTCAGAGACAGTGCAAGATATCCTGTCCTGTTAACTGTTGTTACAAGGAAGGTCCTGCCCCCTGGCCCCTACCCCTGCCCCGTGCCCCCCTGCCCCGCACCCCACGCCGGGCGGAGCGCTGCCCTGAGCTCAAATGTTTGTCAAGTCCTGCCATGATTTTAAATGTGTTTGCAGAATGGATCGTCAGCAGACAGCCAGCCCTAGGAGGAGCCCCGCTGCCGCCCGGCCACGCTTGTTTGCTTGTTGCGCTGTTTTCCTTGGGTCTTTGCGGAGTGGGCGGGGGTGCGACCGGCGACCGGGGGCGGACTTCATTTGTGTGCACTCCCCTGTCTTCGCTCTTTTTGCCACTTTTAGTAGAAGCGATACTTTGTTTGCCTCTCTTTATCACTCTTCCATATGGGACATGGAGTCGATGTAAGAGCTTACACACATGCACACGCACACACACACGCACGCACACACACACACACACACACACACACACACACACACACACACACACACACATATATATATATATATATATATATATATATATATATATATATATATTTATATATATATATATACATGTGTTAGGCAATTTGGGAAATGCCATTGCCTTTCCAAAACCTGCCTTGTATTCTAACTGATAAGCTTCGGCTCGAGGTTCCACAAATACAATCATACTGTCTGCTCACAAAGCAACGATCTTCTGATGCAAATTCGCCACAGACAGCGCAGACCCGAGACTCCCCGCGCCCTGCCCGAGCCAGCCACTGCACTGTGCATGTCAGAAACCAACATAAGTTACGTAATTATGGCAAGTGGGGCCCGGCAACGCCCTCGGGCACGCGGGTACACACGACTTTCTCTCGTCTATAATTGT
>NW_028234420.1:22311644-22324144 GCF_977035675.1 Penaeus japonicus
CCTCGCCACAACGAGGAGTAAGAGGGAACATCCAGCTGAGTCTGATAGATAAATTTCCAGACGTAAACGTCGCGACCTGCTCCTTCCAGGCCGCAGAGTACGTCTATCGCCAGAGGGTTCTGGGCTCTATGCCCGCGCGCCATAAAGCCGAAATCGAGGTGCGACGGCTTCCGTTTACTTTGGATTCTAATTTCTTCACTCCTTGATATATGGCGAGCACTTTATTTCAGCAGTGGGAGTTTGATTGTGCGGTCGCACATGAAATCGGGATTACAATGCTGTTATCTCGGTGATAGTCTCGCCCCAGATCAGCCCGTCGCGGTCGCCCGGAGAGCACTCGCTGGAATTGCTGCTCACACAATGCTTAACTAGATGGCATAAATTTTCTTATATGGGGAACATTCAACTTATAGAAATTACTGTGACGCTCTCAAGTATCAATTTCCAGTTGCCTATTTTTTTCAGACCACCTTGCCTTTGTGCTGTTTACCGTCTGGTGAAAGTATGTCAGATTTACTGTAATCTCTCACTGGACTTGCGGAATATTAAGGCGAGCTGCAACCTTCCAAACATGCAGGTCACTGCTGTAGAATCTCCGAAGGTGTTTGCAGTCCTTTGATGTCCCCTGTCTCCTTTTAACAACAGTTTCTGCATTATCATTCAAATGCAAAATACTTCCGACAATAAAAAACTACGTCATATATGTCGTTTTACAAGTAATGCTTTTGTGAAGGTATCAGAAAGGCATAACATTTGTTATTATAATTTTCTTAGTACAGCTTCCATCATCATCATCCGCACTTGTAATATTGCTGTTATTGGCATTATCTTTACCATTAGTGTTGTTATCATTGGTATCATTATTACTATCATCATCATCATCATTACAACCATCATTGTCAGCATCCTCATCAAAATAATGATAACAATGATGATGATATTTATGATAGTAATGAGGATAATGATAATATTGATAATAATGATGGCAGCAATATTAGTTATAATAATGAAAATGATAGGAGTGATAATAACGATAATAGTAATGATCATAGCAATGACAATAATACTGATGTTATCATCATTATCATCAATATTATCATCAGTATTATCATTATTGTTATCATCTTTATCATTGTTTATTATTTTTATTTGTATAATCAACATTATCGTTTTCATCATAAGCATCATTATTACCATTACTTTTTTATCATTCTCATTATTTTTATCATTTTGATAATCAATTTTTATTATCGCCATTATCACTCTTATTACCATTATCATGTATATAATCGTCATCATCATCATCTCTTTTGTTCCACTTCTAACACCCTTAAACCCAATCAGGCGGAGACGCCAGCGTCGTGAGCCGCAATTCTTCCCGGCAAGCGAGGGGAGGGGGGCGGAGGGAGGGGGGGCGAGGGGGGGGGTATAGGGACTGCCAGGTATAAGGGAGCTTTAAACCACTTATTTGGGTGGCTTTCCTTTTGTGCGTCGGGAATGGACTTGCTTGGAGGACGAGAGGGTCAGTGGCCACCTTGGACTACGTCTTGGGATGCGTTGCGAGGGAGCGTTGCGAAGGGGCTGCTACTGCAATGGCGGTGCAGGATGGAAGTCCCGAAATCCTGCCAAAGGCTGAGTCTTAAGAATCCTAGAATATGACCAAAGATGAATGAATCGAGAATGATAATGTAAAATATTAGATGTATAGGCTGCATATGTTTGTGTGGAGAGAAAGAGAGAGAGAGAGAGAGAGAGAGAGAGAGAGAGAGAGAGAGAGAGAGAGAGAGAGAGAGAGAGAGAGAGAGAGAGAGAGAGAGAGAGAGAGAGAGAGAGAGAGAGAGAGAGAGAGAGAGAGAGAGAGAGAGAGAGAGAGAGAAACAGTAAGAGAGAGAGAGAGAGAGAGAGAGAGAGAGAGAGAGAGAGAGAGAGAAGAGAGAAACGTAAGAGAGAGAGAGAGAGAGAGAGAGAGAGAGAGAGAGAGAGAGAGAGAGAGAGAGAGAGAGAGAGAGAGAGAGAGAGAGAGAGAGAGAGAGAGAGAGAGAGAGAGGAGAGAGAGAGAAAAGGAAGAGAGAGAGAGAGAGAGGAGAGAGAGAGAGAGAGAGAGAGAGAGAGAGAGAGAGGAGACAGAGAGAGAGAGAGAGAGAGAGAGGAGGGGGAGAGAGAGAAGACAGAGAGAGAGAGAGAGAGGGAGAGAGAGAAGAGAGAGAGAGAGAGAGAGAGAGAGGAGAGAGAGAGAGGAGAGAAAGAGAGGAGAGAGAGGAGAGTGAGAGAGAGAGAGGAGAGAGAGAGAGGAGAGAGAGAGAGGAGAGAGAGAGAGAGAGAGAGGAGAGAGAGGGGAGAGGAGAGAGAGAGGAGAGGAGAGAGAGGAGAGAGAAAGAGAGAGAAGGGGAGAGAAGGGAGAGAGAAGAGAGAGAGAGAAAGAGAGTGAGAGAGAGCTAGAGGGAGAGAGAGAGAGAGAGAGAGAGAGGGAGAGAGAGAGAGAGAGAGAGAGAGAGAGAGAGAGAAGAGGAGGGAAGAGATGAAGAGAGAGAAGAGAGAGAGCAGAGAGAGAGAAGAGAGGACGAGAAGAGGAGAAGAGGAGAGAGGAGAGACAAGAGAGCGAGAGAGAGAGAGAGAGAGAGAATTAAGAGAGTGAGAGACGAAGGAGAGGTAGAGATAAGAGAGAGAGATGAGAGACGACGAGAGGACGAAGAGAGAGAGAGAGAGGGATGACGAGAGAGAGAGAGGAGGAGAGCGAGAAGAGAAACAGGAGAGAGAGAGAGAGCGAGAGAGAGCGAGAGAGAAGAAGAGAGAGAGGGGAAGAGTGAGAGGAGGAGGAGAGGAGGAGAGACGAGAGAGGGAGAATGAGAGAGGAGAGAGAGCGAGAGAGAAGGAGAGGGAGAGAGAGAGGAGAGGAGAGAGGAGAGGAGTGGAGAAGGGAGAGAGACAGAGAGGCAGAGAGGAGAGGAGAAGAGAGAGGAGTAAGATGAGACTTCGAGAGAGAGTAGAGAGAGACGAGTGAGAGACGAGAGAGAGGAGAGAGAGAGAGAGGACGGACGGAGATAGAGTGAGACCCGAGAGAGATGGAGTGAAGGGTGAGAGATGGACAGAGAGAGGGCGAAGTTGAGCGAGAGATGAGAGAGATAGAGAGAGGAGAGATTGGAGGCAGAGCGAGAGAGAGAAGGAGGGACGATGAGGAGGAGAGAAGTGGAGACACGAGGGAGAGAGAGACGATGAGAGAGGAGAATAAGAGGAGTGAGAGAGAGAGATAAACAGTAAGAGAGAGAGCAGAGATAGGGAGATAGGGAGAGAGAGAGATGGAGGGAGAGAGAGAGGGAGGGAGAGACACCGAGAGGATGAGAGAGAAGTGAGGAGAGAGAGAGGATGGAAGATGGAGGAGAGAGATTGGAGGAGAGAAGTGAGAGGTGGAGAGATGGAGAGATGAGAGGAGAGAGAGATGAATAAGAGGAGAGATGAGTGAAGGAGAGAGAGAGATGGAACAGTAAAGAGAGGAGGAGATGAGAGAGGGAGAGAGAAGAGAGAGAGAGAGAGAGGGAGAGGCGATGATTGAGAGAGAGAATGGAGGAGAGGGCGGGGGGGAGAGGGGGGCAGAGGAGAGAGAGAGAGGGGAAGAGGGAGGAGGGGTGAGAGACAGAGTCGGTGGACGAGGAGAGAGAACTCGAGAGAGGAGGGAGTGAGAGAGAAGAGAGCGAGATAAGAGAGAGAGAGATGAGAGGAGAAGAGAGACGAGTTGACTGGAGAGAGCGGGAGGAGGTGAGAGAGAGAGAGGCAGAGAGAGCCCCCGAGAGAGGAGAGAGAGGGGCAGAGAGAGAGAGAGAGGAGAAAGAGAAGAGAGGGAGATAGAGAGAGAGCAAGAAGAGAGTAAGAGAGAGAGAGAGAATAAATAAGGAAGAAGAGGCAAGAGACATTAGAGGAGAGAATAAGAGAGAGAAGAGAGGATGAGAAGAGGAGAGAGGAGTGAGAGAGAGAGGGGAGAGGAGAGAGAAGGTGACCCGAGAATTAGAAGAGAGAGAGTAGAGGAAGAGGAGGAGATGCAGAGAGAGAGACGAAGGAGTGAGAGAAGTGAGAGGAGAGAGAGAAAGAGAGAGAGAGGAACAAGAAGAGGAGATGGGAAGACGAAGAGAGGGAGAGGGAGATGAGGAGCAGAAGAGAGGAGAAGGAGAGAGAGAGAGAGATCGGAGAGAGAGAGAGAGAGAGAGAGAGAAGGAAAGAGAGAGAGCCAGAGAGAGAGCAGAGGAAGAGAGGAGCGGGAGATGGGAGAGAGGAGGAGAGAGAGGAGTGAGGAGAGAGGGAGGAGAGAGAGAGAGAAGAGAGAGAGAGAGAGGGAGAGCAGAGATGAGAGAGAGAGAGAGAGGAGAGAGAGAGTAGAGAGGGGAGAGACACGATGAGATGGAGAGAGAGAGAAGAGAGAAGAGAGCTGGATAGGAAAGAGAAGAGAGAAGAGAGAGGAAGAGAGAGGAGAGAGGCGAGAATAGAGAGAATAGAAGAGACGAGATAAGAGTCGAGAGAGAGAGAGAGAGAGAGTAAGATGAGAGAGAGATAGAGAGAGCAGAAAAACATGATGAGAGAGAGAGAGAGAGAGAGATGGTTAGAGAGAGAGAGGAAGAGAAGAGAGAGAGAGAGAGAGAATAAGATGAGAGAGAGAGGAGAGAGATGACGGGAGATGGCGAGGAGAGAGGAGGAGAACGGTTGAGTGGGAGAGGTGAGTTCAGAGGATCGTGAGGAGATGAGGCGAAACGAGACGGGAGAGAGAGAGAGAGAGAGAGAGAGAGAGAGAGAGAGAGAGAGAGAGAGAGAGAGAGAGAAACAATAAGAGAGAGAGAGAGAGAGAGAGAAACAATAATAGAGAGAGAGAGAGAGAGAGAGAGAGAGAGAGAGGAGTGGCCGAGAGATAGAGTCCTCAACCTGCTGATCTCCTCAGAGTGGCCACAATCCCAGAATAATGCGTCCCGAGCGCCAGGGCCTCGCGCGGCCGCCAGCGTGACGAGGTGTGACCAGGGTACGGAGGCGACGCTCTGCCACGTCATGCAACCGTGGCGGTGTTTGCGTTATGAGGATCTGGGATCTTCTGCTTATGGAGTCCCTTTCCTCCCCCCCTCCTCCTCCTCCTCCTCCTCCTCCTCCTCCTCCTCCTCCCTCCTGCGTTTATCATAGAGGAAGTCCTTTGTCATAGTAATCTTCGCGCATTATGGGAATTTGAGCCCCTGCCATCTTGGCGTTATGTCTTCTTTTCGCATAGAAAGAATCTTATCTGTATGTAATTTTCTATGTAAGAAGCTGTCTAAGTTCTGTTTCAGAATATATGTGTTCGTGTGTATACCTATATATAGGAAAAAAAAATGGGAAAAAATAAAAAATTTATGAGACTTAAATATATATATAAAAGTATAGAGATGAAACATATATATATATATATATATATATATATATATATACTATATATATATATTATAACATATATATTAATATATATATATCATATATATAAACGATATATATTAAATATATATATATATATATAACTGTCGTATATATATATATATATATATAATATATCTTAATATAATCTATGGAAATTATAACAATATGCTTATATATATGTATATTGGGTTATATATATATTTATACGTATGGTATTGTATGTATAAAAATATGTTTTGAATATAGATGGGTTTATATGTCATTATATATCTATATATATATATATATAATATATATATATATATATATATATATAATATACATATATTTATATAAACACACACAACACACACTAACACTCCCAACACACAGCACAACTACACAAACACACACACACAACAATACACACACACACACACACAACACACGCATACACACACACCACACACACACACACAGCACACACACATACAACACATAACACACACACACACACACACACTGGACACACACACTCACAACACACACACACACACACATATATATATATATTATAATATATGCTATATAATATCTCTATATTATATATGTTTATAATACGTTGTGTGTGTGAGTGTGTATATTTGTGTATATATAAAGTTTATATATATATATATATATATATATTATATATATCTTATATATATTATAGCTTATATATATAGTATTTTAATATATGTATGTTTGTAATGGTTGTGTGTGTGTGTGTGTTGTGTGTGTGGTGTGTATATAAATTATATATATATATATATATTTAATATAGAATATATATATATTTATATATATATGTATATTATATATTCTATATATATGGATTTATAAATTATATAATTTAATGTATGATATGTATATGTATATATATATTTTCTATTATATATATAACAAAATATATATATATATAGGTATATGTATATATACTATAACTTATATGTAATAGATATGTTTTATGTATGGATATATAATTATATAGTTATATTTACATAATATATATATAATAATATATAAATAATATACACACACTCACGCAACAACAACACACAACAACACATCGACACACACATAATATATATGTATATATCATATATATATATATATTTATTAATATATATATAATATATATATATAAGATATATATAAGGTATATATATATACACCATATTTATAGTATCTATAGTATATAATACCGTATTATATTTATATATATATAATAGTAATATAATATTATATATAGTAGAATATATATATTATGCATGATACATAGACATATATAACTTATATACATAGACATTAAAAACGCATGTGCGATATATATGATATATAAATTTATATATAATATTTTTTTTTTAATATATATTATATATTATTATTATTATATATATATATATGCATTATATGTAATACATGTATTATATATATATGATATATATATATATATATATATATATATAATTATAATTCTATATTTATTAAATTTTACCTATCTGACTGGACTCGAACCAGAAGCCCGTTCAGATTGACAGAACCCCGGCCCTGAATCCAAGAGACCACAACACAACCGACCCACTAAAAGGATTGTATGAAACCCAGGACATGTTACATTGTATCATGCCAAGTTACCATATGTGCTCATAGATAGGGGGGGTCGAGCAGCTGATAGTGAGGTTTTACGATACAAATTACCGTGGGCACTCCGTCAGCAACTGAATCAGAAATTCTAGTCTCATATCGGGTTTGTTACCCAAGGTTACGTATACATAGATATATATGTTAATTTTATTATTTATATATATATATATATATTTAATATATATATATATATATAATTATTATATGTATAATATTTATATATATATGTATATTATATATATATTGTTATATATATATATATCAATATATATTTCATATATATATTTATATAATTTCAAATATTAAATATGTGTTGTGTGGTGTGTGGTGTGTGAGTGTGTGTATCAGTCTGTGTTTATGTGTGTGTGTGTGTGTATCAGTGTGTGTCTATATGTGTGTGTGTATGTGTGTGTGTGCGTAAACATAACGGAGAAGGAACTTGCCATCTTCATCAAACTCAAAGACATTCCCTCAAGTTCTTGTGTCCCTTCGCTTCGCAATCTCCCCGGCCGGGTATGGCTCATTGTCCCTCCTTGCGTAACTTGTGCTAACCGCATTATTTCACTCTCTCCCCGCGCTTCATTACTGTTTATTGCTCGAGCAAAAACGCAATTTCCCATAACACAATCCGTGATAAATCTGCGAATTCGAGCCATGCGTTGAGGCGCTCGGCCGGGTACGGAGGAAGGCGAGACAATGCAGTCGCTGGGAACGCGCGCCGGAGCCCTTCCCCGAAACAATACAAACTCGAGCTCCGCCTCAATGGACTCTCTTTGTTGACTCTAATCTGGCGCGTTCTTACAAGAAGTGCTGCTGCGTCTTCCGATGACGCAACGGATTGACGTGTGTTGATTCTCGGCGCCGGTGGCACCTTGATTGGCAAGATGGAGGTTGCCACGTCATGACGAGGCGAAAGTGCCTCGGTCTCCCGCGTGACAACTAGCTTGTCATGCCCCGACCTGCGTGTTGTTTACTCTGATGACGCGAAAGGGGAAACCTTTCTTACATCTAGCACTGCAGGTGAGGCAGGCCAGCTCGCTTGATTGTTGTATTCTGTCTGCTTAACATGTTTTTTTTACTAGCTCAAGTCTGCCTTTGTTAAGAAATGAAAAGGGGCATTAACCTGCTGAACTTTATTATCACTATCTTGCAAATCAACGTTAAAACATTATGAATGTGATATACGAATATACATCTTTATACAAATACAGTATGTACACACACAATGACACATGTCTGTTTATATGTATGTGTGAATATATATATATGTATATATATACATATATATATATATATATATATATATTTATATATTTATATTTATATATATATATAATATATACTGATGATATATATATTGTATGTATTTTTTATAGTAATATATACATATATATATGTACATTTAAATATATATATAGTTATATATTTATATATAAAATATATAAATATATACATTAGAATATATAATATATAATGAATATATATTTATATATATATATATATATATATATATATTTTATTTAATATTATTCTATATACATTTATATATATTATATATATACCTTATTGATATACATTATTAATAATATATATATCTATATATCATATTTCTGCTATAATATAATTATATATTTATATCAGTGTATATATATACTAATATATACTATTTTATATACTATATAGTTATATATATATATATATATAATTTATAGATTTTAGCTTTATATATGTCATACACCACTACCCACACATCACACACCACACACACACACATACACAATACACACCACACACCACACACACACACTTTATAATATATATATATTCATATTCTATTATATTTTTTATATATAGAATATATCTATATATTTTATATATATATATATATAATATATATATATATATATATATAAAATATATTATATAGGATTTATATAGAAGAGAGAGAGAGAAAAAGATGAGATATGAGGTAGGAGGAGAGAGAGAGAGAGAGTGAATATGATGCCTCTAAAATATATATATTATATATTATCACCTATAATAGATTAAGTTATCATAATATATATGTATTTATATATATATTATGGTTATATATAATAAATATAATATATATATATATAATATAAATTTATAATAAATAGAATACATATATGGTTATATGAATGCAGGACAACACACACACATACGCATACCATACATACATACATCACATTAATATATATATATATATATATATATATATATATATATATATATATATATATATATTATGTATATAACATATATATAATTTCTATTTATATATATATGTATTGTGGTGTATATATTTAGATTATATATATATATAATGTAATATATATATCATATATAATTTATATATATATATAAAAATTGTAAATGTACATTGTGTCTGATGTGTGTGTTGTGTGACTAAATTTGTGTATATATGAATCTGTATGTATATATATATCTATATTATAAATAATATCTATTGTATGTTAAATCTAATATATATTGTGTGTTGTGTTGTGTGTGTGGTGTATATATATATTAAAATTATATGTTTATATATGTATTTATATAGTAATTTAATATATTCTATATATATATATACTAATATATTATAAAATAGTAAATTATAAAATTTATATTTATATATATAATTATATATATAACTATATATAATGGAGGAGGAATGTCATAATAAAATATTATATATAGTATATCGTTATTACATATATATATATATATACTATATCAATAACACTAAAAAATATATATATATATATATATATAATAATATATAGTTACATATATATATTGTTCTTGTTGTTGTGTGTGTTGTTTGTGTGTATGTGTGTGTGTGCTTTATATATATATTAAATATATATATATATATATATCATTATATCTATATATATATATTTTATATATATAAACATTTATATATTATATATATATCTACTATATATATATATATACATAGATATTTAATTTTACCTATCTATCTATTTATCTATACTAACTATATATATGTATATATATATATTAGATATATATATATATAACTACCTATATAATTATACTATATAATATACTATATTGTATATATTTTATATAAATCTAATCATATATTATACATATCTATATGTATATATCATATTTATGCAAATACCTATATACCAAGCATCATATAAATATTTTATAATTTATATATTATCATATGCATATATATATTTGTATATATATTATATATATATATATATATAATATATATAATCATATATATATAACTTATTATTATATAATATACGTGTGTGTGTGTGTGTGTGTGTGTGCCTGTGGGTGTGTTGTGTGTGTGTGTGTGTGTGTGTTGTGTTGTTGTGTGTGTGTGTGTGTGTGTGTGTATTAATATATATGTAATTATATTTTATATATATATATATATTATATATATATATATATACATATATATATATATACTATATGTATATATATATTTTGTATACATATATATATTTATATTTATATATAATACCATTATATATATACATACACACACACACAACACACACACACCAAACACATATTTATATATATATTTATATAATATATATATATAAATATATATTATATATATAATATATATATATATATATGTATATATATGTGTGTGTGTGTGGTGTATTTGTTTGTGTTTTGTGTGTGTGTGTGTGTATGTGTGTATATAAATAGATCAACACACATTACTTCTCACACATAGGTACTGCAAAAAAGGGGTCCCGAGGTCACGACATCCCTTTCCTAACCATACCGGTCCCTCACTCCCGATCTACCGCTTCTCCCTCCGAGCCGCGACTTTTTTTCACCGCCCTTTCCGATCTCTCCTCTCCGTCAAGAGGTTTCAAATTACAGATGGTTTTCACCTATTTAATCACCGCTTTTCTCCCCGAACACCCCTCATACTAACCGAGGATACGAGGTATCATAATCGAACCACGAGGTTCAGATCACCTTACCCCCCACAAATCCGGAGCCCGCCGTCTCTCTCCCGAGGTTGGATCCCGAGGTTCCTGCCCCGTCCCCCCACCATCTTTACTCTCTATACCGAGGTTACTCTTCCAGAGTGTTGGGAAGGGCTTCCACGCGTTGGTTTATCGTGTCTCTCACTCTCATTCAAGGTCTTCGAGCGAGAGCTCCGTCCTAGCCCTGTGCAGAGGGTAAGTAAACTGGATCATATACTGTATAGATGTAGTGTTTTTGAGTGCTGTTTGGTGTGGTGTGTGTGTGTGAGCTAAATATTATACCAACCCACGACATTAAACCTAAAAGTGTGTACCCCCCCCCCCCCCCCACCCTTTCCCTTGAACTATTGTGTGTAATATCCAAAATTGTCTAGTTCTATTTTTACAATCATAGTCATAGTCAAAGCCCATCACCTAAATCTTTCATCTCTCACCCTACATATATATATATATATATATATATATGTAATATAATGTATATTGTATATATTATATACATATTCTATATATTTATATATATATATAAATTATATTTATATATATATATTTATATATATATACATGCATATGTGTGTGTGTGTGTGTGTGTGTGCGTGCATTGTACATGCGTTGGTAAGACAATTCATAACTGATAGTAGAACTGTATGACCGTTTGTCATGATGATGATGAAAGCGCTTATGTTAATAGAATGTATAAAGAAATGATAATTGAAGTACCTTTGGTGACTTTAATGATTATATATCTAATAAATGTAAAGCATTGGCTTGTGAATGCCGAAGCCAATGCACATTTTATAACAACTGAATATCTATTGCCTTTAGATTGTATTAAATAAATCGTTATTTTATAAGCAAGGAAGATATCAGTCAGATTAGAACAAAAGTGAGAGTCAGAGTAATAGCAACACTTAGGGAAAGGGACTTGCTCTAAGGGAGGAGAAAATTATGGGTCATGGTTCCCAACTAACTGTTGCAGCGGTTTGCTAATTCATGCGCAGACTCTTTGCTGTAACCTGCTGTTACTTTCGTACATCATAATTACTACTCACAGTGATCGCATGCTATAATTTTATCAGTTTTATCCATTGTCGTGACATTTTTGTTTATATCCAATAATTGACACCGTGTACCTGCTCTTGATCCCTACTTAAAGGGTCGCAAGTGTTCATGGTGGCTGAGCAACAGGGCCCCGAGTTTGGGCGCTCTGCATGTGTGTGTGTGTGTGTGTGTGTCCCCACGCTCGCGGTTCTCGTTTACCCTGACCTTCCACTGGGAGCACCCTTGACCCGCTTATAAAAACCACCCTGAATTCAATAAACTGGATTATATTAAAAGCAGATAAATTGCATGGCTCACTTTGCAACAATGGCTAGGAACTTCGGACAATTA
>NW_028234420.1:22326644-22329144 GCF_977035675.1 Penaeus japonicus
CACACTCACACAAACACTCACACACACACAACACACACATATATATATAATATATATAATAGAGAAAGAGAGAAAGAGAGATGAAGTGAGAGAAAAAAGAGAGAGAGAGAGGAGAGAGAGAGAGAGAGAGAGAGAGAGAGAGAGATTATAATATATATATATATATATAAAAATAAGTTATATAGTCAATTATATAGTATATATATATTTATACAAGATTTATATATGTATATATAGAGAATATATTATATATATATATATAGCTCGTATATTTTAGTATATATATATTATACATATATGATAGTATGAATGTAACACACACACGACCACCGACAGCATAGTATACATACATCTAATATATATATATATAAATCTAATAATATATATAAATATTTATATATATATATAATAAATATAATATAATTTATAAGATATATAATGATAGTATATATAAGTATGTGTTGTATATATATAGCGTATATATATTTAATATAATATATATATATAACTTATATATGATTTATAATATATACAGTATATTTATATATACATATTTTATATATTTATATGTTATATATATATAATAGTATAATATATATATAGAGTTATATATATTATATATAGTACGTGTAAGTATATTATACTAATATAATGTGTGTGTGTGTAGTGTGTGTGTGTGTATATATATAATGAATAAGTAATGCTTATATATATATATGTTATATATATATCATATATATAGTATATATTATATATAATACAATATATAAATATATGTAATTATATAAATATATAGTATATACTATATATATTAACACAAACGGACTAATTATATATTATATATATAATATATAGTATAATATCATATATATATATATATATATAATACTCTATAAATACTATATATATATATATATATAATATATATATAAGTCAGGTATATATATATAGGTACATATACAGAATAAGTTTTGTGTGTGTGTGTTTGTGTGGTTGTTAGTGTGTGTGTATATATATTTATTAAATATATATATATATATATTTTATATATATATATATATATACATATATAATTACCTATATGATCTATTTAACTCTACACATATACGCTTACCTAACAATCATTGTATCTATCTAGGATATATATATATATATAGATATATTATATATTATATATATATATATATATATATAAATATATATACATATTAATTATATATATAATATATACATATATATATGTAAAGTTTAGTAATAGAGTTAGATTATATATATAATAATATATAATATATATATCAGATATTTTTGCTAATATACACATAACACACATACACATATAGAATATATATATATTAATATATATATATCATATATATATATATATATTATGAGATATTTATAATAAGTGTGTGTGGTGTGTGTGTGTGTTGCGGTTGGGGTGTGTGTGGTTATAATGTGTGATAATGATGTGCTAATATGTAATATATATAACATAACTAATGATCTATAGATAGTAAGATATTATTATATATAATAAATTTATTTAGATATATATAGAGAGGGTATACTTATATATAGAGGAGGAATTTATATATATATATATAAGATATATAGTTACATATATCTATGTATATATAATAAGGTTTTAATATATATATATAGATATTAGTAATATGTTAGGAGAGAGAGGGGAGAGGAGAGAGGGAGAGTAGTATTAATATATATATGTTTATATATATATATTTATATACATATATATGATTGATATTGTTATAAATTAATTTAGTTATTGATGTTTAGATTTATATTTACATTTATATTAGAGATAATATTTATTGTTGAGTTTATGTATGATTTTCATAAAGACTTATGGTATTTGAGATAGTCGATAGTATAGGATTAATTAATATAATATATTATATATAAAATATATATATACTATATAATATAGATTACATATAATATATACATACACAACACAACTAACACACACACACACAACACACATATATATATATATGATAATATATATATATATATTGATATATATATATATATAGGATATATATATATATATATGTATATATATGTGTGTGTGTGTGTGTGTGTATTTGTTTGTGTATGTGTGTGTGTGTGTGTATGTGTGTATATACATATATCAACACACATACATACACACACATATGTCTGCAAAAGGTCCGAGGTTGGGAAGGGCATCCACTCGTGGTAACGGTCTCTCACTCCTTATTTCAAGGTCCTTCGAGCGAGAGCTCCGTCCTAGCCCTTGCAAGGGACGTAAAACTGGATCATATACTGTAAAAAAAAAAAACAAAAAAAATATATGTATAATATATATATATATATATATATATATATATATATAATATACAAAATCTTATATATTATATATCTCCCTAGTTACATATATATAATATATATATTTTATAATAAATAGATTAATAATATAAAATAAATAATTATATATAAAACATAGTATATG
>NW_028234420.1:22334144-22336644 GCF_977035675.1 Penaeus japonicus
AGGGAAGAGACGGACGGGAGGCGGAGGGGGAGGGAGGAGAGGGAGAGGAGAGAGGAGAGAGCTGAGAGGGGAGAGAGGGAGAGGAGGAGAGAGATGAGAGAGAGAGAGAGAGGGAGCGAGAGGAGAAGGAGGGAGAGATGTAGGGAGAGAGGTGAGGCGGAAGAGGGAGAGGGAGAGCGAGAGCGAGGGGAGGGAGCGGAGAGACGGAAGGGACGGGAGGAGAGGGGAATGGAGAGAGGAGAGCGAGAGAAGAGAGAGAGGAGTGAGAGAGAGGAGAGAAGAGAGGACGAGGCGAGAACGAGAGAGACGAGAGGAGGAGGATGGACAGAGGAGAGAGAGAGAGCGATGCCGAGAGTGGCGAGTGAGAGACGAAGACGAGGAGGAGGAGAGAGAGGGAGATGGACGAGGTCGTAGGAGAGGAGACGAGGAGAAGAGTGGGAGAGAGAGAGAGGAGAGGGAGGAGGCCGAGAGGATAGAGAGGAGCGGAGACGAGAGAGGAGAGAGAGAGAGGGGAGATAGGAGGAGCCAGAGAGAGGAGGAGAGGAGATTAGAGAGAAGAGAGAGAGATGATGAGAGGAGAGGCGGGAGAGAGGACAGAGAGGAGAGGACGAGAGCGAGAGGACGGAGGAGAGGAGACGAGGAGAGAGCGTGAGAGACGAGAGGAGAGAGACTGAAGGAGAGAGAGGAGGGGGTGAGGAGAGAGAAGGAGGAGCGAGCGGACCGAGAGACAGCAGAGGAAGTGGACGAGAGAATGAAGAGGGAGACGAGAGAGGGGACGAGACGAGAGAGGAGAGGGTGAGTGAGGAAGAGGAGAGAGGAGGAAGAGGAGTGAGTAGTGAGGCGAGGAGAGAACAGAGAAGAGAGAGACGAGGAGAGGGGAGAGTAGAGGTGAGAGAGAGAGGAGAGGAGAGAGGCGAGAGACGAGAGACCACGGGAGGAGGAGAGAGACGAGAGCAGGGAGGATGAGAGGAGGGAGAGATAGAGAGGGGCGACAGAGACGGGAGCGAGAGGGAGAGAGAAGGAGATGAGGGAGGAGAGAGAGAGCAGAGAGGAAGGGAGAGAAGGAGAGCAGACGAGAGAGATAGAGGAGCCGAGGAGGAGAGGTGGAGGAGAGGAGAGAAGAGAGCGAGAGGAGAGAGAGAGGGAGATGAGAGGAGAGGACGAGAGAGAGGACGAGGGGGAAGCCGGAGGGGAAGAGTGAGGGGGACCGAGAGAGAGTGAGAGGAGAAGGAGAGGGAGAGATTAGCGGAGAGAGAGAGAGAGGAAGAGAGTGAGAGCAGGAGGACTGGAGGAGAGAGGAGGAACGAAGAGAGGAGGATAGGAGGGGAGAAGGAGAGGAGGAGAGCGAGAAGAGGAGAGAGAGAGAGAGAGAGAAGAGAGAGATTGGAGAGGAGAGAGAGGAAGAACGTAGGGGGGAGCTGGAGAGGAGGGAGAGAAGGAGAGAGACGGCGCGAGAGAGAGAGAGAGAGAGAGAGAGAGAGAGAGAGAGAGGAAGGACACCGAAGAGGGCGAAGGAGAGTGGAGAGAGATGACGAGAGAGGGAGGAGGACGATGTGAGAGGAGATGAACGGAGGAGGGAGAGGGAGATCGGGAAGAGAGAGGTGGGAGGAGGATGAGTGGGAGGAGAGGAGAGCGGGAGGGAGAGAGATGAGAGAGAGGAGAAGGAAGCTAGGAGAGAGGGGAGAGAGAGAGAGCTACGAGGGAGGATGGAGCCGAGTCGAGTGAGAGGGGGCAGTGAGAGAAGAAGGAGAGAGAGTGACGAATGGAGAGAGTAGTAGACGCGCACGAGGTGGAGATGGAGAGCGAGGAGGGAGAGAGGAGGAGAGAGAGGAGAGAGGGAGAGGTGGAGAAAGAGTGTGAGGAAGGGAGTAGGCCAGAGTGACGTAGTAGAGAGACCGAGTGGGCGAGAGGAGGAGAGAGGGAGAGTGGTGGATGAGAAGAGAGAGGGGAGAGGGATGGGAGACAGAGAGAGAGAGGAGAGGAGAGAAGATGGTGAGAGGGTAGGAGAAGTGATGGAGAGATTGAAGGGAGAGAGACGAGAGAGGAGAGTGAGGCAGTGGTGTTGAGAGAGAGAGTTGGGAGGAGAGAGAGAAGGGACGAAGAGTGGGTGAACGAGTGAGGGAGGAAGCAGTGAGACGGGAGGATGGACGAGTATCGGAGAGAGTGAGTTGTGAGACCGGATGAGAGGAGAGAGATGAGAGTGGGAGAGTGAGGGGAGACGGAAGAGAGCGTGAGACGAGATGGGGCGGTGTGGAGAGGAGAGAGAAGAGGAGAGGATGGAGGAGAGGATAAGATGGGAGATGAGGGTGAGAGAAACGACAGGAGGCGGAGAGAGGAGAGCCCGGAGAGAGGAAAGAGAGATTTGTCGGAGAGGGGGTAGGGAGAGGGAAGGGGAGGAGGGAGAAGAAGGGAGAGAGGGTGAGTAAGAGGGAGCGGAGAGAGCCGAGAGGTGGGAGAGAGTGAGGGGGAGGTGACGAGGAGTGGAGAGAGATGAGAATGG
>NW_028234420.1:22341644-22356644 GCF_977035675.1 Penaeus japonicus
ATTTATATATCTATCTATCTATCTTCATCTATCTCTCTATCTATCTATCTATATCAACCTCTCTATCTATCTATCTATCTATCTATTTATCTCTCTATCTCTCTCTCTCTCTCTCTCTACTCTCTCTCTTCTGTCTCTCTATCTATCTATCTATCTATATATATATATATATATATATATGTATGTATATATAAATATATATATATATATATATATATATATATACATATATATATTTATATATATACACGCACACGCAGGCATACACACATACACTACCAACATTAGCCACTACAAATTCGTCAACACTGTAGAGCAGTAGACCAGGTACTGATACACGACTCCATACAAGCCAGTCTGACATATTGTTATCTTCGAGGGACATTTACGGAACCGGTTTAAAGATCTGTATCACGGGGTGACTACCTACACCATGGAAGTCACATAGAGCACATACTCCTACTTATAAGTACCTATCATTACCTGCATAATAATGACAACAGCGATCCAGTCCGCATGCTGAGCAGGCTGCGGGATCACCACTCTAATAGTAAGTGCTGCGGAATCTCCAAATCTGAAGTACGGGCGAATGTACGTTTAGTTATGCACGTAAATATATAGACGTGCATACATGCGTTCACCAGCATTCAGATGCACACAGAGAAGCGTTCCTACAGCTGCACACATGCATACGTATGAGGTGTATAAGTAAAAGATCGCAGAGGCATGCACTAAGATATTCGACTTTAGCGTATGCCCTTGACAGTCGTGCTGGCATATGCAAGAGATTTCAATGATCCGTAAGAACCTATCTCAAGCCAGGATACGGCGCGCTCTGCATTTGGCATGAAGTTGCTTGCATTTCCTATTCTCTTTCTTGTCAGCCGTTTTCTGTTGCTCTTTCTGATTTCTTCTTGCAGGATTTCATTTCTCCTTCATTTCTCCGGACTGGGAGAAAACGAAGAGAGACAAGGAGGCACAGGCAGAATGGGTAAAAAGAGGAAGATGGAGGGAGGGGGGGGGGGGCTGAAAAGAGTAAAGTGAAATAAACAGGCAAACGAATGGGCCAAGAAGCGAACGGAAATGCTAATCAATGAATTGGAGACGAGAGCGAGAACACATATAAAATAAGATAAGTAAAAACAAATAAAAAAAAACAAAAAATGGCATGAAAAGATACAGAGAGAATGGCTGGCGGACGCAAAAGAGGCGGGAAAGAGGGGAACAGAACAGTGAGAAGGGGGAGGTAGGAGAGATGGCTGGGTAAAGGAGGGAGGGCGAGGCAAACGAATTGAAACAACGATAAAGAAGGCGGGAGGTGGCAGTTGTGGGACGAAGTAAGGGATGGATTGAAGAGAGAGGGATGGAGTGACAGAAATGAGGAGGGGAAAAGAAAACGAGAAGAGAGGGAAAATCGGGAGAAACAATAAAGGAATGATATTGAAATGAGGAAGAGGAGAATGAAAAGCAGGATGATAAAGGAGGAGTGAAGAAAACCGAGGAGGCGGAGAAAAGGGGAAATGAAAGGGGAGGGAAGAGAGAAAGATAAAGGGGAGAGAGAGAGAAGAGAAGGAGGAGGAGCATGAGGCGAAAGGTAAGGTAGGTTAGTGAGCTGGAGGAGGAGAGGAGGAGGATGGGTAATCCTGTCAGCGGAATGTGAAAACGTTAACCACAGAATACCACGGCAGGGTCCTTCGTCTCAAATCCTCCGTCAGAAGGAAGTCCTTTGCTCATACATTTGGCAGGAATCTGGAGCTGACAGGGCAGGCTGTGCGGCGAGTGTGAAAGGAGTGTGTGTGTGTGTATCAAACGCCCGGATTTGTGTGCGAATTCCATAGTATATAAGTAGATGTGTAATCTCATAGGGAAATGCGTTAAGATTAAGAGATATTATATTTAAAAAAAAGCATCGTTCTGACAATTCATAACAATTGGGACTGAAGAAAAGATAAGGAAGAGGAAAAACTGAAAAATAAAGTCAAAGAAACGGAATTCGAAAGGTGGACTCGCAGATGGGTATCGAATGTAGAGGAGATGAGAAGATATCTCATAAATGCGGCGGTTCGATACAAGAAGAATGTAGAACGACGGAGAGAAGAGAAGGAGAAGTAAACAGAAGTAGAGGTGGGAAGGGAAGGAGGGAGAGAGAGAACTAGAACGGGAGCGAGAGAGGGAGGAAGAGAGAGGGAAAGAAAGAGAGGCAGTGGGAGAGAAAGAAGTGAATAGGCAAAGCAAGAATGAGGAGGAGAGAAAGAGAAAGAGGAATGGAGAGAAAGAAGGTAAGAGTATGGGAAGTGAGAGGTGGTGGAGAATATAGAATAAGCCGAATGGTGAGAGACAGAATTAAAGAGAAGGAAGAAGAGGATGATGAGAAGAAAGAGGAAGAGGAGGAGGAGAAGAAAGAGGAAGAGGAGGAGGAGGAGGAGGAGGAGGAGGAGGAGGAGGAGGAGGAGGGGAAGGGAGGGTAGGGCCGACGTCAACTTCTTCCTGCCCCAGCGAGGGCATGTCACGCTCTGTGTCATTTTTTTATCATTAACTTTTTAGTGATCGCAGAGAAGGCCAGAAGATGACAGACGATGGGAATCTATTTTGAGATGAAAAAAGATACGTATGATTCTTTCATGATGTTTGGTCTATCAAAATTTGACAGGAAAAAAAGGAATAAAAGACAAGATAATGAAATTACAAAAGAATACTGCGTTTTTCTTTAAATCAAGAATGGGGAATCAAAGGATATCACTAACCGCAACCATTACATCATAAGGAAAAGGATGAATAGCAGAACGCGAAGGCTCACCGTTGCAAAAGAGAGATTGTGAAAAAGTAAATGAATAGTTCTATACACACTCTTCCGCTAATATAAAAATCCCCGGCACAATAGAAGAAAGAATGGCGAAAGAATGATACAAAGAGTAGAGAGGATAAATGGAGAACAGAGAAACAATGAAATAAACGTAATAAGGATGTCAAGGGAGAGGGCGAGGCAGGAGACAGCATTTATGTCTGTAACAGACTCGAGTGACCTGCAGGTGAAGGAAGCGTTTGTATTCGCAAGCTGAAATGGAGCTTCAAGAATGCTGCTCATCCGTGAACTGTAACTCAGCGCCGCCATTCAATAAAGCAATTTTCCTTTTTCTTTTTTAATTGTTATATGTTATCTACTCCTTTCTTTTAACTCATCTTTCCTTCTCCTTTTATCAAGAAGCATCTTCCCTAGCCATGACCTCAATGTCAACATCTACTGTAGCTCTGTCTACCCTCCCGTAGAGCCCGGTACTACCCACTATAAATGATAGCATGAATCTGTTTCCTCAATAAAAAAGCAAGATATATGACAGGGGCGACCTTTTGCCGCAGCGGATACCCCGCTCGCCTGACACTTTGGCGAGCAAGAACCAGCTCCATCATGTCTCCATCAGGGCTGTCACACTCTCTCTTTACTTCTCTCTCTCTCCCCCCCCCCCCTCTCCATCTCTATCTTTCTATCTATCTGTCCATATATCTATATACATATATATACATACATACATACATACATACACATATACATATGTATATGTATAATACACACACACACACACACACACACACACACACACACACACACACACACACACACACACCACCACACACACACACACACACACACACATATATATATTATATATGTATATATATATAAATTTATATATATATATATATATATATATATATATACATACATACATACATACATACATACATACATATATATATATATATATATATATATATATATATGTATGTATGTATGTATATATATGTATGTATTTCTTGCTCTCTCTCTCTCATTCTCTCTCTCTCTCTCTCTCTCTCTCTCTCTCTCTATATATATATATATATATATATATATATATATATATATATATATATATATATATATCTACCTCACTCCCCACCACTTACCTCTCTCTCTCCTTTGTTTCTTTCCCTCTCTCTCTTCCTTCTCTCCTTCCTTCCCCACGCTTCATCTCCTGGAGATTGTGAGTCCAGAGGGTGAGCAAAAAGTGTAATAGTCGCTGCCTCATCTCTTCTTCGTCTCCGCTCTTGCCAGACTAGTGGGTCTCAGACTAATTGCCTTTATCAGAGCCGTTCTCGAGTACAGTGGCATACCAGTCTTGCTCTTTGACATACATATATACATACATGTGTGTGTGTGTGTCTGTGTGTGTGTAAATATATGAATGAATAGATGCATTAGCGATTCCTAGCTTAGCGACTTCATTTGCGATGTCCCAAACGTAGACGCCCCCCCCCCTCCCTCGCCTAGCAGCCCCCGCCTGGTAATCCCCAAGTCTGCCTCCCCGAGCCAGTGCACCGAAGCGACGCAGTTGTAGGCCGCCAGGTCCTCCTCCTTGCAGTTGCCAACCCCGAGCGTGCAGTTCTAGGATTGCCAGCCTCTCGCACATCCGGCCCTTGCCTGGTCCCTTTTGCCATTGCACCCAAGGAGTTCCCGGTTTGGAATCCCGGTCTGGAATCCCGCTCTTCGGCGTAGAAAAGGTTGCTAGAAAAAATGTAAGTGGACATGATGGCGTGCGCGTGTCAGGCCGGGCACGTGTGCTGAACCCAGATATGCTAGAACGGTAAGGAATCCGACAGAAGTGCTTGATATGCACCCGGCGTCCAACAGCGGGGGGGCGGCGCGCCGAGCTTATATATGTACTGATATTCCTCCGGGTTGTTTTCTCTCCTTCGCGAAGCTGTCCTTCTTTTTTCAGATTGTCTCCACTATCTTATTTTGCTTCACATTCTTTGCACTTTGGTCTCAGCCTCCTTCGCCGGGATCCGTTGCTCGGTTGCATCATCGATTAGACCTTATTCTTATATGGCATAATGATAGATGTTATGGCGAGGGCAATGCTGACAATAATTGGTGATGAACGTCAGTGAAAATGAAGACAAAAAGAAAGGAAAGAGGAGATTCGGATACATGTGCCTCCTTTTCGTACATACATGTATACATAAACATACATACATACATACATTCACACACACATATGTATATATATGTACATATATATATATATATATATATATATATATATATATATATATATATATATATATATATATATATATATATATATAAACACACATGAAAGAGGATCGTGTAATCCCTCGCTTGGGATCTCTGTCACACTTCTGTCTGCCGTACTTCGGTTCTTAACTCCTTTCACTCCCTGGGCTTTCTCCTCAAATATCTGCCGTCTTTGTGAGACTTATGAACCTCTTTTACTGCCTTTCCTTTGCCTCACATTTATTAAAGTGTCTTCTCTATCTTATTCCTCGCTTTTTCATAAAGCCCTTGCTACTCTAATCACGCTCTTCTCTCTCTCTCTCTCTCTCTCTCTCTCTCTCTCTCTCTCTCTCTCTCCCTCTCTTTATATATATTATATATTATATATATATATATATATATATATATAAAAAATATATAATATATATATATATACATATACATGTATAATATATATATATATATATATATATATATATATATATATATATATATATATATATATATATATATATATATATATATAATATATATATATATATATATATAATATATATATATATATATATATATATATATATATATATACATATACATATATATATACACACACACCCACACACATACACACATATATATATATATATATATATTATATATATATATATATATATATATATATATATATATATATATATATATATATATATATATATATATGCACAAATCCTTCTCATTGTCACTCTCTCTTTCCCTCTCCCTCTCTCTCTCTCTCTCTCTCTCTCTCTCTCTCTCCCTCTCTCTCTCTCTCTATCTCTCTATCTCTCTCTCTCTCTCTCTCCCTTCTCTCTCCCTCTCTCCATCTCTCTCTCTCTCTTTCTCTCCCCTTCTCTCTAACTCACTCTTCTGCTCTCTCGCTCTCTATTTCTCTTTTCTCTTTCTTTGTCTGAAACACATACACACACACACACACAGAGAGAGAGAGAGAGAGAGAGAGAGAGAGAGAGAGAGAGAGAGAGAGAGAGAGAGAGAGAGAGAGAGAGAGAGAGAGAGAGAGAGTGACAGAGAGGTTGTGCACTCGTATTTGCAAGCACGTGACATTTGTTTCCCCCCCCCCCCCCGCTCCGTCTTCGCCTCGTGTCATCATCCCCATCTGTCATGAGCTTCCCCTTCTCTTCTCCGTTGCCTTCCCACATCCTCCCGTCATCGACCCGGCCCACGTTTGACCTTTCTGTTCCTTGTCATTTGGCACCAGCCCTGACCCCTTCTCTGCCAACACAGCCGCTCTTATTAGCTCTCCTCTTTCTCTTTCTCGTCTCTATCTCTCCTTTCCCCTTTCACTATTTCTTAACTTCCCGTCTCCTCGCTTTTTTGTCCGTGTGTGTTGTGCTATTATGTGTATTGATATTTTATTTTCCTTTATTGATTTTGTTTATTTACTTATCTATCAACTTATATATATATACATATATATATTTTTTTTTTTTTTTTTTTTTTTTTTTTTTTTCATCCTGATATCCCAGCACCCATTCTCCCTTCGACTTAGCCTGCATACTCCAGCCCTGTTATCTTTTGCTTCTCCATGTTCGGCTCTGCCACAGGGCCCTTCGTACGGACACGTCCCTTCCCCTAAATGCAACACCTTCTTCGAACAACTCCAACCCACTCAGGACCCACTCAGGAGGCGTTCCCTCCTTCCTCATTTGACCCACTCTAAAGACATCTCCGAAGACCCGTTCTAGAAATGCCCCTCCCCCTTCCGACCGACTCCAGAGGCGCTCCTCTCGCCTGCCTCTGAGACGCCTCACCCCCTGCCGACCCGTTCCAGATACATCCGACCCCTCTTCCGACCAACCTCAGGGACGCCCTACCCCCTTCCAACTATTAATGACCCCCACATCCTCCCTAGGATAATTCTTGAGGCGCCCCACCCTCTCTTAATCCTCTTCAGACACGTTCTTCCCTGTAGACCACACCAGACACGTATCTCCCCCGTGATCCATTTCAGAGGCGGCCCCTTCCAACCCACTTCAGACCGCCCCCCCCCCCCAATCCAACACAAGAGCGCCTCCTCTCACCCTCATTCGACCCATTCCATGTACCTCTGTGACTAGAGGCCAAAGACACCCATCACCCCTTTCCGACCAAATCTAGAGACGTCCCACTCCTTCCGAAGACTCCCCCCGCCCACTTGAAAGAGGGTCCTCCACTCCCTCGTGCCCTCGAATGCCTGCTCCACACAATCCTCTTTCCCTCCCTTCCCCTCCCTTTACTCGTACCCATTTCTCCCCTGGGAACCCCTGCCCCTGCCATGCTCTGACCCCTGAGACGCTCGCCCATCTCCCCTTTCCCCTGAGTACGGCCTCCCAACGCTACCCACCGAGATGCACTCCTCTCTACCCTTTTCCCCTGGTTGCGCCCTCACTGCTCTGCGCATGAAACGCATCCCTTTCTCCCCTTTCCCTCGAGTGCGCCCTCCCTGCACCATCTCGTGGGCGTGCCACTCCGCTCGCCTCCCCTCGGGTGCCTCGTGCACCGTTCCCACCATTACTCCGGTGATATAACCTCTCGTCTTAATTGCAACGAGGAAGGAAGTGTTGCCACATCCCGCCGCTCGTGCGCTCTCAGTTTCATTGCAATTAGTTGTGTGCGGATTGATCTGCAGAGTGCATGCGCGCGCGCACGAAGGCGAGGCCCTCGCTGATCTGTCTGTGTTAAGTGTATAGCGTATGCAAAGCAGATGTCTGAATGCGTGCAGGAAAACCGCAGACGGGAGTGAGGGCCATCAAAGAGGAGGAACGGAAGGAAGAAGGGGCGTACAGGGGAGGAGGCGGGAAGGGAAGGAGGAGGAGGGGCAAGAAAAATAGGAAGAAGGGCAAGGAAGGTACCGGAAGAGGAAGAGGAGGCAAAAAAGGATTGGATCAAAGATGAGAATTTAGAACTTATGAGTGAGGGTAAAGAAAATGAGAGAGAGAGAGAGAGAGAGAAAGAGAAAAAGAAAGAGAAAGAGAAAGAGAAAGAGAGAGAGAGAGTTTGTGTATGTGTTTGTGTGTGTGTATATGTGTGTACGTGCGTGCGTGCGTGCGTGTATGTGTATATGTGTGTACGTGCGTGCGTGTGTGTGTATATGTGTGTGTGTGTGTGTGTCTGTGTATGTGTGTGTGTGTGTGTGTGTGTGTGTGTGTGTGTGTGTGTGCATATATCTATGTTTATGTGTAATTGTAAGTGTGCGTGTGTGTGTTCCTGTTTGTGTGTGTCCGATTGCGCTACAATCGAATTAATTTACTGGGTCATCCTTAACATATTCAAAATCTTCCATGAAACTTGAAGTTCCTCTCCCGTAGATTTTTTTCATTATCCTCCCTAGTGCTAGAAACTGTTTATCATTCAAAAAGTTCATAAGTAAAAGTCAAGAATTTCAATAATCTATTTATTAGGACACAAGCGATTCACAATAACTGGCCTTTGCAGTATGTACAAGGTTATATACACATACACATTTGCACACATAAATAGTAAACAAATCTCTACTAAGATAAAATATTCACTCGGGATAAAACAATCTATTATGAAAAAAAGACAACTTAGATATCTTATATACACATCCTGATGGAGCCTCGAGCCTTGCATCAAGAAGGCTCACTTTCCCCTTCTGAACACGGGGAAAGTCTTTTCGAGGGGTAACTTAAGAATTAAATTAGTTTCTTCTTTTCTTATATGCCTAATTCTGACTCATCGCTTTAGAGGACGGATTCTAGAAAGGTAGAATACTTACAGGTGTGAAGTATCAAAATGATGCTTTTAATCAGACATTGTACATTCTAATTATGAATATTTCTCCTCATTCTACCTTCTTCGTTGAAATGACTAAAGTGATTTCTGACTATGACGTTTGTTTTAGACATCCATAGACCAGTGTGGTGAAGAATCCGTAGCAAACTACAAGTTCTTCAGCTTCAAGTTTGTTTCCAACTCCTTTGCGCCAGAACGACCAGACTTCACCAAGATGAACGTTACTACGTGAGTAGGACTAGGAGACCAACTCGTTAGCGCTAAACACTGCAAAGGATCAGCTTTGAACTATAATCAGCTTATCACTCGCAGGCTTGTGAGCCATTTTCCAATTCACAAGCCCGCCTACCTTGTCATCCTTTAGCGTTCCTGATATGTGGGTGACGGAGGCGGGACACCGCGCGCAGGGCACCGCGGGCACCGCCGCCGGGAATACTTGTCGAACAGAAACGCCCCTGGAAGCAGCTTCTGCGAGGAAAGTGTGAGGGCCGCAGCCGCACTACAGCTATGGCCCATCTCCGGCCCAGTGCAGACTGGGTCTGACCTAGCGCAAGAGTGTAGTCATGGGGACCAGGAGTAACTCGTTTGCAACCAGTTGTGGTCTGGGTGTGGCTTAACCACCAACCAAACATGGCCCATACACGAGCAAGATGTGCCTCGGTCGCGGTCATATGCGGCCCAGTCATGGCCCTGTAGCGGACCGAGAGTATTCCACGCGAGGCCTCGGCGTGGCGGCCGGAGGCCTGGCAGCCGCGGCGGGCGAGGGAGAGCGCTTGAGAGGGAGTCTCAGGCAACGATTTGTACCTTGCTGGCGGTATGTACAGAGGGCGGTCGAGGGCGGGCCGGGCGGACGGGTCACTCACGCCTTGGTGGTGAGGTCCACGGGGGCGGTGGTGGTGGGCACGGCCGTGAGCACCGGCGACACGGGTGGCGATACAGGCGTGGGCGTGCCTGGCGAGGGCGCTAAAAGGCGCGGACGCTTAACGCTCAGGTCGATGGGCGCATCCTGCTCGGGGGCGGGGGTGGCCTCCCAAGCCTGTGGGCTGAGGCTGGCCGCCCGCATCTCTTCTACGGGCGAGTCTGCCACGCGCTTCCTGGCGAAGGGGAAGCCGAGGTGCAGCGCCAAGGGCGGGGCGAGGGGGCTCCGGTAGTCGCTCATCGGACGCACGGGAGGAGTCAGTGGCCGCGGAGGGCTGTGTGGGCGGGGGCTGTGATGGCGCGGGCTGAGGGCGTGCGGGCTGCACATGCGGGGACTGCTGGCCGAGGCGTCCTTGGGCGGGCTCGGCGGCGGCTGCGATCTGGGCACATTGGGCGGCACGAGCAGCGAGGGCGGGATGCCCGAGTACAGCATGGGCGGGTACAGGCGCGAGTAGAGGTGCGAGGCGTGCAGGAGCGACAGGCCGGGGTGCAGGCCATACAGCGACAGGCCGGCGGCACCCGCCAGGTCGCGGCGGCCGCCCTCGCCGAAGCGTTCCACTCCTCGCCCGCCGCCCTCGCCCACGCTCATGTCCTTCGGAGACGACGTCCGCCGCGGCTCGACGTCGATGCTGGTCTCGGAGAGGCAGCTCTCAGGCGACGACAGCACCGGCGACTCCCCCTTGGCCTCGTCCTCGGACTTGGCGGGCGAGAGCGCCGGCATGGAGGCGGGGCTGAGGGAGAGCGACCCGGCCATGGCGCCGGGGAACGAGCCGCCGCCGCCGCCGCCCCCGCCGTCCAGGCCCTTGTTGATCTGCGCCGCCTGCTCCTGCAGCAGGCAGTGGATCTTGAACCAGTTCGAGCGCCGGCCATATCTAGACGGGGCAGATAAAGCAAACTCATCAAACAAATGCGATAAACCACAACTGCAGAATTAAAGACACCCCTTGATAGAAGTATGAAGATGGTTCGTATCACAAGCATTTCAAAACCTCTTTCAGACAGGAATCTTACTAAAATAGTAATAGTGTCATACTCTCGCATACATCTTTAATTCCGAGACGACACTCACCTTGATCCACTCTTGGACATGCCGACCACAAGGCACTTGCGGAGTCTGCAGGCCTTGCACGACGTTCTGTTCTGCTTGTTGATGACGCACTGGCCGCCGTTCTTGCACTCGTGCACCTGAGACAGGTTGTTGTACGTCCGGCCGAAGAACGACTGCGCGGAAGAGAAATGGAAGTTTTACATGGCGTCGGTGAGGTAATACTGGAAGGGCAACCTGATGTGCCAATTGAATGACACCAGTAACAGTGATGATGACCAGGAATATCTCGTCAGTAATAAAACTACCAAAATATAATAATAATGAATATGTCATTTGCAATGATGATGGCGATAATGATGACAATGGTTATAAAGTCATAAGTAATAGTAATGATGCATTTGATGATGATGATGATGATGACGGCTACAGTAACGGCAACAGAAGAGGAACGCACCTTGCATCCCTCACAGGTGAAGGCTCCGAAGTGGAAGCCCGCAGCGGGCTCGCCGCATACTTTGCACAGCTGGTTCATTCTGCAGAAGGAAGAGAAGAGATTCATTACTATTGGGTCGTGACGTCCACTTCCTGCTGTCGCAACTTGACTGTGAAATCTCTCGGTGAGATTTATGTCAATCAGGCACAGCGGCGACGAGGAAGCTGTCGCGGTGACGCGTCGGTTATGTCTTCCGGCGACGTCTTCCGCCACAGTCCCGTTACGTCGGCGATGATTTATGCAGGTTTATTAAATCATGAGTTTTATGTCGTGGGGCGTCGTTGCAGGTTAGGCAACAGAAACTCTTCAAAGCAATAATACTTTCATGCACTAGGATTTACTGACGCACATGACGTGACTGTTAGTCCATTGTAAATGAATGTAACTATCATGAACTTTCATAATAGCCTGGAAAATGGGGCACATAGATTTTTTTTCTCAATATGAACTGATTACCCATACCTACATTCAAGCTAGCACCGATTACTGAAATGTGGGCTCATTGAGAATTGTGAAAAATAAGTAGAATGCTTTTGCAAAAGAATCTCAAATATCAGCTATGCGAAACACTCGATCATGGAGACCAACTACAGCCCGGAAAGCTATGGTATATTTGACGCCAAACTTGTGCTTTGGATTGTGTTAGCCGAGTGGCCTCAGGATGGTCCTCAGTCTGAGTCGTCTTACCAGGGAATAACAAACACACAAACGAGCGCACAGCGTAAGTCCATCCCAGCCGGCCGCATGCTGAGGCTTCCAGCCTGACAGCCGATAAAATATATGCGTGTTTCCCCCTGCATCGTGGCGGGGAACGCGGTCCGCCGGAGTGTCACCTGGCCTAAGATGTAGCAGGTCAAAATGCTGTAGATAAGATCGGCCGTAGCCGCGATACCTTCCGATAACCTCATATGGGAGCGGGCGCGGTGTTGCCATACTCTGAGCTCGTTATACCAGAAACCCCAGGAACGCCAACAACTTCATGTAAATGCAAGAGTAATATTCTAAGGTCACACTTATACTATGTTGCTTTTGCATGCCCAATATCAGCAATGTGTTTATTAGGTTCGCCTAATGAATACAATCAAATGCTTGCATGGCTTCTTATTAGAAATGCAACCCGTGATCTGCCCAACTATTGCGCGACCCTGATTCCCAGCAACTATTC
This sequence comes from Penaeus japonicus, assembly GCF_977035675.1. Classification (NCBI taxonomy): domain Eukaryota; kingdom Metazoa; phylum Arthropoda; class Malacostraca; order Decapoda; family Penaeidae; genus Penaeus; species Penaeus japonicus. The sequence goes on from NW_028234420.1 coordinate 22,354,117, forward strand.
ATTGTCTGCAGCCTGACAAACCGCGGTTCAAAGTCTTCCTTTTAGATCCTCCCCTTCTTGTCTATTAATATAAGAGAGATGAAAGTGCCGATTCAAGCATTAGTTCAATACAATAAAAATCCGCCACAGAGGAAAATACTAACTTTTTTCCTTTGTCCGCTAAGATAGCAAGTCACCCTGCCTTCGAAGCTGCAGGCGAAGCTAAGCGATATCACGAGATGTCCTGTGCTTTACTTGAAATGCCTCGTGTATAGTATAAAATGTCCTCCGCTTTGGCAACTCTGTTAGGGAAGGACATATAAGGGAGAGGTTTGGTTGCCGGCCAGGTATTACCAGAACGTGAGTGATTTTGTTCAGAGATGTGATCAAAGTTTCTGCAATGGTGATGTGCATTTTTTCCCCTTTTTTGAGGGGGATCGAAGAGAGGGGTCACGTTTATACCGAGAGAAAAAAATAATTTATTGGATTATAAAGAAACAAGAGGGTTTGGAGTTATTTCGGCTTGATATAAGTTTGCATAATACAAAGGAACAAGAGGGAGAGATTCCAAGATGGACCAGAAAGTCTTTGTGACTCCGAGGGGAGAGGAAAGCGACTTTGCTCGTGTGTGACTGTAAGCGCTTAGGAGAGCTTCCGATGATGTTTCCTTATCATCATTATTAAAGTAATAACTATCATCATTATAGTAATGATGTGATAAGAATTATTATAATAATCATGATAGCAATAATAATAATGATAATAATAATAATGATAATTAGGATAATAATGATAATGATAATAATGATTATGATAATAATGATTATGATAATAATAATGATAATGATAATAACAATAATAGTAATGATGATAATAATATTGATTATCATTATTATCATTGTCATTATTATTATCATTATCATTATTATCATCATTATTGTCATCATTACTACTTTTATCATTATCATTATTATGATTATCATCATCAGTTTTATTAGTATCATTACTACCATCATTGTCGTTGATATTGTTATTACTATCATCCTCATTATCGTTATCATAATTATTGTTATCATGAATATTATTGTCATCCTTGTTATTATCATTAACGTTATTAGCATTTTATTACTACTGCTATTACTGTTATTATCATCATCATCTTCATTATTATCATCATTATTCCTATGATTATTATGATTATCATTATCATTATCTTTATCATTATTATTATAATTATTACAATTAACATTATCATTATCTATGTTTTTGTTACTACTACTATTATTATCATCACTATTATCATTATTACTATTTTCATTCTTATCATCGTTATTGTTATTGTTGTTGTTTTTATTATTATCAACATAAAGATTGTTAATATTATCATTATTGTCGTTGTTATCATTATAATCATTATCATGATTAGTACTATTGTTATTATCATATATATGATTTTCTTCTTATTCTTATTCATATTCTAATTCTTATAATTATTCGTATCATTATTATCATCATTGATATTGCTGTTGTGACTGGGTAGTATCTTATAAATTCTGTAGAATATAATTGCAAGAGGATACCAGAGGAGGAACAGCAACACAATCTACCGCGATTGAGCTGAACCGCCGCGCCAAACCGTCCTTTATAACCCCCGCCCACGTCCCCCGCCCGCGCCTCCACCTACTCCATTACCTCACCATTCCCACCACACAAAAAAAAACACCCGCGACGCCCTTCTGACGATCATCAACACCTGAAAAAGTGAAACAAAAAAGGCAGGGGAAATTACATCACGGTTGATCATATTCTTGCCTCCGCGGTCCGTCGCAGTGTTCCCAGCATCACCGTTCGGCTTCGAAATGCTGTTTGTTGTTTGTTGTTTGCTGCTTCTGTTATTGCGTGCTTTTAAAACCCTTGCGTGTTGCATACATGTTAATGTGTGTGCTAGGAAAAAGAATCGTAATGTTTTATTCATCATAACAAAGTGCATGTATATGCATGTGAAGGGTTAGCTGAGTTGTAAGTTGGCAACACTACAGGGTGCGCCGGGCAGCTGGGCAACACTTTACTTCATCGCGTCTTTGATATTTTGTTGAGGCTTTGCTTTATGTCTTCTGTCCCAAACTGGATGCACCATCTGTCATTTGTAATCGTGAGTATTTGAAAACGATAATAAGAGCTAACATATACTGCAAATTGCGAAGTCGCTGATTTCGAGAGAGAAGGCCAAGTCACACGAACACACAAAAGGAAATGGGAATGTGTATGTGGGATTACCAAATTAAATGACAGCGTAATGGCAAGAGTACCAACTATGGCTTTGGGGTCGGTCCTGTGGATGGTACAGCTCGAGCTACCAATTATTGTACCACTAGGGGGGTACCAAGTCACCGGGAGCACCCCCGTTATGCCGCCCCTGGATACACGCCATAATTACCAAAAGTGTAGGCGTGATTTGTACCATCTTGCTGTGTCTGTGTGGCCTTCTCGTCTGCCTTGTAAGGACGTCTGAGGCGAGGATGCTTGGGAACAGGCCTTGGGGGATGGCA
>NW_028234420.1:22374144-22379144 GCF_977035675.1 Penaeus japonicus
ACGCCTTTTGACGCAGCCCTTGTACTGGAGGATGTGCAAAGATGAAGGGCGTCTTCCTTGAGGATATAGGTTCAAGTAACCACTGGATGCCTCGAATGCGTTTCATCAACCTGTGCGACGACTGGACTCACTTCGGCGAAAAGTCTGGGCCACTTTTGATCGCAAATCTTATTGGAGGGGATTTGCGAATGGAAATGATTGCATTGGGTGCGTAAAATCAAAACTTTTTTGTTTTAAGTGGTTATTGCTATGAATATCACAAAATCATTTCCCAATGACAATGTCTTCTATATCAAAACATGTGTTGTTCCTTGCTAATCCATACCTGTTAATATATATTTTTCCCAGCAACTTCTCTTACTCCTAAGGAGCGAAAGAATCTGTGTGCATTATTTCAGCTGAGCGGATTTCCTTTTGTTTAATAAAGCAACCGCGTTTTACGTTTTGCAACTACATTGTATTAAATATTGTCTGTCACGTTTGTTCCCCTCATACTTGTCTCGTCAGGAATTCAGTTTTTCGACATTGTCTTTCAACTCCAAACAATCTAATCTAGGAACACTAACTTTCACCTCCTCGTTTTCCGTATGACATGTCAGAGCGAGAATCCTGCTTTTGTGCTACCATTGTCAAGTGTTTGATGTCCTAAGATGTAACAACCTATTGTTCCTAAAATGTTCATGGAAAATTGTTCTCAGCAATTGTGAAAAAGGAGATCTTGATGGCTATTATTTTCTGATTTTCCAATGTATCATCTTGCATCTGAACAAAATCGCTGCGGGCAATTCGGTAATTGAGTGTGACCGAAAAGGTATTACAATGGATAAGAAAAGAGTTCATAGTTTCTCAATGCAGACAAGGGGGGTCTTATCAACGATGACAAACCCTCAGAGCTATCGCATTGTTCCCCCTCGCACATTATAGAAAGAGCCTGCTTAATGATCCTTAATTCTTGCAAATGCTAGTATGCAGCCGGTTACCCGCATCAGCGCAGAGCTTCGTAATCTATTTTATTACTCGCTTCACAATAAGAATAATTGGCACGGACTCGCACTGTTTCCTGTTTGCCCGTGTTGTGGCGCCTGAATCTCCGCAACGGAGGGGGGGGGGGGCGCAGCGGACTCCTTACGTAATGACAAGCTGCCTCGGCGCGTACGAGATGTGTCCCGCCTCCTCACGGGTCCTCGGGTCCTCGGGTCCTCGGGCGATGCAGCTCTCGTCTTCCCGATTCCTCTCCCCGTCACGCCTCCTCTTTTGGTGAGAAAGCCGAAATGCAATTCGCATAATTAAAGCACGGATTAATAATCTTCGTAGCTGCACCTTGCGTAATGACATGGCGTTAACATTCGTAAGTGTTCTCGTCTTCTGCCAGTAAGTGCACCGTGGCGGAAGGGGATTGCGGAGTAATGTGATAAGGAGAGAGTGACTCAAGGTAGCTTCCTGGTACTTAAAGCGGGGTCCGCTTTAGATCACCCGGTATCTGTGGCGTGAATTACTGGAATCTGAAAGCGAGGCGGAATCTTCATTATCGTTCTACAATATTCGAAGAGAGAACGTTCACAGCACAGAAGAAAAGCAAATTATCTTCAACAAATCTTCAACTCTGGACAAAACTTTATATCAAAGGATGCTCAGATATCCTCTGTGTTTCCTGTTGATAAAAAAGTAACGTGATTTTAAAAGCAAAACGTGAAAGAGGCCATATGATATATGTATAACCTGACCCTCCTTTAAAAAAGTACAAAGACTCGATCTGTACGAGCAAAAAAGCCCTTGAATGTGGGTCTGCGCCGCCACACTTTCATGTCCTCAAGAAGCAATAGAGCAAAAAGTCCTTTGGCATAACTGTGTGTTCTTCTGATCGTTGTTTTGTTAATAATTTGTTCGTCATGAATCTTTCATTTCACATAAAAATACCCGTTGCGGTTTGACGTCTGCTCCATTCTCTCTTGCTTTCTGCCTTTCGACGTTTATCTATCTACCTGTGGTTCTTTTTTCAAGAATCTCCTCCCCTTCCTCTCTCTCTATCTATCTAGCTAGCTAGCTAGCTATTTCTATCTGTCATCTATCTATCTATCTATCTGTTTGTCTGTCTGTTTCTTTCTCTCTTATGCTCTCATACTCTCTCTCTCTCTCTCTCTCTCTCTCTCTCTCTCTCTCTCTCTCTCTCTCTCTCTCTCTCTCTCTCTCTCTCTCTCTCTCTCTCTCTCTCTCTCTCTCAATCTATATATCTATCTATCTATCTAATTATCTATCTTTTTCTCTCTTATTCTCTCTTTCTCACTTTCTATCTCTCTCTCTCTCTCTCTCTCTCTCTCTCTCTCTCTCTCTCTCTTTCTCTCTCTCTCTCTCTCTCTATATATAATATATATATATATATATATATATATATATAATATATATATCTTAATTTTCTCTATTCTCTCCCTCTCTCTCTCTCGTCTCTCTCTCTCTCTCTCTCTCTCTCTCTCTCTCTCTCTCTCTCTCTCTCTCTCTTTCTCTCTCTCTCTCTCTCTCTCTCTCTCTCTCTCTCTCTCTATATCTATATATATATATATATATATATATATATATATATATATTGTCTCGTTCTCTCTCTTTCTCTCTATCTCTGTCTATCTATTAACCTATCTATCTCTACCAATCTACCAACCTATCTATCTTTTTATCTATCTATCTATATACCTATCTACCTAATTATCTGTCTATCTATCTATCTACCTATCTATCTATCTGTATATCTATCTGTCTATCTATCTATCTATCTATCTAGTTATCTATCTATCTATCTATCCATCTCTCAATCTATCTATCTATTTATCTATCTATATTCATATATCTTTATCTACCCATCTCTCTATCTATCTTTCTCCCTCTTCCCACCTTTTCTCCCTCCCTCCTCCCCCTCCCCTCCCCCTCCCCTCCCCTCTTCTATTCCAGGCCACCTCTGCCACGACAGCTGATCAAGAGATGATGAAGCAGATGTCGCTTTTTTTACCCACGAAGAACATGCTGACTCATCCGGCCATGCAAATTATCGCCTGATACACTTGATTTGGTCTTGTGATGTGTCGGAGCGGCGAGTGATGATGTGTGATGATCCTCGCCTTGTTGCTCTAATTGTGATGCTCTCGGCCGTCGGATTCGACAATCGATTTGATTCCGGTCGTGATAATCTTATCAAGGGGCCATAACGAAGACGTCACTGTTTGCTTCCTTGGGACCGTGAGGAGTCGGGCTCACGCGCTCCTTCTAGTTATCTCTTGGTGTGTTTACTCCCTCGTTTGTTGTTGTTGTTTTTGTTGTTGTTTTATTTTTTGTTGTTCATTGTTTAATGTTTTATTTATTAGTTTTGTATTTATCTTTATTTTCTGGGGAGGTTGGATTTGGAATGTATTCATGGGATGGGATGTTTCTCTACCGAACATATGCAGCTACTCATGGCTAGATTTAAATACTAATGCATTAAATCTTCTAATGCATCAGAACTTCTGAAAACTTCACTACTTCTGTAAATGCATGTAAGCAAAATAATGTATAGCTTTTATACAGTATTAATTCAGTTTAGATTGTAATCTAGTTCCAACATATTTAATGTGTATTATATCAAGTATTTTGAAAAGCTTTCATAACTTTTGTCCATATAGAGAACGTTCGCCGACCTCCACCTCATCAATTTCTCCCTCAATTCTCTCTCTCTCTCTCTCTCTCTCTCTCTCTCTCTATTTCTCAATCTCAATCTCATACTCTCTTTCCCTCCCCTCCCCTCTATTTCTCTCTCTCTCTCTCTCTCTCTCTCTCTCTCTCTCTCTCTCTCTCTCTCTCTCTCTCTCTCTCTCTCTCTCTCTCTCTTTGTCTCTCTCTTTCTCTCTCTCTTCCCTTTAACCTTACTGTATAAAATCTGCTCTTGCTGTGTTTTCTTTAGTGTACATAATGCAACGGAAGTGAAACATTCCCAACCGTTAGCACACTTAACTGCGAACTAAAAAGGAAAACTATCGTACCCCCGAGACGTAGTTTCCTTTCTTGCTTCGTCATGCAGAGCCAAGACTCCGTGCAAAGTCATGCAAATATCTTTCCTCATCACCCAAAACTTGAATCAAAGGGACAAGATTTTTCGTGACCGACCCTGCAAAGCAAACAGTTTCTCCTTCGCGCGGCTACTCGTCTTCATCTCCACTTCTTTTCGCAGCGTCCCATCTACCCTCCAAGAGTAACGAGTAAGAAAAAGGCCTTCTGATCAACATTCTCGGGGACTTTTGTGCCGTCTCAGTGTTTTTCTTGGGCGCTTCGAGCCGCCTCCTTGTCTCCTCATTACAAACTCACTACCAGCACATCAACATCGCTTAACACACAGCGGAGAGAGGTCTTGTGAGCTTTTTCTCCGCCTACGTGTCCAGTCAGCGCAAACAGACGACGGGACGGCACTTAACAAGCCTGCTGAAGCCTGGCCGAGGGGCAGCACCGAGCCACGAACCGGCGGCTCCTTGCGTCGCTGATGCCCTTCGGCCGGCTGCCGGAGACATAGTCGGTGCGCTGGAGCGGCCGCTTCCCTCTTGGCCGCTCTCGTGGGCCGCATTCCTCGGATGGTCCCGCTCTTTCTTTTGCAGGCTCACGGGGGAAAAATGTGATGGTAAAGTTAAACGAAACATTAATGATGTGTAAGTAACAAATTAAATATTTTACAAAATGACACAGGCTTCTATAGAAACAATGTGAACGAAAGAATAAAACAAAAATACATTAAGTTCTCAAACAGAGATACATATCAGAATGTCAAATCATAATCAAGAAGGGAATTGGCAACATCAACAAAGAAAATTCCTACTATCAAACAAACAAACCAAGCAGGCATGGCGATGAAGCCAGGAGATTTCAACCGTACAAGAGAGCCTGATCAAAATTACAGATGCGCCCCGCCAGACACTCGGAGGAAATTTTCATATTTTATCAAACCGCTACAAAGGTTCCAATAATCAGCATATCTTATGAGCTATACA
>NW_028234420.1:22384144-22389144 GCF_977035675.1 Penaeus japonicus
TTGAGAAACTCTGAAGGCTTTTGCCTTAAGAAAGTTTCGAAGGCACTTATCTTATGAACTGGTTCATAAGATTATACGTCTTATTTGAAATGGTGGGATCATCTGGGAGTCTGTTGCTGGCTTGCACTTATTATTGTTACTATTATCATTGCTATTGTTGACATTGTCACTGTCTTTATTGTTATTATCATTACCATTGTTATTATCACTGTAATCAGTAAAACTTTTATCAATATTGATAGTATCATTATCTTTATTACAATTGTTATAATTATTAATATCATTATCAGGATCATTATTGTTACCATTATCATTAGCATTATCATCTTTTTTATTATTATTATCATTGCCATCATTATTGTCATCATCATTATCAATATTACTATCCATATCGATATCACTATTATTATCATTATTATTATCATTGTTATAATCATGATCATTATCATTTTTTAAAGATTATCATAATCTTTATTATCACTATCATTATAATGATTGTCCTTACTATCATCCTCATTATTATCATCACTGGTATGTTGTTTTCGTTTTCATCATCGTTTCATTATCAATGTCTTATTATTTTATAAGATGATTATGATGTTATAATAATAGCATTATCATTACTATTATCATTATCATAATCATTATTATTATTATCCTTCTCATTATCATCATTCTAATTACTATCAATAATATCATTACTATCACTATCATTATAATCATCCTTACTGTAATTATCATAATCATTATCTCATGATAAAATTGATAATAATGACAACAATAGGAATGGTTGATAATAATGATAATGATAATAATAATATAACAAGATATTAATGAAGATAACGATGACGATAATAATCATAATAATAAAGTAACTGTGATAATAATAGAGGAAGAAGTTGAAGAAGAAGAATCATAATTCCAAAAGCAACATCAACAACAGAAAAAAAAAAAAATAAAATAAAATAAAACAGCGACAACAGCACCAGTTTCACGACGACGACTACTGCCATCTCTGATAACGATAATCACGACACCAGCAGCATTGGCAGTGACGACGTCAGCCACAGGAACACATCAACGGATCGAAATGTTCTCGAAGCTACCTAGCCGCCTCCGAGCCTCCCGAGCGCCGTCCCTTGTAGAAGGAAACTATGATAACGAGACCCAAATACAAGCGAAGCACCTGCTCCACCTTGAAGACCTTGTTTAGCGCATTTACTTTCTTAGTAAGTATTTTCTTTTTTCTTCTTTTTTTTCTGCCAGGAGTCACCACAAAAGAATATCAAATGAAGAGGCAATATGGCAGAAAAGTACAATACGCGAGACATTCAATTTATTCCTATTCTCATGTCAAGACACAATCCCAGAAATCTGTTGTGAGAGACGTGTTTGTACAGCCTGGCCCTCCTCCTTGGTCCACAACCCAGAGATGCTTAGGAGACGTTGCAGCCTCCTCCCCGCCCGCCCATGCCAGACACCTACGACCCTCTTGCCCCCAGCGCCCGCGCCTATTGACATGCTGGGTCTGATGTGCCAACAATGGAAGCTTAATTTCAATTAGATATTCGTATCAAGGCATTTTCCACACTGTTAATTGCGAGGGATTGTGTGAAGGGGAATTTTCAATGCACGAGGTAAAGGGAAATGAATATTCTCTGGTAGGATTTTTTTCTCTCGCTTTCTTTTTTTTACGTGTGTAAATGATCCAGGAGGAAGAAGAGACAACAGAGAGAAGGAAGGGAGAGGTGAAAGGAAGGTAAGGAGAGATAGGAAAAAGGAGGATATCTCTCTCTCTCTCTCTCTCTCTCTCTCTCTCTCTCTCTCTCTCTCTCTGTGTGTGTGTGTGTGTGTGTGTGTGTTTGTGTGTGTGTTTATATAAGCGGAAAGAACAGGGGAGAGAAGAGGAAGCAAGATAGACAGACACAAATACAGATAACCAAAAGCAGAGGCAAATCGGCAATGGTAATGAAAAGAGGACCGAGAAAAAACATGTAGATTAGGCAGGAGTCGGGGAGAGGCAGCGAGTCCCGTACTCCTCCACAGCCTCCAGGTCGGTGACAAGAGCGCATCTCCCGCAAGAGGACATCCTGCAGCCTCGCCGAACCAGCGTTGGGTCCATGAATGCGTCATTGATTACCTCATACCGGCTCTGGACTCTCTGATAATGACGGTGAACCTCCCTCCTTACGTCAGTCAACGTCCACTGTGACTGAACATAATTTCAATTGAATGGCAGCTGGATTGATCGACACGAAGCGGAGTGTGAAGCGACGCAAACGGCTGGAAAGACGCGAGCTCTTTTAGCACAAAGGTCTTCCCGCTGTCTTCCAGAATTGTCTTCTCTGTCAGCTTTTTGAATTGACTCTCGGGGTTGCCGTATTGACCGGTTTTGTTTGGTGAATTGCCGGAATATCACTAACAAGAGACTTCTATCTTGAAATAGCTTTTGTATCTGTTTTGCATAATTTTGCCCTCCAAGCATCATTTGTGTTCTTTCGGTCCTTATTTACATTTCTACAAATACATTAGTCACCTTTCTCTCGTTTCTCTTTCCGCCCTTAAGAAAACAGAGCAGAGGCCGCCCTCCCTTCTCTACTACTCGCCTGGAGACCCTCCCTCCCTCCCTCCCTCCCTCCCTCCCGTGCCTCATCCCCGCCCTCCGTCTCTTATGCTGTCTATCGCTGACGATGTCGACTGCCGGCCAAACTCTCTCCTCGTACGCATACAGATACTTTTACGTTCTGAGATTCCTTTATATCGTGGTTATAATTCGTTCTCTCTTTCGTCCGATATGTTTTCTTTATTTCATACTTTATTCTACATATGTTCTACATCTACATCTCTTCCCTTTTCTCCTCGACCTCCCCCTTTTCCTTGCTATCCATCTCCCTCCTTCTGTTACTCTGCTCTCAGCCTCTTCTCCGGTTCACGCTTCCACCCCCCCCCCTCTCCTCCCCCTTCCCCTTCGTCTTCCAGCCGCCAGGGAGAGCTTCCACGTCTCACTCATAATACACACAAGAGATGACTGTCCAGTTCAGCACAACCGTAAGGGTCATTACAATATGGAATCGTAATTAAAATTCCCCCTTTCGCGCTCCTCGCCCGAGGGTGAACTTGGCGATGAAAGACCGTTTGTGAGCGACGCCGGATGTCACCCACGCACTGCTGTCCCGCGTTCTCGTGTGTCATGGCGGCAAGCTGTTTCTCTCTGTCTCCACGGTATGCCAAAGAAACTCTCTCAGTAACTTCATCCATATACATTCTATTACGTGTGCGGACGTCAATGCATATCTATGTAGAAACGTGGTTTTATCCACTGTCATCTACGTATGTGTGACCTGATCATTGTTTTTATTTATATCCACAGTAGTTTTTTATGTCTGTTTGCTCATAAATCTATATTCCTCCCGTTTCTGTCTATGTGTCTGTATGTTTGTCATTCTGCCTATCCATCTGTTTATCTGCCTATCAGTTTCTGTGGACTTTAATGTCTGTCTGTCTGTCTGTTTATCCATAGCTAACTAACGGTCTTTATCATCCGTCTTAATTTTCCTTCTCGTTTTGCTCTCTCTCTCTCTCTCTCTCTCTCTCTCTCTCTCTCTCTCTCTCTCTCTCTCTCTCTCTCTCTCTCTCTCTCTCTCTCTCTCTCTATATATATATATATATATATATATATATATATATATATATATATATATATATATATATATATATATATATATATATATATATATATATAATATATACATAAATATATACATATATAGAGAGATATTTCAATCTCTCTCTCTCTTTCTTTCTCTCTCTCTCTCTCTCTCTCTCTCTCTCTCTCTCTCTCTCTCTCTCTCTCTCTCTCTCTCTCTCTCTCTCTCTCCTTTACCCTGTCCTTTCCTCTCCTATTCTCTCTCCAGCACTCCTCAATTCCTGGGTCCAAATGTGTGTATTTACATTAATGCACATGCTCATAAAAGGTGATAACTTAAGGTGAATGAATATGAAATGTGCATATTTTAGAATAATGTCACAACCTTTTGGATTCAGGGTTCATTGGATGTAAGGAGCATGTGGGAAATTAATCTTCAGATAAAATGTTTTGAATTCGACCTTTCCTTTGTACTTTGGCATTTGTGTGTTTCTGTGCGCGAGGGGCATGCAAGCCGAACCCACTCCAAGCGTACTTTGCTTCTACATCGGTCAAAGAATCCCCTCGCATCTGCCCTTGGACATCTATCGTGTTAGTAAGTAGACAAACCCGCTCTCACTACATATGGAAGTGAAGTGTTTTAAAACGGAATGCCCTCCGACTCTTTTGCGGGAACACTGGCCAACCGATGCCCCTGGAGTCACACAGGAATAATTAAACAGATTCGTCCCCAATCCCCCTCAATCAGATTCACAGTCATGGCTTCGGCGTCTCCAATCTGACTCATAAGGGTTCTAACCCTATTGTTCCTCGCGAGAGAATGATCCTTGTGGTGATAAATGAGAGGCATTCACCTGCACAACGCTCTATTAGTCTATGTGTTTCGCGGGAGCTTTGGCGTTGGCCAGCGGTGCGGGCAAGAGGGAGTTATGTCCAGATGATAATCCGGAATATAAATGTTGTCAAAACTGGAGAAGGCGAGGCTGTTTCTATAAGATTTTCAAAGTCCGTGAATTTATGCGCGTCTCAGGGACACTTACTGAGAGTTAGGAGTCGACAATTTTTGTTTTTACAGTATAAAAGCCTCGGAAATATTTTGCTTACTTAAATTTTAGATTCTGCTGTAAGGTGCAATAGTCAATAGACAATTCCAGAGGTCTGATAATTACCCCTGTGCGTATGTGTGCCTGCACGTCCGAAGGACCTAAGGGTTACACTGATTACTGCAGATGGCGTGATAATTTTGAAATAATTTTCATTGACTTACTTCCTGCTAATGATGCTGAGGTCTCCAGACTCTGTCCCCAACATATGGCAAGCTGATAAGAACAACAGCAAACCGATTGCAAGTCGG
>NW_028234420.1:22406644-22416644 GCF_977035675.1 Penaeus japonicus
CCAATCAATATCTATTTTCCGAGATCCTCGCTGCCTCCACCAGCCGAGCCGTCGCCTTGCCCCGGCCGGCCGCATCTGCAAGAAGGCCACCATCATCTTTATTAATTTAGAATGTGTGGGCAGGAGACGTGGGCAACTATGGGCATGGGTTGGGATGGCGCATGATGCACAGGAAAGGGAGTGAGTGGTGGAGTGTTTGCTTTACTATGTTTACCAACTCATTGTATGCGGAATTTTTCCACTGCGACAGTGATCACAATATAATAATGATTTCATTTCCAACGGCGAAAAATATGAGATGTTGACTTAATGTAGAAATAGAGAGTGGGACGATAACAGTGACATGGAGGAATTGATGATAATCAGTAATGTTTGATACAGAATTTCAAGGAATGATGTGATTATTATCACTCTTAATTGTAGTGATATCACAGCCATGGTGATAGCACTGATAATCATAATGGTATAAATGACAATAGCTATATATATCCCTTTTACAATTACTAACTCAGTCCAGCAAACTTTTCGGTAATTAAGCCAAGGCCGGTCATTACGCTGAAATGTTTTACACACTGAAATCCTATTGATATTTTATCAGTCCCATATCATCTTAACAAATTGTTTTTGTGTATAATTTCTGTCCACTCCTGTCTCTCTCTCTCTTCCTCTTCGCCCATTCTTAATCATCATTTCGAACTCGAGAGCCCCCCCCCCCCTCCCATCAGAAGGATGGGGGCGGGGGATGTGACGGCGCCCGAGTGTGACGCAGCGTTTGTGCGTCACGTCCCGGCCGGGATGAGCGGCGCGAGTGGACGCTGCTTTTCAGCATTATATTGGATTAGAGCGAAGTGTCAATTAGGCCGCGCCCAACAATGGGATGTCAGTGTCTCTGTTTGTTTTTTATCTGCGTTGGTCACTGCGTTTTTTCTTCCTTCTTTTTGTGCCTTCTTTCTTTTCATCCATTCTTATTCTGTTTGTGTTTTGTCATTGGTACATTGTGACCATATGCTTTGTTTATCGAATCGTTGAATTTTCAATCCGAAGAGAACTTCTGGACGAGTCTTAACCGTCTCCCTCATTTACCACAGCAAAAAGTGACTGGACACCTGAGACCCTCCCGAGCCAAAGCAAAGAGAGCTCCGTAAGACACCGTTACGGGTCCTGCGAAGAGAAAACACCGATATCTTTCCCTTCCCCTTCCCTTCCCAGCCTGTCTTTCAGGAGAAACTCGCCGTTAATGCAAATCCTCCCCCCACCCCTCCCCCTATGCCCCACCCCGGCCCTCGTACCCCTTTGCCGTTGTCTTAATCACACACACAATTATAAATCAACGGGTTGGTGGCCGGAGAAGGTTTTTGTGGATGACTGTAATCCAATAATTGTGGGTCGCGCGGCAGAGTCGACGCTGCTCGTGCGACAGGTGGGGAATTAGGTGATGTATACAAGGCGGAGAACTCGTTAACCTCGCTCGTATGCCGGACTCGTTCATCTGATTCGTGTCAGGAAAGTGCGTAATGCGGAGAAGTGGCGAAATGAGCGCCGCTGATGCTGTGTTCGTATCGCAGTTCCTGGTTGGCCCTGAGCCTCATTCGCCGTCCTGGCTTCCGTGCTGGGCTTTGCACCGAAGGCCTTAAGCTCATTCGTTATTCATTAGCTCTGTTATTGTTTGAGCTGGCTTGATCGTATGCTCTTTGGCATTGAGCTTAAAAGCCCTAGCTTGATGAAATTAATAAATTCTATTTGCGTGTGTGTTTGTGTATGGTATGTGTGGAGGGGGGGGGTTGTATCTGTCTGTGTGTAATAGAACACAGCCACAGTAACAACGAAATAAAAGTCGTGACGTTTCTTTTTTAAGATTTTCCTCAGACGTATGTCATCAAAAAAATGATTTTACTGTTTAGTAAATCTGTGTGTACACGTTACTGGTTTTCAATTTGTGTTTGCATACATACACTTATTCTTCTTTTATTCATACAAACATGCATACATTCTCTCTCTCTCTCTCTCTCTCTCTCTCTCTCTCTCTCTCTCTCTCTCTCTCTCTCTCTCTCTCTCTCTCTCTCTCTCTCTCTCTCTCTCTCTCTCTCTCTCTCTCTCTCTCTCTCTCTCTCTCTCTCTCTCTCTCTCTCTCTCTCTCTCTCTCTCTCTCACACACACACACACACACACACACACATGCACAGGCGTACACACACATACACACACACACTCACGCATTACAATACCCGCTCCGCACCAACGGCAGCGCAGCAAGTGCGAGGTTCCCGTCGCGATGACTCCCGAGGACCCCGAGCCCTGGCAACCGAGTTCCGAGAGATAAAAGTCCGTCGCCAAAGGTTACGGGGCGCCGCACGCTGTCTGCGCGGACAAGAACCTCCGCCGCAACGGAGCTCCGGCAAACAGTCGTCCTCTTAATGGCTCTTCAATTGTTCAAGCGCAACAATGGGCTCGAGGCATAATTCACTTACAAAAACAGTGACACGCAACAACATAATGTTTGCTGATGCATCAAATGATACGTCAGGAAATATTAGGAAATGGCACAGCTCAGCGGCGGAGTCAGCTTTACTGCCATTGTGACATCTCAATGAGGCGCTGTTTTTATCAGCTCACAGATATACAAGCGATTACGAGAGCGCCGACCCGTCGGGCGTTCCCAGGCAGCGACTCAAGAAGGCAATTATCCTATCAGATTCTGCAGATAAAAATGATTCATTCGCCTTCCCGTAATTAATTTCCTTTTATAGTCTTATTTACACGGCATAATGAGTCAAGGATATCCGGGCTACGGGTAGGGGGGGAGGTGGGGGGGCGATGTCACGCGCGGAGCGACCCGGGGCAGCAGGGCAGCCGAGCGTCACTGCGCCGCCGAGGCTGCTTGGACGCGCTCCAGGATGCCTCCTCGCTGCGCTGGGGAGGGAGGGGGGGGGAGGAAGGGAGGGGGTGCCATGCTGCTTAGAGATGGATTGGCAAATAGATAAAAAGACAAATTACCAGACAAACAGATAGAAACCGGTAGATAGCTAAAGGGAGAGAGAAACACGCATACACACAGAAGAGAAATTAGAATGAGAGAGAGGAGGAAGGGAAAGAGCCAGAGAGATGTTGCTTAAGAGAGGGAAGGGAAGGGATATAGATAGACAGATAAAAGATAGATAAAGGCAGATTGATAGATAAAAAGAGAGATAGAGAGATAGATTGAGAGAGGGGGGAGAGAAAGATAGAGAGAGACAAATAAAGAGAGAGAGAATGACATAAAGAGAAAGAGAGAGAGGAGAGAGAAAGAGAGAACGAGGTTTGAGTGAAGTTGAAGGGAGGGGGGGTGGAGGGGGTTGAGGCCGGGTAGGTGGGGTCGGGGGACAAGGACGACAGATAAATCAATATTAGTGTTAGTGCAATAATGACCTAAGAGTGTGATGTAAATGATGACTTGCGAAAGACAACCATCCCATACGAGGCAGATGAACAAGTTAAAAGATCGTGAAAAACGGTTTCTCCCTGAGCTTGGAAGGAACGCGCTGATGTATTACAACATATATATATATATATATATATATATATATATATATATATAGAGAGAGAGAGAGAGAGAGAGAGAGAGAGAGAGAGAGAGAGAGAGAGAGAGAGAAATGTAAACACACGCACATACAAACAGAAACACATACATACACGCGCGCACTCACAAATACACACATGAACAAATACATACACACAAACAAACACAAATACAGAAATACATTTCCACGGAAGCACACACACAGACACATTCACACTCACACACAAACAAACAAACACACAGACACACACAAACATCACTCATCTCTTTCGTTCACTATAAAGCCCTAAATTCTAGTTCCGAACTGCGGCGAGAAAGGCAATCGAAGTCCCGAAACGGCGACCCGTATGTCTATGGTATCTGCTGTCACCGAAGTCATCTCGAGAGGCGATCAAGATGTGAAAGTTCCTTTGCTAATCTCGACCCGCGGTCAAGCATCACTCTGGGGATTCTTGCCTTCTCGGTTTGTATTATTTTCTGCCTTTCTCTCTCATTCTCTCTCTCTCTCTCTCTCAGACTTCCTCTCTCCCTCTCTCTCATTCTCTCTCTCCTTCTCCCTCTCTCTTCTATTGTTTTTTTCTCTTATTCTCCTCTCGCTTCTTCTTTTCATTTGATCCATCTCTCTTTCGTTCTCTCTCTCTCTCTCTCTCTCTCTCTCTCTCTCTCTCTCTCTCTCTCTCTCTCTCTCTCTCTCTCTCTCTCTCTCTCTCTCTCTTTCATACTTCCTCTCTCCCTCTCTCTCTCTCTCTCTCTCATTCTCCCTCTCTCTTCTATTGTTTTTTCTCTTATTCTCCTCTCGCTTCTTCTATTCATTTGATCCATCTCTCTTTCGTTCTCTCTCTCTCTCTCTCTCTCTCTCTCTCTCTCTCTCTCTCTCTCTCTCTCTCTCTCTCTCTCTCTCTCTCTCTCTCTCTCTCTCTCTCTCTCTCTCTCTCTCTCCTCTTTTTCTCTGTCTCTGTCTCTCTCCCTCCCCCTCTCATTCTCTGTGTCTCTCCCTCTCTCTCTCTCTCTCTCTGTCTCTCACTCTCTGTCTTATTCTCCTTTATTCTATTTCCGTTTAACCACTCTCCCATCTCCTGCTCTCTCTCTCTCTCTCTCTCTCTCTCTCTCTCTCTCTCTCTCTCTCTCTCTCTCTCTCTCTCTCTCCTCTCTCTCTTTCCTTCTCTCTCCCTCTCTCTCTCTCCCTTCCCCCCCCTCTCTCTCTCTTCTCTCTCTCTCTCTCCTCTCTCTCCCTCTCTCTCTCTCTCTCTCTCTCTCTCTCTCTCTCTCTCTCTCTCTCTCTCTCTCTCTCTCTCTCTTGCTTTCTCTCTCTCTCCCTCTCTCCCTCTCTTTCTCTCTCTCTCTCTTCTTCTCTTCTCTCCTCTCTCTCCGATGCATCCCTGTACCATGTTACCATAATTTTAATTAATATTTGTATAGTTATTCTATGCAGTAGAAAGTCAGTATATTGTCTTTAGATCTGCATTCAGAACTGAGCGGTCTGTGCTATGCAGCATTAACACGCGTCTGTTATCAGGATGGTATGTAGAGGGCCTCATATCATGTATGTCTTCCAAGCCAGTGTATCAAACTTACATTCTTTGGGACTTGGTATAATGTTGAGGAACTCCTTCAATTTCATATCAGCCTGCAACTGATTCTTCTACCTAAGATGATTTCCAGTGTGGCGATTGCGGTGGAAAAGCGTGATTCGACAGCTTGGGTTTTGACAGAAAGCACAGCAGTCTGACAGCCGGTGACCCTCCCACCCGCCTCTCTTCCTCGACTTTCACTCTTGTCATGAGTTTGCGGATTTTTTCTAGCCGTTTTTTGTGACTAACCTTACGAATGTGAATAAACAATGTTTGGGTGTCGTCTTCATTATTTATTTTTCGAGTTACTTTCCATACACAGTGATACTGTTATACACTAAGGGTTTTCACTTCGATTTTTAAACTCTTTCTAATGGATAAACATATTGAAACTTATTAAATTGTCTAGTTACACTTGGCAACTACCGGCCGTACCCAGGTTAAGTAACTCCGCTTCCCCCGCCGGCCCCTATGATGACGTATGTGTGACGTCACGATTGCATCATTCGGGTGGCACAACTTTTTTCCGTTTTTCAAAGAGGTTAGGATAGGTGTACACAAGCTGGAAAAAGTGGTATTGCAAACCCGTTTTCTCTTTGGTCCATGAAGTAAAGGAAATCAAATAAATAAAGCGAAATTACCACCAAGAAATTATATTCTTATCATCAGCTCATTCCAGCGTGTAACGTGTGACTTGTCCTTGGTAGCCAAAGCACAGTTTTCTTGTTCAAAGATTATTTTCCGAACGCGGCGACCCTTGACCCGCGCAGTGCCAGGGGCGTGTTGAATGGTTTAACGGTCCAGCTTTAATTATAAGTTCCTCGGTAACGCCGGCTGTACTATAAAATCTCTAATAATTCAGAAGCTGAAATTTATACCACATTCGTGAGTCGGGGAACAATGACGGACTCACTGGCCCTCGTGTGACTGAAAGTTTCCGTTTAAAGTTTTAAATCGTCGGAGTCAGAATCTGGGCATACACTCGCAAATTCCTCGGCCGCTTTTGAAAGGCCAGTCATTGCCCAGAAACAACTTGGCAGGAAGTAGTCAGCAACAGGCATGCACGCAGGCTCTGCTGCGAAGGCTGGTCGACCTGCAACCTCACGACCCTCTTCCAGAGCCACCACGAGCACTGTTATATGCTCCGGCAACACGTTCTTGGCTGCGGCGCACATGGGAAGGGACATGACCAGTTTACAAACGCTGTTATTACTGGTCCGGGTATTTCTAAGTTGTTTTTGGCGTCATAACTATTATCTTGTATTATACTAGTGCCATTGTTGCTTTGCTTATGAGTTGCCATTATCATTTTTTGCATGAATTTTAGAACAGACATAATCCTCCCAGTCATAAAATATCTACTCAAGTTGTAGTGGTAACAATTCTCAATATCATTTTATCAGCATCTTTATCACTATCATAATCATGATCATTATACTATTATATCACCATTACTATTATTATCATTATCATTATTACAGTTATTATTTTCATTTTCACTATCATTATCATCATTATCATTACATCATCAATTTTATCATTATCATCATCATCATCATTATTATTATTAACATTATCATTATCATTGTTGTTAACGTTATTACCATTAGCATCATTGTTGTTATCACCACTATCATTATTAAATATTCTATTGTTAGATTCGTTTCAATGATTGTGATATAATCAAAGGTAGCATTACTTAATCTCTTAATTATCACTTTTCTTTGAATCATCACTTTTCTCTGAATTATCACTTTTCTCTGAATTGTCACTTTTCTTTGAATTATCACATTTCTCTGAATTATCACTTTTGTTTAGTGTATCCCAACAATATTCATCCTTGTCCTAATCACCATTGATGCTCTTTTTATGACTGCAGTCGGATTGATGGTTTGATTGGTAGCTTTTGCTCGGGGATTTTGCTTCTTTTCTTCGTTATCGTTATTGTTATCATCATTATTGTTACTATGAACATTTTCACCGCCACTGGTATTGTTTAGTTTTATCATCAATTGTTATCATTATGACATCATCCTCATCACCATCATGGCAGTCATCATCATCATCATTCTTGCTTTCACCCTCTTTATCATGCAGACCCACACTCTCACTGGGGTGCATTTCCATCTGCGTGTAAATACGAGAGTGGATGAGTGTATGTACGCCTGCGAGTAAGGATGCATCCACGCAGCAGGCCAAGCAGGATACCATCGCATATTCCCATTCAATCCGCGCTCCTTGTATGGGTGACGTCACAGCCACCGGCCGCCCCTGAAGGCCGCTCGGGAGGCGACGTGGGAGGCCGCCCTCCCTCCCCCTCCCCCATCCCCACCCCCACCATCCCTGCCTCCGGGAGATGCGCCGCGCGTTGGTGGCACTCGTGGGGGCGGCGTCGGCCGAGTGAGTCAGAGCGGATGCTACGGCCTCTCCCTTCGCCCCGAGCCCTCGGGCGCCGCCGCCGCCTCGCGCCCTTCCTAGACGGTATCCGGTTCCTGAACCACTTCGTTTTTCTGCGCATACTGCGAGGGTGAGTGATTCAGGGGCGGCCGTGGCCTGTCGTGGGCGCCTCCGGCCGGCGACGCCGTTAGTGCGGATGTCGCAGCGGATCAGCCTTCGCCTTGGGTGTCGGATTCCAGCGCCGGCGGCGACAGCTGCTTGACGAGAGCGACTTGAAGGCTGAGTGGCTGACTGCGTGACCCTTCGCCCGGCTGCCCTGGTGCAAGATTTCTGCCGTTAGGAAAGCAGCAAGAAAATACTTATTACTATCTATTTGTCAATCTATCTATCTACATCTCCCTATTTATCTATCGATATCATAGTTTATCTATCGTCTATATATCTGTCTACGTATCTAGCTATTTATCTAGTTAACTATCTATCAATCTCTCATACTATCTATCTATATATCTATTTATCTATCTGTATATCTATCTATCTATCTTTCTTTCTATCTATCTATCTCTCTATCTATCTGTTTATCATTCAATCTGGGTATGCATGTTTGTGTGTGTGTGTGTGTGTGTGTGTGTGTGTGTGTGTGTGCGAGTGTGTGTGTGTGTGTGTGTGTGTGTGAGTGTGTGTGTGTGTTTGCGCGAGTGTATGTGTGTGTGTGCGAGTGTGAGTGTGTGTGCGAGTGTGTGTGTGTGTGTGTGTGTAAGTGTGTGTGTGTGTGTGTGTGTGTGTGTGCGAGTGTGTGTGTGTGTGTGTGTGAGCCAGTAAAATTCTTTCACGCTCGCTCTCCTGTGTGTGTGTGTGTGCGAATGTGTATGCGTGTGAGTGTGTGTGTGTGGGTGTGTGTGTGCGAGTGTGTGTGCGTGTGTGTGAGCCAGTAAAATTCTTTCACGCTCGCTCTCCTGCCCACCATAATTTTCAAGCGAATACTCCCTTTTGTCTGCCAGTTTCTTTAGCCCGCCATTCATACTTGCTCGCCAACCCCTTTCATCTGCCAAACTTAGTTTGACACCAATCGCTTTGGCCCTCTGACCCCGTTATCCCCCCAACCCCCACCCTCACCCCCACCCTCACCCCGCCTCGTCTTGCCTGATCCTTTCGGTCAAACACTACCATTGGTGTTGCAGTTCATTTTCAATTCCTCTTCCCAGGACACTGGCTCCCTCTGAATTCCTCTTTATCCGCGTTGGACAATCTCTCTTTCCTATCCTTCCTTTCGCCGACGAGTCATTCCAAACTGTTCTTCTCGCTCGCCCATCCCTCTTTCCGGTCTCTTAGCTGCTCCTCCTCCTTTTCAAAACTTTCTTGCCAGTAAATCTTTGTTCTTCTTTCAATCTTTCTTCCAACTGATCTCTCAGCCCTTCTGTTCTCCTTTTCCCACTTATCTAGTTCTCTTTACCAATCTGTTCTGTTAACCAATCTTTCTTAACCCCAATCTTTCTGGACAACTAATTTCACTTTTTGCCGATCTCTCTTGACCCTCACTCACTCATGTACACCAATCTACCCATCTTTTCATTCCCTTACCCACCCATCTCTCTTACCTTGATAACTTTTTATAAACCATTTATCTTGCCTGCCAATGTTCGTGACCAATAATCGTCCCTGATTTCCTCAATTTCCGTTCTCCTTTTCTTACTTTCTTTATCGTCTTTTTACATCATTCATCAGTCACTATTACGTACTCCTGTTTGTGTAATGTTCCCGCTTATCTTCCTCATCAACACTGCTTGTTCGCCGCTTTCCCTCTCCTTGTCCACCAGCATCTTGCGGCCCCTCCTCTCCCTCCTCCGTCGCTCGCCCTCGCCCCTAATTATTCCAGCCACTTCCAATCAGCTCCAGCCGCTTCCTCTCTTGTTCACAACATCGTTGACCAACCTACCTATTCTTTGGGAAACTTCAACCCACTTGTCCATTGAACTCCTCATCAGCCCTTCGCAAGCATCAAATTCCTTTGCCAAGCAGCATCTCTTGCCCATTGCCCCCCCCCCCTATTCCTTCGCCAATGACGTCATTCGAATCAGTTCGTCATCATATGCAACATATTGTTTATTCTACTTCTTTGTCTTATATACACACTGGATTATGTTATTACTTCGCGCTTGAACTTTTTCATATTTTGATTAAATATTGTTTTCTAACTAAGCTGTATTTTCCTATGTATTGCACATTTGGCATCAGAGGAATATAATCTTTTAAGATTAATCTTAATTCAGTGTGTGTAGACACGAAAAATCCCCCATGAAAAAGGGTATCTCCCCTTGGCAGTGCTGATCCAGTGAGCGCAGAAATTAGAGGTACGAACTCATAAAGATTCTATCTCTCCGAATCATCTCCAATAAAAATGTGGGTTTTTGTTCCATGTGTCCCACCCTAAGAGCATCTCACATATAAATCAACAAATATCTCGGTAGTCCCTATA